>NC_057812.1:140870880-141174575 GCF_018294505.1 Triticum aestivum
GGAGATTGGATCTCCTAGGGGCTGGTGCACCCCCCTTGGGATCCCTATATATAGTGGGGTAGGAGGGCCTCCCAAAAACAAACCTTATGCCTTTGGTGCAGCCCCTCCCTCTCTCCCAAGTTCTTCTCCTCTCCCGTGGTGCTTGGCGAAGCCCTGCGGGATTGCCACGCTCCTCCACCACCACCACGCCGTTGTGCTGCTGTTGGATGGAGTCTTCCTCAACATCTCCCTCTCTCCTTGCTGGATCAAGGCGTGGGAGACGTCACCGGGCTGTACGTGTGTTGAACGCGGAGGTGCCGTCCGTTCGGCACTTGATCATCGGTGATCTGAATCACGACGAGTACGACTCCATCAACCCCGTTCACTTGAACGCTTCCGCTTAGCGATCTACAAGGGTATGTAGATGCACTCTCCTTTCTACTCGTTGCTGGTCTCTCCATAGATAGATCTTGGTGATACGTAGGAATTTTTTTGAATTTCTGCTATGTTCCCCAACAATATCACCGGCATTACCCGCTCAATCCATATGTGCCAATCATGACTCTTGAGACCAAATATCTTCAGTTTATCAAGATTCGCTCCCCACTTTAGATTCGCTGCATACCCATCGGGGAACATCAACTGCTGTTGCACCCACAAGAGAATTTCCCTCATAGCTGGCCTTCCAAGATTGAACCATGCCTTTGGCTTTGTCCAGTTCTGCTTTCCTTTCGGTTCTTTCATGTTTTGTAATGGCCTATCACATAGCGCCTCCAGATCGACTCTAGCCTTAGTATTATCCTTTGACTTCCCATCTATGTCGAACAATGTACCAAAAAGTGCCTCGGCGATATTCTTCTCAGTGTGCATCACGTCGATGTTGTGTGGGCAAAGGAGGTCTTTGAAGTAAGGCAGATCCCATATGCATGTTTTGTGAGTCCACACGTGCTTAGTATTATACCCCTTGAAGTACCCTGGACATTGTGGATCTGGCTCGAGAGCGTTTAACTGATCCAGGGTCTGTTGGCCTGTCAATGCAGGTGGTGCAGAGTTTTTGACAACTCTACCCCTGATGAAGTTCTTCTTGTCTTTCCTGAACTTATGGCGAGGATCCAGGAACTGTCTATGCATGTCGAAGCAAGAAAACTTGCGACCGGCCTGAAGCCAACGAAACTCAAGAGCTCCCTTGCATATGGGGCACGGGAACCTTCCATGCACACACCAGCCAACGAATAGCGCATACGCCGGCAAGTCATGCGTCGAGTACATGTACCAGACACGCATTATGAAGTTCCGTTTGCTAAAGGCGTCGTATGTCTTGAACCCATTATCCTAGGCTTCTTGCAATTCGTCCTTAAGCGGCTGCATGTACACATTCATATTTTTGCCCGGATAGTTGGGCCCTGGAATTATCAACGTCTGGAAAATGTTCTTTCTTTGCATAATCTGTCCAGGGGGGAGATTGAGTGGAAAGACAAATACGGGCCAACAACTGTATTGGGCTGCCGTCATACCAAACACACTGAACCCATCCGTGCTGATGCCGACTCGAGGATGCCTCGGATCTGCCGCTTTGTCAGCATGTAATTCATCAAACTTTTTCCACGCAACACCATCCGATGTGTGTACCATCATCAGATTCCCATCTGCATCTAGTTCGGTTCTTTTGCCTGTTTTGTGCCATGTCATCTGTCTGGCCGTCTCTTCGACCATGAAAAGACATTGAAGTCTTGGTACGATTGGCATATACCGAAGAACACTAACGAGGATTTTGGTCTGTGTCTTCTCACCCATACCGTTGTCTACCACAATATACCTGGAAGACTTGCAAATGGGACAATAGTTCAAGTCCGCATAGTCAAGGCTAAATAAGGCACATCCTTTCTCACAGGCATGTATCTTCTCATAGGGCATCTTCAGTGCACAGAGGATTTTGTCCGACTGGTACAGGTTTGCAGGCATTACATGGCCTTTGGGTAGAAAGCATCCAAATACTGTCATAATTGCGTCATAGCATTCTCTGCCCAAGTTGAACTGAGCCTTCAGAGCCATTACTTGTGAGATTGCATCCAACTGACAAAGCTCAGTGTGCTCGTGGAGCGACGTTTCGAAGACTCCAACATTTCATTGAAGGCCTTTGCAGATTCCTCCATCTCCTCGTCCGAATCCCGAGCATCATCATAGCCTTGCACCATGTTTTCCATCCTGGTACCATGCTCGTCGGTGCGACGACGATCCACCTCAGCTCGGTCACGTTGGGCAGACTCACCATGAAATGTCCACACCGTATAATTGGGCGTAAAACCACTCTTCTGCAGGTGTTTGCCCCATTTCAGCCTCTGTCTTCTTTTCCCAATTGCCGCACCGGAAACAGGGGCACCAGGTTTTCTTTTTGCCATTTGCAAATGCGGCTTGCACAAACCCCTTAGTTTTTGTGAACCATTCAGCGCTCCATTTGTTCTGACCAGTGTGACCGGTATACATCCAAGCACGGTCACTCATCTTGACTTTCAGAGCTACTGGACACACAACAATTATATATGTAATTCACCATGTATATATTCATCAGTTGATCTACTTTGTCAATTTTATTACGTCCATGCAACCTACACTCTAATAGGTAATGATAGGTCCTAATCCCACCCGAGTATGTGTAGATTGGGTTCATTTTCCCATATGCTATGCTCCGGATCCGACGCAAAATTTCGGCAGCACCTCCCCGCTGTTCTCCTGATACACGTCTCTGCAATAAACAGAGAGGATGTGTACCCAGAGAACAACAGGGGAGGCACTGACGAAATTTATGCGTCGGATCCGGAGCAAAGCATATGGGAAAACGAACCCAATCTACACATACTCGGGCTGTCCGTGGATAGCGTTGGACAATTCGAAAGAATCAAGGTTATAAATATGCAAATGCATGCATATTTATAACTATGACGCTTTCGAACGGGAGACACATATTGGTTACGCATACTGATGATTCAAGACACATATATAGCTAGCTATCAAGTTTCATGTCATTTGTGCAAATAATTAATGGGGGAGAAGGACATGTCATTTGTGCTCACCCACGAACGAAGGGGCAGAGCTCGTCAAACGCACGGCGCGGTCGTCGAACACCAAACCTCGCAGCGATGAAACAACTGCACATTTAAATCTACCCGATCAACACAATTATATATGATGTTTTTCATAACAAAATCGAAAAATATATGACCTAACTAATAATTCACAAATATATAACCCCGTCGGCCTCTGGAAGGCCAAAGAGCACCTTTTCGGGAGGTTTAGGGGATCGGGGTGTCATGTCGGTGTCGGGGTGCTGTTTCGGGGTTAGGGTGTCGTGTCGGGGTCGGGGTGTCGGGGTGTGGTGTCGTGGTCTATGTGTCAGGGTGTGGTGTCGGGGTCGGGGTGTCGGGGTCAGGGTGTCGGGGTCAGGTGTCGGGGTGTGGTGTTGGGGTCGGGGTGTCGGGGTCAGTGGTCGGGGTGTTTCCTTCTATCCTTCTTCTTCTTTCCTTCTCTTCTTCTTTTTTCTTCTTCTTTCCTTTCTTCTTCTTCTTCTATCCTTCTTCTTCTTTCCTTTCTTCTTCTTCTTCTTCTTCTTCTTCTTCTTCTTCTTCTTCTTCTTTCCTTTCTTCTTCTTATTCTTTTTTCATCTTTTTTCTACTTCTTTTACTTCTTTTCTTTTCTTCTATTCTTCTTCTTCTACTTCTTCTACTTCTTCTACTTCTTTTCTTCTTCTTCTTTTTCATCTTTTTTCTACTTCTTTTCTTTTCTTCTTTTTCATCTTTTTTCCACTTCTTCTTCTTTTCTTCTACATATTCTTTTTTCTAACACTAACACTAAATTTTCTTCTTTTCTAACACTAAATCTAACACTAACACTAACACTAACAATTAAACAAGAATTAAACAGCAAAAAAAAGAAAAACAGAAGAAAAAAACTCACCGGAGCAGGGGGCGACGCTGGCGCCGGGGTGGTGGGTGGGGGGCGGCGGGGCTCCGGGGCAGTGGGATGGCCGGGTGGCGGGGGCGGGGGCGGCGCCGGGCGGGAGGGGCGGGGGCGGGAGGGGCGGGGGCAGCGCCGGGCGGCGGGATGGTGGGGGCGGTGGTGGGTGGGGGCGGGGGTGGGAGCGGCGGCGGCGCCGGACGGCGATGGGCGGTGGCGGGTGCGGCGTGGGCGGGGGTGGCGCCGGGCGGCGGGGGAGGGGGCGGAGGAGGTCGAGGGAGAGAGATGAGTAACGGGCGGGGGAGGGGGCTCGGCCGTTAGTTAGGTTAGTTAGGGTAGCCTTTGCCGTCCGCCCTCCTTTGCTGTCCACTTTTCTTCATATTTGCCATCTGCGGCGGACGGCAAAGCGGGGGGACGTTAAGTATTTTTTAACCAACTCCTTAGTGGGCCCCCCTCCCTCTTTGCCGTCTGCTAGCGGACGGCAAAGATTCTTTGCCGTCAGCTAGCGGACGACAAAGAGCTGGCTGATGGCAAAGGCTTTCTTTGCCATCAGCTAGTTCTTTGCCGTCTGCTTTCGCGTAGCTGATGGCAAAGAGCTTCTTTGCCGTCCGCTAGCTGACGGCAAAGAGCTGGCAGATGGCAAAGTAGCTGATTCCAGTAGTGCCATCCAAACCCCCTCCATCCTCTCGGCCGTTTGATCACGATCGCATGGCCGAAAACCGCACTCCATTTGGACTCTCCTAGATTCCTCTACCTATACATAGACCTTCCCCCTCGGAAATTCGCAGATGAACCCTAGCCTTCTTCCATCCCGCGCCGCCGGACACGTCCTATCCAGCCGGACAAAAATCGCGCTGCCGCCCTCAGCCACTCCCGCGCCGCCACGTGGCCCGTCCGCCGCCCCCGCGCCACCAACCTGCCAGGCCCGGGAGCCCCCCCCCCCAAGCCCGCAGCGCTCCTTCGCTGCCATTGCCTCGCCTCGCCGAGCGCCGCCTCACCGCCCGGCGTCGCCTCCTCGGGATCCATGCCCAAATCCGGCAAGATCTACCTCGTCGGCGCCCCCCGCACGATCTCTGACGAGTACCACTCTGGCGAACCTCGGGATCCGCACATCGAACGAACCCTAGATCTACGGTTGACTTTGTTTTCTTCACTAAGTCCCGTTTCTGCTATATTTTCTAGCTCTGTTCTACATGCCATAACTCCTCATCCGTAGCTCCGTTTTGCATGCATGATATATCAAAATGTTTATCAGGATGTGCTCTTAATTTTGTTCCATTGTTCCATGCTTGTTTGAGTCCATCTTGATGCCCAAATCATTGATGCAAGAGTGTTATAAAATGTAGTTCCTGTTTCTTAGCAGAGTATGACCATTTGTCATTTTTGCTACATTTATTGTGTGCTGCATATGGACTTGAGCTCTACATGTGTTTTGGGCTATGCCATGCTATATTTACAGGGGTGTATGCCATGTATTTTTGTGATCAATGTGGAGACTAGCACAAGCATGCAAAGTAGCTCACATAATATTGCTGATTTCAGGGACTTAGAATTTCACTGTCTTTGCTCTGCTATTATTTTTATGCCATGTATTCATGTCGCTACAGTGAGATCCATATTTCTTTTGAGTAGGTTCAGTAAGGATGATTTTTACATATGGTTATGCTCTATCCATCCATGTCCCTGTTTGCATTTATGGAGTGCCCTAGCATGACTCAATCTTTCTCTACTTTTGCTATAAAATGTTCTTGGCAGATTGTTTACGTGTTAATCAATTTTTCCAAGGTTGTTGTAGTTGATCCATGCATTCTATGAGATTGTTCTTTCCATGGTTAACTTCATGAACATGTCCTCTTGCTGATGCTATGCTTATCTTGTCATGCAATGCCTTGTGGTGAGTGAATCGAGCCCACAAAGAGGCCTTCATAACTCTGTTTTTGCCACGTCGAGTTTTCGGCTAAGTCTGAATCTGTTAACGAAACTTGCTATGTTTACATGGGTGCCATCGTATCTTCTGATCCTTTTTGGCTTATGGTCAGTAAGGGACTTTTGTTCCTACTTTGAGTAGATTCATGCCATGCCTTGGTTTGCTATTTCATGTTCCTGTAGCATGTTGTTATCTTGCTCTAAACATTGCTTCCTGATGTTGATTCCTGGCATGTTAGTATTTTCACTAAGTCTATGATGCTGATATCTTTTGCACTTTTGCCATGCTTGTTTGAACTTGCTCTTGTGTGTTTTAGCCATAGATCAGTGTTCATCTTTTGTCAAGCATCTTGATTAGATCACTTCCATGTGCTTTGTTGTTCTGTTGGAGTGCAGTAGCTTAGTTTCTTATTGCATTCTAGATGGCATCGTGCTATTAATCGCAGAATTGTCCCATTATTGTTTTGCTTGCCATTTGCAAACCGTGCATCCGTTCCGGTGATCTTTATATCGATTTCGACCGAAATCAACTCATCTTTCCAGCGGCACACTTGGTTTGCCAAGTTGAGGCATGGTTCAATCTTTCCCTTCCGGAGCACGCATATGCATTGCATATCACATCCCGCATATCATCCCATGTTTTGCATCATGTTGCTTGCGCATTGCACTATGGTTGATTGCCGTTTCCTTTGCTTGTGTTTTTTGCTTTGGGTAGAGCCGGGAGATGATTACGTGATCGAGGAACCCGTTGAGTACGCTTACGAGGATCAAGCTTACGTCAACTTCGAGAACTTTGCAGGCAAGATGACCATACCCTCGAAATCACTTCTATCTTTGCCTACTAGTTGTTTGCTCTATTGCTATGCTGCGATACCTACCACTTGCTTTATCATGCCTCCCATATTGCCATGTCAAGCCTCTAACCCACTTTTCCCAGCAAACCGTTGTTTGGCTATGTTACCGCTTTGCTCAGCCCCTCTTATAGGGTTGCTAGTTGCAGGTGAAGATGGTGTTTGTTCCTTGTTGAAACATGATTATTGTTGGGATATCATTATTATATCTTTTTTTACTTTAATGCACCTATATACATGGTAAAGGGTGGAAGGCTCGGCCTTATGCCTGGTGTTTTGTTCCACTCTTGCCGCCCTAGTTTCCGTCATACCGGTGTTATGTTCCTTGATTTTGCGTTCCTTACGCGGTTGGATGTTATGGGAACCCCTTGACAGTTTGCTTTGAATAAAACTCCCCCATCAAGGCCCAACCTTGGTTTTACCATTTGCCTACCTACCACCAAATACCTTCCCTTGGGTTCCTGAGATGCAAGGGTCATCTTTATTTTAACCCCCCCCCCCCCGGGGCCAGTGCTCCACTGAGTGTTGGTCCGAAACGGGCAACATGCGGGGCCACCTCGAGGCAACTTGAG
This sequence comes from Triticum aestivum, assembly GCF_018294505.1. Classification (NCBI taxonomy): domain Eukaryota; kingdom Viridiplantae; phylum Streptophyta; class Magnoliopsida; order Poales; family Poaceae; genus Triticum; species Triticum aestivum. The sequence continues at coordinate 140,878,160 of NC_057812.1, forward strand.
GGTTGGTTTTACTCGTAGCTTGACCAATCCGATGTGCCCTGACAACGAGATACGTGCGACTCCTATCGGGATTTGTCGGCACATCGGGCGGCTTAACTGGTCTTGTTTTACCATTGTCGAATTGTCTTGTAACCGGGATTCCAAGACTGATTGGGTCTTCCCGCTAGAAGGAATATCCTTCGTTGACCGTGAGAGCTTGTGATGGGCTAAGTTGGGACACCCCTACAGGGTTTTGAACTTTCGAAAGCCGTGCCCGTGGTAATGGGAAGATGGGAATTTGTTAATATTAGTTTGTAGAAAACCCGACACTTAACTTAATTTAAAATGAATCAACCGCGTGTGTAGCCGTGATGGTCTCTTTTTGGCGGAGTCCGGGAAGAGAACACGGTCTCGTGTTATGCTTGAACGTAAGTAGTTTCAGCATCACTTCTTGATCTTTATAGCTTCTCGACCGTGCTTTGCTTCTCTTCTCGCTCTCATTTGCATAAGTTAGCCACCATATATGCTAGTGCTTACTGCAGCTCCACCTCACTACCCCTTTTCCTACCCATAAGCTTAAATATTCTTGATCATGAAGGTGTGAGATTGCTGAGTCCCCGTGACTCACAGATTACTTCCAAAAACCAGATGCGGGTGCCGATGATGCCAGTGCAGGGGACGCTACCAAACTCAAGTGGGAGTTCGACGAGGATTCAGGACGTCACTATGTGTCTTTTCCTGACGATTAGTAGAGGAGCCCAGTTTGGGCGATCGGGGATCTATGCATTTGGGGTTGTCTTTATTTATGTTGGTTCCGTAGTCGGACCTTGATTGTATTCTGGATGATGTAATGCTATATTTATGTATTGTGTGAAGTAGCGATTGAAAGCCAACTCTTTATCCCTTTCTTATTCAGTACATGGGATGTGTAAAGATTACCCCTCTTGTGACATGCCTACTATGCGGTTATGCCTCTAAGTCGTGCTCCGACACGTGGGAGATATAGCTGCATCGTGGGTGTTACAAGTTGGTAATCAGAGCCTTCCCCGACTTAGGCACCCCCTACTTGATCAAATCGCTGACGTTGTTGAGTCTAGAAAAAAATGTTTTGAGTCTTATAGGATTATATATATATATCGGAGAGTAGGATTCTTTTTACTCTCAGCCCCTTCGTCGCTCTGGTGAGGCCTCCTGACGTAGAGTTTTGACTCTTCTCTTCTCAAATTTCACGAAAAAAATTAGGATCACGCGGGTATCTTGGAATCGTTTCGATGGTTTTGTGACGAGAACATTGTTCTTGGTGCCTGCTGACATTTACGGGTTGTGGCAGTGTCCCGGGGAGTTGAGCTCAGAGGTGTTGTCATCACAATTTCATCGTTGCAATTCTGGAATACCTGAGTTCGCCGACATCGAAAATCTCCTTTGTACAGTTGTTGGTGAGATAACCTCAACGCCACCCAGTAATGGGGTGGGAGTTCGGGAGTATTGCCATAACTCGTATAACGGATGCTTTTCGAAGGTTGAGGTAAATGATTTCTGAAGGTTTCTTGGTTATGTGTTGAAGGATGGATACAGCTGGATGTAGGATTTGCTAGTTTTGGGTGAGATATTATGCTTCCCCTGTATCCCCAACACCTGATTGCATAAGCAGAAAATTTTGGGAGTTTATAAGTGGTAATTCAAGTAGCTCCTAGAATATCTTTCCAGCAGACACATGATATGATATGGGATCTATCATATCTTTGTTTTGTTTCGAGTTGCTTCAATGTCAAGTGTTGATTCCATACCTTTTCCTAAGTGGTATTCTCATATTTCTATGTGAATACTAATCCTTCACGATAATCGAGATTGTCATGTCAATCCTTTTCAACCGACGTGCTTCTCTTCAAGTGGATCCGATTATTTCCAACATCCGCAAGATCAACTCTAAGTTTTCTCAATGGTGTTTGTTTCATTCGTCCCAAGTTGCCTTTGTTTTCCCGCCCTCCCACCCCTTGTTTCTTCAAGGATTTGGAGTTCTTAATGAAATATCCATCTTATGGATGTGAAGACTTTTCATTCTTGTCTTTCAATGTTCTTATCCAGTGATTCTCATGAAGATTCTAACAGAGCTTCAAGTTCGTCACTCTTCACTCATTTTCTTCTCTGGTGGATTCAATTCAAGCCTTTTAGATTATATCCTTATCTCATTTCATATGTTTTCTCATGCCGTTGCACTTCTTAATCTTTCCCTCTCGCTATTCATTTGTTCGGGAGTGCTGAAGATATCTCAGAAGGCTCGTCATTTCATTCAAGATCCGTTCAACCAATTTCGAGGTTGTTATCTCATTCAAGCCATTTAATTCAACCGGTGCAATCTCCATTTCAAGTAATTTTTCAACGGTGTTTCTCTTGAGTGGGCCCTAACCCACAGGTCTTTTCCTAGGATCTTACCCGACTCTTCTAATTTTCCCGGAGTTACTCTCAAATTCTTCTCCAAGTTTGACGTAAGAATGAATTATCATCAGTCATATGTTTTTTCTCCAAGATCTATCAAATTCTTTTCACCGTTGTCTCAACCTTTCTATTCGCCATCCCGGAGTATCTCAACAATTCATGGTGGTGTTTCTCGTCATCATTCTCGGATTTGATGAACGAAGAAGATTTTTTTTCTCTCTCAATCTTGTCCATTCTCTCGAAGATTTGTGATTATAGCTTGTTGCCACCCTCTCAAAATTATTTTGATTGTTAAAATTCTTTTCACCCATCCAGAGCAATTCAGGAGTCTTTTCAGTTTGTTTCTACGGAGCGCATCATCTAAGAATAATTCATTCCAGCTTTCAGCTCTCATTTCTCCAAATATTACCGGTGCATTGATCAAATATCCTCTAATCATTTATGATCTCTTCATTCTCTTATATCTAAACTCTCTCATGTATCTTTGTTCATTTGCTAATTCTTACGGGTGGTTCATTCAAGATTTCTTTTCCTTTGTTATCATATCAATTTATTCGTTGTTTCCAAATCCTACCGGCGGTTCGTCGAAGACTTTCCCAAGTTTACGCTATATCTATCTTAATACTTACTACAAGAATAAGTAGTATGCCACATCCGTTGCTTTTCATCAATTTAAATTGGTGAAGGATACGCATAACGTAATTCTTATTTTGCTCCTTCCAAGTGTTCAATTCTTTTGTACCGGAGCTTGTTCATGATATCAAATTCTCGGTTACAAGTTGTTCATCTTTTCTTTCCGGAGTTCCAAGTTTTTCCGTATTATCTCGTCGCAAAGCTCCACCTAAATCATTGCAAGGATTCACCTTGTGTTTTCAACTTCTCTTTCCTTTCGTTTGATCATTCTTTTATTACCAGAGTTCTTCATGGAGGCTCTACATGATGGTTCATCAAGGATTTAATTCCTTCTTGAAGTGTTCATTGAGATTCTTTTCAGAGGAGCTCAAGTTTTCTTCATCTTGCAATCTGGAGTGCAATTGTTCTCCCTTATATTTTGAGGTGGTAATATATCATTCTTCATTCACAAGAATGAGATATTTAAACCCATCATTTTCTCCCTTGGAGTTATCTTGGTATAGATTTCACCTAATGCCTTGCCTAAGGAATGTTGCTTATTGTGGTGTCTATCAATGATACAAGTTTTTCTCCTATCCTCTCGGCGAAAGGAGTTGTCATCTCCTTGTTGACCTCAATCCAATCTATTGTTTTTCGTTAGTGGCAGAATTTCACCTCATAATTTTGAGATGTCTTCCATAATCCCACATCATGCTTATCCTTTCATTGTTGATAATCCAACAACTCCGTTCTAGCATTTGTTGTAAGCGTGCTCTCCCAAGATCGTGTTTCCCTCTGTTCATTTCATTCCATTCTTTCTTCTTCCGGAGGCATTGTGTTGTTGCTCTCTTCAACCCATCATCTTGTTTTGTCAAGACCATGCTCCATTCCTTCCATTTACAGTCGGAATGCTGCCCAAATTACATCATTCTTTTCCTTCTCTATCTTGGTTAACCAGAGTGGTGTGCCCTCTGCTCAAGTTCTTTTCATCTTTTCAAGTCTTGCATCTCTTTTCAACCGGAGTGCTGTCCGAATTTGTTCTTCCTTGTTCCTCTTTTCTAATGGAGTGTTTTCAACTTTGTTCATCTTTGTTGTATTCTTTCTTTCAAGTTGTTCAACCTTTCAAGGTTCTTTTGTTTCACTCATTCATCAAAGAAGCAACTTAGTTTTACCTCTTATCTTCCTCTTCCTTTTCCCTCCGGTGCCATCCTAGATCTCGGGACGAGATCCTCTCGCAGTGGTGGAGTGTTGTAACACCCCGGATGTAACTTACCACATTTGTACTCTAACTCTTGCCATTTTCGGCTTTAAGTTATGAGACTCGTGGTTGGGTTCTTGTCTTTGTTTTGCATTTTGTTCATGTCATGCATTTCATATCATGTCATCATGTGCATCTCATTTGCATACGTGTTCGTTTCATGCATCCGAGCATTTTCCCCGTTGTCTGTTTTGCAATCCGGCACTCCTACGTCCTTCGACGTCCCCTTTTGTCTCTTTTCATGTGCGGGTGTTAAACTTTATCGGAATGGACCGAGATTTTCCAAGCGGCCTTGGTACACCACCGGTAGACCGCCTATCAAGTTTTGTGTCATTGGGAGTCCGTTTGATACTCCAACGGTTAACCGGGGAACCGTAAAGCCTCGTGTGTGTTGTATCCCAACACCCCTCCAAAGTGGCCCAATAACCCATCCAAACCCCCTCCATCCTCTCGGTCGTTCAATCACGACCGCGTGGTCGAAAATCGCACTCCATTTGGACTCTCCTAGCTCCCTCTACCTATAAATAGACCTTCCCCCTCTGAAATTCGCGGATGAACCCTAGCCTTCTTCCATCCCGCGCCGCCGGACACGTCCGGTCCGGCCGGACAAAAATCGCGCCGCCGCCCTCAGCCACTCCCGCGCCTCCACGTGGCGCGTCCGCCGCCCCCGCGCCGCTGGCCCGCCAGGCTCGGGACGCCCCCCTGCCCCCCGAGCCCGCAGCGCTCCTTCGCCGCCAGCTCCTCGCCTCGCCGAGTGCCGCCTCACCGCCCGGCGCCGCCCCCTCGGGATCCGCGCCCGGATTCGGCGAGATTCGGCCGGATCCGCCATGGATCTACCTCGCCCCCCTCGCACGATCTCCCGCGAGTACCACTCCGGCAAACCTCGGGATCCGTGCACCCGACGAACCCTAGATCTATGGTTGACTTCGTTTTCCTCACCAAGTCCCTTTTCTGCTATATTTTCTAGCTCTGTTTTACATGCCATAACTCCTCATACGTAGCTCCGTTTTGCATGCATGATATATCAAAATGTTCATCAGGAGGGGCTCTTCATTTTGCTCCATTGTTCCATGCTTGTTTGAGTCCATCTTGATGTCCAAATTGTTGATTCAAAAGTGCTATAAAATGTAGTTCTTGTTTCTTAGCAGAGTATGAGCATTTATCATTTTTGCTACATTTATTGTGTGCTGCATATGGACTTGAGCTCGACATGTGTTTTGGGCTATGGCATGTCATCTTTACAGGGGTGTATTCCATGTATTTTTGTGATCAATGTGGTGACTAGCACAAGCATGCAAAGTAACTCTCGTAATATTGCTGATTTCAGGGACTTAGAATTTCACTGTCTTTGCTTTGCTGTTATTTTTATGTCATATATTCATGTCGCTACAGGGAGATCCATGCTTCTTTTGAGTATGTTCAGTAAGGATGATCTTTACATATGGTTATGGTCTATCCATCCATGTCCCTGTTTGCATTTATGGAGTGCCCTAGCATGACTCAATCTTGCTCTACTTTTGCTATAAAATGTTCCTGGCAGATTGTTTACGTGTTAATCATTTTTGTCAAGGTTGTTGTAGTTGATCCATGCATGCTATGAGATTGTTCTTGCCATGGTTAGCTTCATGAACATGTCTTCTTGCTGGTGGTATGCTTATCTTGTCATGCAATGCCTTGTGGTGAGTGAATCGAGCTCGCAAAGAGGCCTTCGTAACTCTGTTTTTGCCACGTCCAGTTTTCTACCAAGTTTGAATCTGTTAACGAATCTTGCTATGTTTTCATGGGTGCCATCATATCTTCTGATCCTTTTTGGCTTATAGTCAGTAAGGGATTTTTGTTCTATGCTTTGAGTAGATTCATGCCATGCCTTGGTTTGCTATGTCCTGTTCTTGTAGCATGTTGTTATCTTGCTCTAAACATTGCTTCCTGATGTTAATTCCTGGCATGTTAGTATTTTCACTAAGTCTGTGATGCTGATATCTTTTGCACTTTTGCCATGCTTGTTTGAACTTGCTCCTGTGTTTTTTAGCCGTAGCTCAGTGTTCATCTTTTGTCAAGCATCTTGAGTAGATCACTTCCATGTGCTTTGTTGTTCTGTTGGAGTGCAGTAGCTTAGTTTCTTGTTGCATTCTAGATGGCATCGTGCTGTTAATTGCAGAATTGTGCCATTATTGTTTTGCTTGCCATTTGCAAACCGTGCATCCGTTCTGGTGATCTTTATATTGAGTTCGACCAAAATCAACTCATCTTTCCAGCGGCACACTTGGTTTGCCAAGTTGAGGCCTGGTTCAAACTTTTCCTTCCGGAGCACGCATATGCATTGCATATCACATCCCGCATATCATGCCATGTTTTGCATCATGTTGCTTGCGCATTGCACCGTGGTTGATTGTCGTTTCCTTTGCTTGTGTTCTTGCTTTGGGTAGAGCTGGGAGACGATTACGTGATCGAGGAACCCGTTGAGTACGCTTATGAGGATCAAGCTTACGTCAACTCGGAGAACTTTGTAGGCAAGATGACCATACTCTCGAAATCACTTCTATCTTTGCTTGCTAGTTTTTCGCTCTATTGCTATGCCGCGATACCTGCCACTTGCTTTATCATGCCTCCCATATTGCCATGTCAAGCCTCTAACCCACTTTTCCCAGCAAACCGTTGTTTGGCTATGTTACCACTTTGCTCAGCCCCTCTTATAGCGTTGCTAGTTGCAGGTGAAGATGGTGTTTGTTCCTTGTTGGAACATGATTATTGTTGGGATATCATTATTATATCTTTTTTACTTTAATGCACCTATATACTTGGTAAAGGGTGGAAGGCTCGGCCTTATGCCTAGTGTTTTGTTCCACTCTTGCCGCCCTAGTTTCCTTCATACCGGTGTTATGTTCCTTGATTTTGTGTTCCTTACGTGGTTGGGTGTTATGGGAACCCCTTGACAGATTGCTTTGAATAAAACTCCCCCAGCAAGGCCCAACCTTGGTTTTATCATTTTCCTACCTACCACCATATACCTTCCCTTGGGTTCCGTAGACTCAGGGGTCATCTTTATTTTAACCCCCCCCGGCTAGTGCTCCTCTGAGTGTTGGTCCGAAATGGGCAACCTGCGGGGCCACCTCGAGGCAACTTGAGGGTTGGTTTTACTCGTAGCTTGACCTATCCGGTGTGCCTTGAGAATGAGATACGTGTGACTCCTATCGGGATTTGTCGGCACATCAGGCGGCTTTGCTAGTCTTGTTTTACCATTGTCGAAATGTCTTGTAACCGGGAATGCGAGACTGATCGGGTCTTCCCGCTAGAAGGAATATCCTTCGTTGACCGTGAGAGCTTGTGATGGGCTAAGTTGGGACACCCCTGCAGGGTTTTGAACTTTCGAAAGCCGTGCCCATGGTTATGGGCAAATGGGAATTTGTTAATATCAGTTTGTAGAAAACCTGACACTTAACTTAATTTAAAATGAATCAACCGCGTGTGTAGCCGTGATGGTCTGTTTTTGGCGGAGTCCGGGAAGAGAACACGGTCTCGTGTTATGCTTGAACGTAAGTAGTTTCAACATCACTTCTTGATCTTTATAGCTTATCGACCGTGCTTTGCTTCTCTTCTCGCTCTCATTTGCGTAAGTTAGCCACCATATATGCTAGTGCTTGCTGCAGCTCCACCTCACTACCCCTTTTCCTACCCATAAGCTTAAATAGTCTTGATCACGAAGGTGTGAGATTACGGAGTCTCCGTGACTCATAGATTACTTCCAAAAACCAGATGCAGGTGCCGATTATGCCAGTGCAGGGGACGCTACCGAACTCAAGTGGGAGTTCGACGAGGAGTCAGGACGTTACTATGTGTCTTTTCCTGACGATCAGTAGAGGAGCCTAGTTGGGGCGATCGGGGATCTATGCATTTGGGGTTGTCTTTATTTATGTTGGTTCCGTAGTCGGACTTTGATTGTATTCTGGATGATGTAATGCTATATTTATGTATTGTGTGAAGTGGCGATTGAAAGCCAACTCTTTATCCCTTTCTTATTCAGTACATGGGATGTGTAAAGATTACCCCTCTTGCGACATGCCTACTATGCGGTTATGCCTCTAAGTCGTGCTCTGACACATGGGAGATATAGCCGCATCGTGGGTGTTACACCTACATCCTAAACCAGAAACCCTCCTCAACCATCAATTTTGTGATGCCCCACTTCCTTCTCCTAGGACAAAAACCCACGTAGGACCACATGCGTGCCTTTGGTTGTCTCTGCTTCCCTAACACCATTGCCACGAGCCCGCACAAACTCGCCCCGCGATCGTCTCGTTGCATTTTCCTTGGCTGCCCCTTAGAGCACAAGGTATACTAATACGTCTCTAATGTATCTATAATTTTTGATTGTTCCATGCTATTATATTATCATTCTTGGATGTTTTACAATCATTTTATAGCAACTTTATATCATTTCTTGGGACTAACCTATTGACATAGTGTCGGGACCCCGATTCTAAGTCACACCAATCTAGCATGTAACACCTCATATCACTTTGCGGCCTCACGCACGGTATCCCCACGGGTGTCGCCTTACCATGGCCCGGGACCGTTTGCGCCTTTTGGCTCACGTATATGATAGTGTCGCTAGCATCCATATGACAGAGAACCCGGGCCGACATGGCTAGTCGTGAACCCAAAGCGGCACAGACCTATGGAGATAGGCATACATGAATCACATCGAGCATGTCAGTCAACAATGTATGAATCCAGGCTGTAGCACTGGGCTAACAGGACTCCGGAAGTCACCGCGTGACATTTCCCCGAAGGGACAGACATAGGAACAAAGTGGAACACATGCCGGCCAGTCAAGTGTTCTGAGCAGTAGTGCTGGGCTAGCAGGACTCCGGTGAACCGGGCTGTAGCGGACTACTATGGCTCAAGGAAGCACTAGACTACATTTCCCCATAAGAGAGGCTGCCAAGGATAAACAACTAGATTGTCGGAACCCACACATAGCAATACACGTCACACATACGCATAACGTGCAAGTATGTGATGTACAACATGGCATCACAACATAACACAACTCATATAGATAAAGGCTCAAAAGAGCCACATAGCATAAATACAAACAGGGGTCACATGACCCATCATTCAGAGCATACAAGCAACGGAAGCTTTACATGTCTGAGTATAGACAACTACAAAAGAAAAAGGCCGAGAAGCCTGACTATCTACAAGTCCCTCCAAGGTACAAGATCGTAGCTGAGGTAACAAGCTACTTGTCGAAGTCCAAGCAGTACTACTAGTGAGACAGATGTCTCACCTGCAAAACATAAATAAAGCAAACGTGAGTACAAAGGTACTCAACAAGACTTACATCAGATCCTATCATACATGCATTTGTATCAAGAAGGTAATGTGGGGTTTAGTTGCAGCAAGCCAGCTTTGACACAGTGGCTATCCTGTTCTACGACAATGAGAAACTTCTTTGAGGTGAGGCAGCGCACACGAGTCCACTAATCACCACATCAATACACTACTATGGATTCATCCCCGTCTCTCCTATGAGAAGGCCATCCATAGCACTCACACTTGTCTTGAGCATTTTAGAGTATCCACTTTAAGTTGTCTATGTACCACGTAAGCATCCAAGAAGTCCATAACCGAGGACACGACTATTCGAATAGATCATGTTAACCCTGCAGGGGTGTACTTCTTCACATACGCTCTCACCACTTATCACCATGTACACGTCATGTATCTTGGCAACCTTCAAGCGGAAGCCTGGCGAGGGTGTCGGCCACGACCTGACTAACCACGCAAGACTCTAGTCCAGGTTTATCGCCTATTTGGGATCCATCCGCAAGGAGATCCGGCCGGGGTGTCGCTCACAGCCCCAAACGATGTGAGCAGGGTTCCCAAGCCCACCATCCGGGTGCCACTTGGTACACAGTGCCACCTGTGCCTAGTCTGGCCTAAGCCCACCCTGCCGGGTGCCACTCGGTAGAAAAATAGCACTACCTACAAACACCAGAAACTATTTGCAACTCCTAGACAAGATCAAGGCGGTTAATAAGTCGAGAGAGCTTGGAGCGCCCGGAGCCCAATGTGTGGTAGTAGCGAGTCATTGGACAACTTACACGAAACTTAGTTCTTAAGGACGGTCCCAGTGAGACAACCCACCATGTAATCCTACATGGCCTCCCACCGCTACCTTTACCAAATCGTGTTCACATGCTTAACTCTCAGCACCAGAACATATCATAACACTCCAATTCATTCCCGATGAATCAGACCTGACACAACTCTAAGCAATAGCAGGCATGGCATGGTAGGAACACAACATGGCTCAAACAACTCCTACACATGCTAGTGGCTTTCAATTATTTACTGTGGCAATGACAGGTCATGCAGAGGAATGGGTTCAACTACCGCAGCATAAAGTAGCAGTTGAATCGTTGTTGTTCTAATGCAATAAATGAGAGCAGGAGCGAGAGAGTAGGATTGTATCGGAATGAACAAGGGGGTTTGCTTGCCTGGTAGATCAACAGGGGGCACTGCTCCTCTGACAGGTACTCTGGATCGGTCTCCGGAGCAGGACCTATCGAGAAGGAATGGTGTCGACAAACAATACACAAGCATATGCAACAATATGATGCATGAACATGGCATGAAGATGTGATGTTGTTTGAGCTAATGCAACTAGCATTTATTTGGTTAAAGTCCATTTGAACCAAAGATTCAAATGCATCTTTAACATAAGCTCTTATAATTGCCATTCATGTATTTTCACCTATACAGCAGGTATAACTTGTTTTTTCATGCATGAAACTAGTACAGATGGATAGATTGCATTTTTCGGATGATTTTTCATATATAAATTATTTCAATCTGAGCTACGGTTGAATTTCTGTCATTTTTTGAAGTTTTGAATATATTCTGGAATTTCCTGTTTTAAAATAATTCCAGAAAAGGAATAATTGCGTCAGCATGACATCATCACTACGTCAGCGAGTCAACGTGGCTGACCAGGTAAAACCTGACGTGTGGGGTCCACACGTCAGTGACTCAGTTAGTTAACAGAGGAGTTATTCCTAATCTAATTTAGATTGGTGGCTTTGGGGCCCACTGTTAGTGTCAGGGGGTTAGCAAAATGGTGATTAGCCTTAAGCTAATCACCTGGCAGGTCAGGCCCGCATGTCAGGCCCGCGAGGTCATCGCCGGTGACCTCTAGATGCGGCGGCGTCCATGCTACAGGGCACGGGGGCGGCGGCTGGGAGCACCGGGGCGTAGCCCGTGCTCTCCCGCATCTAGTGGGGTAGATAGGAGGAGGAGGGGTGGCCGGAGCTCGCCCCCTCGGTAGATAGGAGGAGGATAGGAGGCTCGCGGCGGCGGCTGGAGCACGGGTTCGGGCGGAATCGAGCTACGGGGCATGACAGGGGATGCGGAGGGCCTCTACGGCCTCCTGGTGTCACCAGGAGCAAGGTGACGCGCGCGGGAGCGGCTGGCTTGGCCTCTGGCCACAACGGCGCCATGGCCGGTGGCACGGAGCTCTCGGCTCCGGTGGCTAGGCGGCTAGAGGAGGGGATTGACCGCGGGGAGAGGGGGAGAACGCTCGGGGGCTCAAAGCAGCGCCGTAGGGATGGCCAGCGTGCTCGGGGAAGCTCGGATGGTGGCAAGTCGACGGTGGAGACCCGCGGCGGCCGACGGTGAAGAAGAGGTCAGGGCAGCCGCTGCAGGGCGTGTCTGCTCGCGTGGCTTGGCGGAGAGGTTGAGGACGAGGTGGCGGAGCTTCTGGACACAACAGCAAGGCCAGGGGAGCACGGTGGCTGCGGCTATGGCGTGCGGCGGTGACGGCAGCGCTCGAGCGTTCGCGGGGAAGGGCGAGAGAGAGGAGGGGAGGCCACTGGAGAGAGGGAGAGAGGTTCGGGGGAGTGCGTGGCGTCGTTGGGTGCCTCCAGCGGCGAGCGGGGAAGCAGGAGGTGGCCGGCATGTGCTCGCGTGCGGCGAGCACGCGCTCGGCGTCCTTCTGGCGCGGTGGAGACGACGACTGGCAGCGCCAGTCAGCTCGGCCGGCCTGTTGGGCGACCGGGCTGCCAGGCTGCAGGTAAGGTCCAGGTAGGCTTTTTCCTTTATTTTATTTTCTTTTCTATTTTTCTAACATTTGTTTTGATTTGATAAAAATACCAAATCATTTTATTTAATTCTGACAATTTTTGCAGGGGCCTAAGGGATTATTCCAAAGCCCCTCACCAAAATTCAGAATTATTGGACAATATTTCATATATCTAAAAATATTTATCCAACGCAAATAATTACTGGATTAACTCCAAATGTCCAAAATAAATATTTATGAGTTCCTTAAAATATTGTTTTGATTTTTACCTCTGACCAATATTTCCAGAGAGTAACATGAACATTTTCTTTTACCTTTTTGGAGAAATTTTTATCTGGATTATTTCCAGAAATGATTCTGAGGGTTTCACAAATCCCCATTTTCAAATTTAAATGGAATTTAAACATGATGCACAAATGGCTAGCTGGTCTAGGTCATACCAGAACTAGGGATGTGACAACTCGCCCGCACTCGGAAGAATCTCGTCCCGAGATTCAGGAGTCGGCGGAAAGAAAGTGGGGTACTCAAGTCGAAGACGATCTTCACGCTCCCAAGTAGCTTCTCTCTCGAAATGATGAGACCACTGAACCTTGAGAAACTTGATGTTATGACGTCGGGTGACATGCTCTGCTTGAACAAGGATGCAGACAGGGTACTCTCGATAAGTGAGGTTATCTTGGAGATCAAGCGTTTCGGGGTCCACTCCGCGGATGGGATCCGAGAAGCAACGCCTGAGTTGAGAGACGTGGAAGACATCATGAACTCGAGAAAGATGTGGGGGTAGTTCCAACTGGTAGGCAACCTCTCCTCGTTTAGCGAGAATGTGAAAAGGATCAATGTAACGAGGAGCCAACTTGCCCTTGATACCGAATCGATGGGTACCCTTCAAAGGGGTAACCCGAAGATAAGCTTTGTCGCCAACTTCATAAGCCACTTCCTTATGACTACGGTCATACTGGCTCTTTTGACGAGATTGGGTTGTTTTCAAATTCTCACAAATGATGCGAACTTGCTCTTCTGCCTCCTGGATCATATCCGGTCCAAAGAATTATCTTTCACCAGTTTCTGACCAGTTCAAAGGTGTTCGACATCTTCGTCCATACAGAACCTCGAAAGGATCTTTCTTGAGGCTGGATTGGTAGCTGTTGTTATAAGCAAACTCGGCAAAGGGAAGACACTTCTCCCAATCCATACCGAATGAGATAACACAATCTCTAAGAATGTCTTCAAGAATTTGGTTGACCCTTTCCACCTGACCACTTGATTGAGGGTGGAAAGCGGTACTGAAGGAAAGACGGGTGCCCATGGCAGTTTGGAAACTCTCCCAGAAATGAGAAGTGAAAAGACTACCACGGTCTGAATTGATCTCTAGTGGAACACCATGAAGTGACACTATTCGAGAAATATATAAGTCAGCGAGCTGACTAGCAGTGATACTCTCTCGAACAGGTAGGAAGTGAGCCACTTTGGAAAGACGATCAATGACTACAAAGATAGCATTATTCCCTCTCTTGGTCTTGGGAAAGCCGGTGATGAAGTCCATACAAACTTTATCCCATTTCCACTCAGGAATAGCTAAAGGTTGAAGGGTGCTAGCAGGTCTCTGATGCTCTGCCTTCACGCGACGACAAACGTCATAGTTAGCAATAAATTGAGCAATTTCTCTCTTCATCCTAGTCCACCAGAACCTCTGGCGTAGGTCCTGATACATCTTAGTACTACCGGGATGAATCGTGAGAGGAGATTCATGTGCCTCCTTAAGGATTAATTGTCGAAGATGTTGATTCTTGGGAACCACCAAGCGACTCTCAAAGAAAACAACACCACGATCATCTATAGAGAAACTACCACCAACTCCTTTGTTTATGTTTCTCTTGATCCGGGAAATTCCCGTATCCTGCTTCTGAGCAGAGATGATCTGATCCACAAGAGTAGGTTTCGCCACCAAGGTAGAAACGAATCCATGAGGAGCAATGTGAAGGTTAAGTTTACATAATTCCTCATGGAGAAGTGATTGGCCTTGCTGCAACATGAGATTGTTGCAATAGGACTTATGACTTAGCACATCAGCCATGACATTCCCCTTGCCTGGGGTGTAGGTAATCCCTAAGTCGTAATATGAGATCAACTCGAACCAACGTCTTTGCCTAAGGTTCAAATCTGGATGGGTGAAGATATACTTGAGACTCTGGTGGTCGGTGTAAATCTCGCAACGTTTACCAAGAAGGTAATGTCGCCATGTCTTAAGTGCATAGACTACGGCTGCAAGCTCTAGATCATGTGTAGGATAATTATCCTCATGTGGATGCAACTGTCGAGATGCATAGACAATCACATGATGATCCTACATAAGAATGCAACCTAGTCCCTGTCGTGAGGCATCACAATAGATAACAAACTCCTTAGTGAAATCCGGTGGCACAAGTATGGGAGCAGAAGTCAGGCGTCTTTTTAGTTCCTGAAAACTGTGCTCACACTGTGGGGACCACTCAAACTTTTTATCTTTCTTGAGAAGTTCCGTGAGAGGTTTGGCCACTTTGGAGAAGTTCTCAATGAAGCAGCGATAATAACTGGCTAGGCCAAGGAAACTCCTAACTTGCTTAACTGTTTCAGGCGGAGTCCAATCAAGAACAGCCTGAACTCTCTCGGGATTGACGGCAATGCCCTTACCAGATATCATGTGGCCTAGGTAGGTCACTTCTGGCAACCAAAATTCTCACTTGGAGAACTTGGCATAAAGGCGGTGCTCTCTGAGTTTTTCTAGCACAAGTCTAAGATGTTTGGCATGCTCTTCCTCGTTATTCGAGTAAATAAGGATATCATCGAGGTAAACCATGACGAACTTATCTAATTACTCCATGAAGATCGAGTTCATCAAGTGGGAGAATGTAGCTGGAGCATTAGTTAGACCGAAGGACATGACGGTGTACTCATACTGGCCATAACGAGTGACAAAAGCCGTCTTAGGAATGTCCCCATTTCTGATCTTGATTTGGTGGTAGCCTAACCTCAAATCCATCTTTGAAAAGACTGAGGATCCAGCGAGCTGATCATGCAAATCGTTGATCCTGGGGAGCGGATACTTGTTCTTTATCGTGACCAAATTAACGGGACGATAATCTACAACCATACGGTCCGTACCATCCTTCTTCTTGATGAAGAGGACGGGGCAAGCCCAGGGAGAAGAACTAGGACGGATGAAACCCTTTTGCAAGGATTCATCGAGTTGTTTCTTAAGCTCAGCTAGTTCTAAGGGTGCCATCTTGTAAGGTCTCCTAGAAATTGGAGCGGTTCCTGGGATAAGATCTATGACAAATTCTACATCTCTGTCAGGTGGAATGCCTAGCAGTTCCTCTGGAAAGACATCCGGAAAGTCACGGACTACCGGGATATCTTCAAGGTCTGGAAGAGGGTTGGCATTAAGAGAATAGAGTTGACGCTTTGCAACTCTAGTGGAGACAGCGACTATCTTGCCAGATGGATGTGTGAGCTGAACAGACCTGGTGTAACAATCAATCTTGGCATAATGAGCTTTCATCCAGTCCATACCCAAGATGATGTTAATATCTGTAGACTTGAGGGCTATAAGTGATGCAAGGAATACAAGTCTGTCGACAAAGATTTCATTACCATGGCTTACACTAGGAGTTTGCCCTTTGGATATAGGAGTTTGAATTACTAGTGGAGAGGGCATATCACAAAAGGATATGTTGTGAAAGCTGGCATAACTTTCAGAAATGAAGGAATGAGATGCTTCGGTATCAAACAGAACTGAAGCTGGATCACAGTTGACAAGGAGTGTACCAAGAACGACATTCGGATCATCATGAGCGTCTTTAGCTGAGACGTGATGCACACATCCACGTTCACCGGGAGCTGACTTGACACTAATCATCTTGCGTGATGGCTTACCACGGCCAACAGACTTCTCAGGCTAGGGTGGAGCATATTTGGTTTGAGAGCAGTCACGTGCATAGTGTCCTGGCTCTCCGCATGTAAAGCAAGTCCGTGAAGTAGGACATGGACCCGCATTGACAAGCGGTCTACCAATAGGCCTAGGTGGAGCATGTAACTGAACTGGGTGAGGCGCCACATAAGAGGGCCTCAGTGAATAACCGAGTGGAAGAGCGGAGTTCGGAACCCAAATCCGGCGCTTCTGAGAACTAGAACTGGAGGAAGAACTCAAATCGTGGTTGTGCTTACGAGACTCCTCGTAAGTGAGGAGCTGTTTCTGCGTTAATGGCCTTGTTCACAAGAGCCTGGAATGTATTGCAATGATGCAAGTGGAGATCACGACGCAACTTGGGGTTGAGACCCTTCCGGAACCTAGACTGCTTCTTGGCGTCTGTGGACACTTCTTCTGTAGCATAGCGGGTGAGGTTCTCGAACTCTCTACTATAAGCATCAATAGCCATCTTACTCTGTGTGAAACTACAGAACTCATCTCTCTTGCGGTTAATGAGAGCCTGAGGAATGTGATGCTCGCGAAAAGCCTCGGTGAAATCTCTCCAGGTGGCTATCTGGCCAGCTGGAAGCATAGCCTCATAGTTCTGCCACCAAATACTAGCAGGACCTTCCAGATGATAAGCAGCGTAGGTGACCCTATCACTTTCAGCTACATTCGCAGAATGCAGCTTGTGTGTGATACTACGGAGCCAGTCATCTGCATCGAGTGGTTCAATGGAATTGATGGAAGGTAGGTGGTTTCAGACCGATGAAGTCATGGATGGACACAAACCCTTTGTGCTGATGGGAGGTGTTCTCCTCAATACGTGCTAGCAAGCGGTTAGACTCACGCTTGTTCCTCTCAACCTCTAACATGAACTCTGCCAACGAAGACTGGTCGGGAGGATCCTCATCCCTACCATCTCTATGGTTCCGGCTACGAGCAACAAAACTTCGGTTAACCGGCAACATCCTGAAGAACCAACCAAGGAAACAAGGATGGATTCAGCATCATCATAAGGATGTAGAATATAGTATGAGAAAAAATACTATCTCTTGAACTCCTAGGACAATTCCGGCAGCATAACAACAGTAAAATGCTCGAAATGAGACATTCTGCAAAAGACGGGGTAGCACCATACTCAACATCATTACTCAAGGTTCTGAGATATTACTAAACAGGCTACACCGGAGGTACTCAAACTTGGATATGACTCAGATCAACCAAACCTTAGAGACTACGGAGTAGTAACACGTGATCCTGATAGACGGAAGAGAAAGCCTAGTTCCTTAACCCCGTAGGAAAGATAGGATGACTCAGATCAGAAGGCATGAGGCATAAGGAGTAAAAAGAGCCTTACGTTCCCTTCCACAATCAATTCCCCTATATAGCTAAAGAATTTCTAGACCCAACTTCGACCAGGTTGGCTTGGAAATCCTACAGGCAGTCAGGCTCTGATACCAAAGCTGTCGGGACCCCGATCCTAAGTCACACCGATCTAGCATGTAACACCTCATATCACTTTGCGGCCTCACACACGGTATCCCCACGGGTGTCGACTTACCATGGCCCGGGACCGTTTGCGCCTTTTGGCTCACGTATATGATAGTGTCGCTAGCATCCATATGACAGAGAACCTGGGCCGACATGGCTAGTCGTGAACCCAAAGCGGCACAGACCTATGGAGATAGGCATACATGAATCACATCGAGCATGTCGGTCAACAGCGTATGAATCCGGGCTGTAGCACTGGGCTAACAGGACTCTGGAAGTCACCGCATGACATTTCCCCGAAGGGACAGACATAGGAACAAAGTGGAACACATGCCGGCCAGTCAAGTGTTCTAAGCAGTAGTGCTAGGCTAGCAGGACTCCGGTGAACCGGGCTGTAGCGGACTACTATGGCTCAAGGAAGCACTAGACTACATTTCCCCATAAGAGAGGCTGCCAAGGATAAACAACTAGATTGTCGGATCCCACACATAGCAATACACGTCACACGTACTCATAACATGCAAGTATGTGATGTACAACATGGCATCACAACATAACGCAACTCATATAGATAAAGGCTCAGAAGAGCCACATAGCATAAATACAAACAGGGGTCACATGACCCATCATTCAGAGCATACAAGCAACGGAAGATTTACATGTCTGAGTACAGACAACTACAAAAGAAAAAGGCCGAGAAGCCTGACTATCTACAAGTCCCTCCAAGGTACAAGATCGTAGCTGAGGTAACAAGCTACTTGTCGAAGTCCAAGCGGTACTACTAGTGAGACATGTCTCACCTGCAAAACATAAATAAAGCAAACGTGAGTGCAAAGGTACTCAGCAAGACTTACATCAGATCCTATCATACATGCATTTGTATCAAGAAGGTAATGTGGGGTTTAGTTGCAGCAAGCCAGCTTTGACACAGTGGCTATCCTGTTCTACGACAATAAGAAACTTCTTTGAGGTGAGGCAGCGCACACGAGTCCACTAATCACCACACCAATACACTACTATGGATTCATCCCCGTCTCTCCTACGAGAAGGCCATCCATAGCACTCACACTTGTCTTGAGCATTTTAGAGTATCCACTTTAAGTTGTCTATGTACCACGTAAGCATCCAAGAAGTCCATAACCGAGGACACGGCTATTCGAATAGATCATGTTAACCTTGCAGGGGTGTACTTCTTCACACACGCTCTCACCACTTATTACCGTGTACACATCATGTATCTCGGAAACCTTCAAGCGGAAGCCTGGCGAGGGTGTCGGCCACGACCTCACTAACTACGCAAGACTCTAGTCCAGGTTTATCGCCTATTTGGGATCCATCTGCAAGGAGATCCGGCCGGGGTGTCGCTCACGGCCCCAAACGATGTGAGCAGGGTTCCCAAGCCCACCATCCAGGTGCCACTTTGTAACACCCTGGATGTAACTTTCCCAATTTGTACTCCAACTCTTGCTGTTTCCAGCGTTAAGTTATATTTATTTCCTCGGGTTCGGGTTTTCGTCTCCATGTGTTGTTGTCGTTGTCATGCATCTCATATCATGTCATCATGTGCATTGCATTTGCATACGTGTTCATCTCATGCATTCGACCATTTTCCCTGTTGTCTGTTTTGCATTCCGGCGCTTCATTCTCCTCCGGTGGCCATTTCTAGGTTTCTTTCGTGTGTGGGGATTAAACATTTCCGGATTGGACCGAGACTTGCCAAGCGGCCTTGGTATACTACCGGTAGACCGCCTGTCAAGTTTCGTATCATTTGGACTTCGTTTGATACTCCAACGGTTAACCGAGGGACCAAAAAGGCCTCGTGTGTGTTGCAGCCCAATACCCCTCCAATTTGGCCCAAAACCCACCAAACTCTGCTCCATGTCCTAGAGCGTTCGATCACGATCGCGTGGCCGAAACCCGCACCTCATTTGGACTCTCCTAGCTCCACTTATGCCTATAAATACCTACCCTCCGTTTTGGGATCTCCCCTCTCCCCGAAACCCTAAAAATCTCAGATCCGCCGCACCTTCCGCCGACGGACACGTCCGATTTGGGCCGGACGTGTCCACCACCGCCCGCCGCTGCCAATCAAGCCGCGCCACGTGGCAGCCGCCACCTCGCCGCCGCCGCGGGCGCCCCGCCGCCTCCTTCCTCAACTCCGGCGGCCGGAGCGCCCGGCCGCCCCGTCCGGCTCCTCTCGCAAGCGCCCCGCCGCCTCCTTCCTCAACTCCGGCGGCCGGAGCGCCCCGCCGCCCCGTCCATCAACTCCGGTGGCCGGAGCTCCGCCGCCTCCCTCCACGGCGAGCGCCGCCCCCCGCAGCTACCCTCGTCGCCCGGCCTTCTTCTCCCTAGCCGGCGATCTCCACCAGCTCCGGTGCCGGTCGCCCTCGGCTTCCGCGCCGACCGGTGAACAGTGCAGCGCCGCGTCTCGGTTTCCGTGCGAACCCTAGATCCAGATCCAGAGGTTGTTTTTTTTTGCTAAGTCCCTAGAATTTTTACTCCATATGCTCTTGTTCGAGGCCCCGTAACTTTGCATCCGTAGCTCCGATTTGGGCATATAGCATATCAAAATGTTCGTCTCGATGAGTACATCGTTTAGTTCCATTGCATCATTTTCATGTGAGTTCATATTGATGCCCGAAATGCTGTTAGAAGGAGGCTTCGTGAGTTAATTGTCAGATCTGCTAGTTCATCTTAGACTTTTGTCATTTTTGCCATGATTGTTGTGTGCATGATATGCCTGAGAGTCCTTCATATGTTTTGTTAAGCATTTTGTTATCTTTCCAGAGGTGCAACCCATGCATTTTTGTGATGTGTGTGGTGACTTGTGCAAGCTTGCAAAGTGAGGCACCCGGTAAATCTGTTTTCAGGGACTTAGTAGTTTTCACTAAGTCTGGGATTATTTAGTTCATGATGCCATATGTTCAGCTTGTTTCCTAGTGATCCGTGCCTCTTTTGAGGATGATCAGTAAAGGCGTTTTGTTAATCATGTTATGCTCTATCCATACATGTCTTTACTTGCAATTATGGAGCACCCTAGCTTGAGTCAATTGAGTTCTACTTTTGCTTCATGGTGAATCTGGGCAGATCGTCAACTTGTTTGCGATTTTGCTGACGTTATTGTAGTTGATCCGTGCATGCTATGCCATTGTTCTTGCCATGTATAGCTTGTATTTTGTGCCTTATTAAAGTATGTATGCTTGTCTTGCCATGACTTGCACCGTGGTGAGTGCATCGAGCTCGTAAACATGCCTTCGTGAGTTATGTTTCAGCATGTCTCAGTTTTCACTAAGTCTGAAAACTGATTGTGTTTTAGCTATGTTCGTGTGCCCGTTAGTATATTTTGTGAATCCTTTTGGCCCCAGGTCACTTTGGGTCTTTTGTTAAGCTTGTTGAGTAGCACCATGCCATGTTCTTACTTGTCTTAATCAGGTCATGTATCATGTTGTTTTGCTGCTCCGAACAGGGCTTCATGATCTGAAATATCAGACAAGTGTTAATTTCACTAAGTCTGAAATCTGTTTTGCATTTGCGTTTTTGACATGCTTGTTTGGACCTCATAATGGATGAATTGGCCGTAGCTCAGTGCTAGTCTTTTGTTAATATATTCTGGAATTTCCTATTTTAAAATAATTCCAGAAAAGGAATAACTGCGTCAGCATGACGTCATCACTACGTCAGCGAGTCAACGTGGCTGACCAGGTCAAACCTGACGTGTGGGGTACACACGTCAGTGACTCAGTTAGTTAACAGAGGAGTTATTCCTAATCTAATTTAGATTAGTGGCTCTGGGGCCCACTGTTAGTGTCAGGGGGTTAGCAAAATGGTGATTAGCCTTAAGCTAATCACCTGGCAGGTCGGGCCCGCACATCAGGCTGGCGAGGTCATCCCCGGCGACCTCTAGATGCGGCGGCGTCCATGCTACAGGGCACGGGGGCGGCGGCTGGGAGCACCGGGGCGTAGCCCGTGCTCTCCCGCATCTAGTGGGGTAGATAGGAGGAGGAGGGGTGGCCGGAGCTCGCCGGAGCGATGCTCGCGGCGGCGGCCGGAGCACGGGTTCGGGCGGAATCGAGCTACGGGGCACGGCAGGGGCTGCGGAGGGCCTCTACAGCCTCTTGGCGTCACCAGGAGCAAGGTTACGCGCGCGGGAGCGGCTGGCTCGGCCTCTGGCCACGACGATGCCATGGCCGGCGGCACGGAGCTCTCTGCTCCGGTGGCTAGGCGGCTAGAGGAGGGGATTGACCGCGGGGAGAGGGGGAGAACGCTCGGGGGCTCACAGCAGCGCCGTAGGGATGGCCAGCATGCTCAGGGAAGCTCGAACGGCGACAAGTCGACGGTGGAGATCCGCGGCGGCCGACGGTGAAGAAGAGGTCGGGGCAGCCGCTGCAGGGCGTGTCCGCTCGCGTGGCTTGGCAGAGAGGTTGCGGACGAGGTGGCGGAGCTTCTGGACACAACAGCGAGGCGAGGGGAGCACGATGGCTATGGCGTGCAGCGGCAACGACAGCGCTCGGGCGTTCGCGGGGAAGGGCGAGAGAGAGGAGGGGAGGCCACTGGAGAGAGGGAGAGAGGTTCAGGGGAGTGCGTGGCGTCGTTGGGTGCCTCCAGCGGCGAGCGGGGAAGCAGGAGGTGGCTGGCGTGTGCTCGCGCGCGGTGAGCACGCGCTCGGCGTCCTTCTGGCGCGGTGGAGACGATGACTGGCAGCGCCAGTCAGCTCGGCCGGCCTGTTAGGCCACTGGGCTGCCAGGCTGCAGGTAAGGTCCAGGTAGGCTTTTTCCTTTATTTTATTTTCTTTTCTATTTTTCTGACATTTGTTTTGATTTGATAAAAATACCAAATCATTTTATTTAATTCTGACAATTTTTGCAGGGGCCTAAGGGATTATTCCAAACCCCTCACCGAAATATTTATCCAACGCAAATAATTACTGGATTAACTCCAAATGTCCAAAATAAATATTTATGAGTTCCTTAAAATATTGGTTTGATTTTTACCTCTGACCAATATTTTCAGAGAGTAGCATGAACATTTTCTTGGACCTTTTTGGAGAAATTTTTATCTGGATTATTTCCAGAAATGATTCTGAGGGTTTCACAAATCCCCATTTCAAATTTAAATGGAATTTAAACATGATGCACAAATGGCTAGCTGGTCTAGGTCATACCAGAACTAGGGATGTGACACATAGTGCCCAGTGCTAGTTGTTGTTTTTTGCTTGTTTTTTACTTCACATAAAATCAATACCAAATGGAGTCCAAACACAGCGAAACTTTTTGGAGAATTTTTCTGGGCCAGAAGACACACGATGGGCCAATTCCAGCCACCGCAAGTTCCAAAAACCACATATCCAATCTAGACACCCTCACAGAGGGGTTCATCATCCTCATCGGTGCCACTCCGATGATGCGTGAGTAGTTCATTGTAGACCTACGGGTCCGTAGTTAGTAGCTAGATGGCTTCATCTCTCTCTTTTGATTCTCAATACAATGGTATCTTGGAGATCTATTTGATGTAACTCTTTTTGTGATGTGTTTGTTGGGATCCGATGAACTTTGAGTTTAGGATCAGATCTATGTTTTTTATCCATCAAAGTTATTTGAGTCTTTTAATCTCTTATATGCATGAGTACTTATAGCCTCATATTTCTTCTTAGAATCTTTGGTTTAGTTAGGCCGACTAGATCGATTTTTCTTGCCATGGGAAGAGGTGCTTTGTGATGGGTTCGATCTTACGGTGCTCGATCCCAGTGACAGAAGGGGAAATGACACGTATGTATCATTGCTATTAAGGATAACAAGATGGGGTCTATTCCTATATGAGTAGATCTTGTCTACATCATGTAATCATTCTTATTGCATGACTCCATTTCTCCATTTACTAAATACACTACATGCATGCTGGATAGTGGTCGATGTGTGGAGTAATAGTAGTAGATGCAGGCAGGAGTCCGTCTACTAATCTTGGATGTGATGCCTATATAATAATCATTGCCTGGATATCATCATGATTATTGGAAGTTCTATCAATTACCCAACAGTAATTTGTTTACGCACCGTATTCTATTTTTCTCGAGAGAAGCCACTAGTGAAATCTACGGCCCCCAGGTCTCTTCTTTATTATATTTGCCTTATAGATCTATTTTTATTTGCTTTCATTTTCAGATCTATTAATCCAAAAACCCAAAAATGCCTTGCTGCAATTTATTATTTATTTTATCTCGCGTTCCTGCGAGATCTATTTATCCAATCTACTACAAATTGTACCTATCTTTTACCCGGGAGGGATTGACAACCCCTCTTTTATGTGTGGTTGCCAGTATTTGTTCTTTGTGTGTAGGTGCCGTTCACGTAGTGTTGCATGGTTCTCCTACTGGTTTGATAACCTTGGTCTCAACATTGAGGGAAATACCTACCGTAGTTGTGCTACATCATCCCTTCCTCTTTGGGGAAATATCGACGTAGTTCAAGCTGCATCAGATACCACTGCCTTGACTTAGACACTTGCAAAGTCTTTATCTCTCGACATGTGATGTTCGATGAAAACACCTTCCCCTACTTTACTGCCGCCTCACCATGCCCCTCACCTATTCCTCTGGCCGCAGAAAACCCCGACGTCCTGATCCACCCCAAAATCTGCACGCCCAACCTATCCACCTCGTAAGAGCAGCGGCACATATCCCCTCCGGGATCTGTGCACCCCGCTGGCCCTCCTACCGCATGCCCCCGCCCACCACCCAATTCGCCCGATCCAACGAGGGCTTCCCCCACCCAGTCCTCGTGCGCCATGGTTAACCACCTAGGTGCCCACCCAGCCGGCCAGTCCGCCTGGGCCCGCCTCCCCCTCTCCCCGCACGCATGTCTCCGCACTACCAGCCTTGCCATCACGTGACGCGGTACCGCCCAAGATTTCCCATGAAACCAATACATTCGCGCCACCTGTCCCCGCTCTTCCACCAGGCACCGTTCTCGTCGCTGCTCCTTGTAACACCATGGTTTTTGGCCCTTCCTTTTTCTCTTTGATTTATTTGGTTTTTGCTCTGATTTTCTTTTGGAGTGGATATGTGGACTTGAAACCTGGGAGACCTCCATTTCTTCTCCTCCCAAGTGGTTCATCATTCTCAAATCTATCCCAAGATCATGTCATCTCCATTCTAGCCCATCCCTAAAATTCCTTTTTCTTGGAAAATTCCTTTTTCTATTAAAGGAATAGTCCCAAATAATTATCATAAATTGTTTGGATCATATATTCCCCGAATATGTCCAAACCATCCTTGACCAGTTCAAAAATAATTCCCCAATAATTATTCTTCATTTCTGTCCAGTGTGGTCTTCTGTGAAGGAAGTGCCACCTATCCTTTCTTGATTGCTCCCAAAAATTTTGGGCATTATTTTACATCCAAATCATTACCTCATGCCAAAATTCAACTTCATTTTCCTAGTCAATCTTCCTCAGCAATTTTTCAAAGTTTATGTCAGACAGAAGCCATTGTGAAGGAAGTACTAGCTAGGAGTTCCCAAATGAGTTAAAATTTTGCATGCCTCTTCATGTGCTCATATCATTATCCTCCTCCAATTTTCAGCTCCATCCAATCATCTATGTGAGCACAGCTTCAAATCTTTGATTCTTTTAATATTTTCAGGTAGTATATTTTATATTGCTTCATTAATTCTGAGAAATTACCAGATCATGCTCCTGCCAATATCACTTCTCTCCACCAAATTTGGGATCATTTAGGCAACACGTTTTGACACCAATATTATTCCAAGTTTTTGGACAGAGCGGATAGCTGTGGAGGAAGTACCATTTTGGCTAGTCCATTTGGTATGATATTTTTACAGCATCCTCATATGTCCATATCCTTAGGCCTTGCCAAGTCTCAGCTCAAGTGGCTACTACATGTGAGTGCCCATTTTTAATCAAAATTTTGGACCAATTATGATGTTGCAAAGAAACTATGATGTATCATGGCCCAATTCCCCTCATGATGCAAAGGATTATAGTACTTCCTTAGTTAAACATCCCAGACATCATATTTGGCTCCTTCCCGTTCCCTGTTGATCACTAGTGCGCAGCCAAGTTTGCTACAGAAAACTTTTATCAATACCTCCCTTCGCTACAGATATTTCACTTTCCACAGCCCACTGATGCAGAGACAACACCACACACAATGTTTGCCAGCCCATTGTGTCCTCCCCATTACATGTCGCATGGTGACCGCGTTGGCGACATGCATGTGTACGTGCTCTACAGGTCGGGGGCGCGTGCAATGCTCTGTCCAGCTCAATTCACTCCTCCCCTCATCATCTTCGCGCACGTGAGCATGTCTAGTAGCTTCCTCGTGTCGTTGCCATTGCCGTCGCCGTGGACCCCTCCCCCCCTTCGGCAGCTTCCTCATCAGCGCTCACTGCCTCGTGCCCATGGGCGAACATTGGTCGTTCGGCTCCGTCCATGCTGGGACATCTTCCTCCCCGTGCCCCTTGGCCTCCTCTGCCCCGTGAGCCCTCCTTCCTCTCCCGTCGCCTACCTCCGAGCTCGCGAGCATGCCCACACGTCCGCAGCGGCACCCAGCGTGACATCCCCTCCCCTCGCTTATTTAAGCTGCCCCGACCGTGTGTCTCTCTCCTCATCATCCACTCCCTCTCCTTCCCAGAACTGCCCCGACCGCTCCTCCGAGCTCGAGATGGTCTAGAGCCCTCCAATCGCCGTCATCGGCCAAAGCTCAAATTTCGGCGCCTCGGTCCCCTCTCTCCATTCTTCCACCTCCAGAAGAACTCCACCACCACCCCGGAGCCACCCAGCATCTCTCCTCCTCCTCAAGTGGCCTTAAGCCATGAACTCATCGGTGACCATAGCCATCCTCCGCTGCGGCCATGGTCGCCCCCATTTCGGAGCTCCCCAGCAGAGAAGACCCCACCGGGCGATGCGTCTCCGTCTCCTGAGTGCTCCGGCAGATCGGGCGCCGCTGATGGTGGCCGGAGTCGCTGGCAAGTCTTGTAAGGGCGGGCTCCTCCCTTGGCCAGAAGTGAGTAGGTGTGGGGAGAAGAAGGAGGCGGGAGGAGAGAGAAGCCGCGGTGGGACCCGCGTGTCAGTGGCACAACGCCGACCCCGCCTTTGCCATGTTGGATAAGTGGAGGCGTAATCCGTTGCATTACGTCTTCGCTTTTTGAAAGTGTATTCTCATGTGGTTTCACACGGGAATATGTTTTCTCTATCTGAAAGTGTATTTACTGAAATGCGTTCTCTGATTTTCCAGTCAAGGACTTATTTGTGGATTACTTTTTACACAAAGGTCCCTGGCAGTCAAACCCGCATAACTTTTTGCTCACAACTCCAAATGAGGTGATCCGAAAGCCCACTTCTTCATCTCGTCAAGCCCGTTCTGTTGGTGAAATTTCATGATGTTTTCACATTCTGAAAATGACCATAATGCCCTTTCCCTTATACAACCCCTCCGAGAGAGAATGTTTTTTGGCGATCCTTTCCCTGAAATTCTCGCACTTCCTTCCGGTGTATCCATCCACCCCGGGCAAGCCACACCCTCCATTTGCATGATTGCAATGCAATGCCATGTTTATTTATTTAAACTTATTTAAAATATTGTATTAGCTATATATGATTTGTTCATGTCATTTCCTGGAGTTGTTTTGATCTTGCTATTGCCATGATGTTGATTGGATTCCTAGGACTACTATTTTGCAGATGATGGAGGATGACATGTTGCCATTGGATTATTAGTGGCTTTTAATAGTTTCATGATGGTATTGGATATTATGCTTTGGAGTATTATTTTGGGTATGATGTTATCATGTGGATCATAGGTTAATATTTTGATCTTGCTATTGGATTAGTAGTATCATGTTTCTTGGATTCATCATGATATTACTTGATATGCTACCCTCGGAGTATTAGGTTATGACTATATCTAGATTATTTGTTGGATATTTCTATTACTTGGATTACAAGTTGATAGATGATATTGGAGTATCAATAATACTTTGGGGATAAATTCTGTCATTTCGTTGGTCAGGTGCCATTGAACCAGGCTTTTCTAGTGCAACCACATTTGCCTTTCTAGGAAGGCCCTAATGTGGTCTATTGTTATGTCTCTCACCGGTGCCTCCAACTAGGGAAGGTTATACGTGTGCGCTACCCTGATCAGGTAGGCCGGTACAAGCCTTGTGTGCCCATAGTTGTAGGGCCCTTGTCCCCATTTGGCACGTGTATGTTTTGCCATGACGCTGGCTGTTGGATGTCAAGAGTGGCATTGGGGCCACCCATAACTGAGCCGAAAGGGGAGTTGGTTGGAGTGGCCGGGAGAGTGTCATGGCAGTAGATTGCTTTTGTTGGAACGCCGTTGGTCCACCCGGATGGGAGCACGAGGCCATGGGTTCTGTGATGTGGTTACAGTGTGCTAACCTATGAAGAGTGTGTGTTTAATCTATCGATAGTCGCGTCCTCGGTCATGGGCACTAGTTCGTACTAGGTCACACCGCTTGATCAACACTCACATGATGGAATGACTTATAGGTGATTTATATGTTGATATATTATGAGCGGTAACAGTTTGGCAGGATGTTGATGATGATGTTGGTATGATCTTGAGGATGATCATTCAGTTTGTGATGTGGTCACGTGGTGATCATGAGGAGGTATTGATCACGAGGTGATCGAGTTGATTTATTGCTTGGCTGGATAGCCATGAGTGAGATGGTTCTTGAGATGGTGGTTTAGTAGTAATTCTAGTATTGTCATATCATGCTTAGTTATTATTTCTGCATCATAGTAGTTGTTAATAACTTAAGCTGTTAAATGCTATGTTGTTGTCTTGCCATGATGCCTTTTGGTTGTTGTGAGCTTGCAAGTACATTCAATGTACTAACCTGGCATGTCATGCCAGATTGCAGGTGATGTCGTGATTGATTGATTACTTGTCGAGGTTACCGAGCATGCGAGCTAGACTGTGTCCTAGCCAGAGTCCCTGGGGAGTGGATTTCACCACCTTCATCGTTGTTCCGCTGCTAGAAGTTTTCCGCTGCGATGAGTTGTCCCGCTGCTCGCATAGAGCTACCATAGCAGGCGTAGTGTCGCTGTGCTGATGTGATCCTTTGTAACATCAGACCCTTGTACTATTATTCTTTGTAATATGAGCTAATTTGTTCTATGATGAGCATTGCCGTATTCCATAAGACTTCATCTCTAGGCTGGAATACAGGGCGTTCTGGTCTCTCTGAGCCAAGGTGCCATAGAACTTGGTACCAGAGCATGTCTGGCTGTAGGACGTTCTAGTCAGCGTGAGCGATAGAAATCGGCAGTATAGGGTATGGTTTGCTTGTTGCATTGGTTGCTGCATTTTGTTTTTTGCATAGCATGCATATAGCTTTGTTATTTGTTGCTAACAGTTTATCTTGTGAGTATAGTTGGTATCGGTTCTCATCCACTACAGCTCAGCCCTTGCATCCCTCCAGTTTTCCTTTGAGCATGTTCTTTGGTGTTTGGCGTCAGCTCTGTCCCAGAAGAGTGATGTCAAGTGATCCGGACACTGTTTTTAGGAATGGTGCTCAGGTATCTCACTGATGCCCTTCTTTCAGCCCCACCAATCGTTTCGGTGATAGACATGCTTCTATCCCGGATCGTCCTTTTATCTTGTCGTGTTGGCAACCCTTAATGATCTTCGTCATCAAGAAAGGGAAATGTCAGCAGACTCAGTTTTCCCTGCTATCCTATTCCTTGGACGAGTACGGATCCCTTCCGACCACTTGATAATAATGTGGTCGCGACATTCGTGTCCCGCTACATGGTTACCAAGTACGTCCTCACCTCCGAGCCAGTCAAGGATGCTACCTTGAGCTATCACTTGGTGTAGCTATGTTTACACCAACTCTTCCACACCTTGATTTGTCTTCATGCACACCGTCACAACATGTTAGATTGTAGTACCGGAGATCGCACGAGATTTGTGTGCTTAAGTAGGCATGCATATTGTGTGACTAGTAGTAATATATGACTTTGTTTGTGTGTGATTGTTTTTGTGTGCTTTTGTTTAGTTGAGTTGTTTCTTTGTTTCCTTATTTTTAGGACCTTGGTGTTACCTTATTCCCCCTTATGGAAATTTCTCATCAACCGACACCAGACTCGAAGAAGCAATAATGATTACAAATATTTGGAAGAATCTCAGCTAAGCACATTAGATCTACATCAGTACTTAATCCTCATGGCAGTAATGATCTAGTCAGCAGGAAGAGAAGTGATTTACAAGAGCAATGGTATATTTTCAGTCAAAGGTATGGATCATATACAAAGTTTTGGCTCATCAATGGGTGATACTTGAAATATGTGATACTCTAAGAGAAAGTCAGGATGTGCTATGATCAAGGAAGACAATCAAATCAATTTTCCTCATGCAAGTAACCAGCTGCAAAATATTATGGGTGTGTGTATGGCTTTCAATCTGCATACACAGTATGAAAGCTTTGGATATGAGAAACTCAGCCTTTCTCGACACGCCATCGGAAGAAGCTTATGATGCAAGGATCCTCAATTTTTCCTCAGTACATTATATGGACAGATTCCGGTCCAAGATACCCAGTCTTCCATGGCAAGATACCGTGGTAAAGACTTCTGACGTAAGGAATTGAATCTTTCTCAACAAGCAACCAACGGAGAAGCTTCTTAGGTACGGAACCCAGTATTCTCCAGCACGCCACTGCGGCAAAAGCTTCGAGTGTAAGCTATCGAGTCTTCTTCAGCAAGATACTCAGATGGTGTCCCAGACAAGACACCCAGCCTGCGGCAGTACAACACTATGCACAGTCTTCAGATATTACACTATGAGTTGGCAGTATATGAAAGTGCATCTCAAGGATCAGATTCACAATAATTTTGTCAGAAGTACAATTCAGTAAGACATATGCCTACCTCAAGAATCGAGTGTTCGGTTGCATATGATTCTTATATATATGGTGAGAATGTATCACCGGTCATACTAGTTACTCATACAAGGATACAACTATGCTCAAGCAGATTTACCTAAGGAAGGTAAGGACTCAACGACCTCATGAGTCATGAAAATGAAGATAAGCAGAGATACATCACATGTAATGCAAGGATCGAAAAGTTCTAGAGCTGACAACGTAGAATCAACAGTCCTGATAATGGTCACCAAGCTACAAGCCCCGAGTATATCTCATATATTTGTGGAGCCAGGTCAAAAAGCAAGCACAAGGAATGGTGCCAAAAATATTGCACTAAACACATCCACGGTCGTATGAAGAATCAAGAACATATGTGGTCAAGCTATTTCAGTAAGGTATCTTGACAAATAAAATCATGACCGTCAAAGGAGGAGACTGACAGCAAAGGTATGATGATTTTTGCACGACCATCAGGGTTCGGATACCCAAGTCAGTTGGAGGCCATAATTCCATATGAATCCACAAAAACACACCCTCAGAGGCCTACTCTGTTCTTCAAAGACTTCATATGGCACTGACCCGCTTAAAATGGTTAGTGTGGAATATCCAAGTCCGTTCTGTCAGATCAAAGATTCCTTTGCAACCTCCGTAGTTTGACTTCGGCGGCAATGTTAACGCATATCCAAGCCTATCCTGGTGGGTATACCAACAACATGGGTAAGTCAACAGCCAAACAATCAACTCAGACCAGGTGTACTCACTGGCGGAACCAAGTACATGGACAACATGTCATGAAAAGTATTTTCCCACCAGCACCCCTGTCAGGCTAGTCTCAAGATACTAATGTTTGAGGTATGCTACAACTATAAGTCCATACCCCTTTATATTGCTCACGATAGAAGACAGTCGAATCTTTGGTACATATCTCATGCTGGAGCCAAAGAAATAAATCAAGATAAATCAGTACCACCTGTGAGTAGTCAGATCCCGTCAGGAGAATGGCCATGATTCTCAACATTGATTAAACCCAGAAGACACGCATTTGTTTGAGCGACCTTGTGGAAGAAGTAAAAAGGTTTTCATGACCAAAGAAAATTTATGCTCAGATCCATTGGATATCACCGCGGATATGAGAGAATCAAAGTGAGCATAAGGATTTGGCAGATGAGCAAAAACTGTCAGAATTTGGGAAAGGTGAAGCAAACCACCCCAGAGCAAGGTAAGCAGATCATATGAAATTCCCGAGAGAACAATAAACAAAAGGAAACGGATACCCGAGTTGGAAACGGTGTCCTCAAGTTATACTAGTTCCCTGAGAAACCAAATCTCGAGGACGATATTTCTTTAAGGGGGGAAGGTTTGTAACACCCTGGTTTTTGGCCCTTTCTTTATCTTGTTGATTTATTTGGTTTTTGCTCTGATTTTCTTTTGGAGTGGATCTGTGGACTTGAAACCTGGGAGACCCTCATTTCTTCTCCTACCAAGTGGTTCATCATTCTCAAATCTATCCCAAGATCATGCCATCTCCATTCTAGCCCAACCCTAAAATCTTTTTTCTTGGAATATTCCTTTTTCTATTAAAGGAATAGTCCTGTTTGACCTAGGTTGTGAAGCAACCTATATTTCTATCACTCAAAAAATTCCCAAATAATTCTCGTAAATTGTTTGGATCATATATTCCCCAAATATGTCCAACCATCCTTGACCAGTTCAAAAATAATTCCCCAATAATTATTCTTCATTTTTGTCCAGTGTGATCTTCTGTGAAGGAAGTGCCACATATCCTTTCTTAATTGCTCCCAAACATTTTGGGAATTCTTTTACATCCAAATCATTACCTCATGCCAAAATTCAACTTCATTTGCCTAGCCAATCTTCCTCAGCAATTTTTCAAAGTTTCTGCCAGACAGAAGCCAAGGAAGTACTAGCTAGGAGTTCCCAAATGTGTAGAAATTTTGCATGCCTCTTCATGTGCGCATATCATTATCCTCCTCCAATTTTCAGCTCCATCCAATCATCTATGTGAGCACAACTTCAAATCTTTGATTTTGTTAATATTTTTAGGTTGTGAAGCAAGCATATTTTATATTGCTTCGTTAATTCTGAGAAATTATCAGATCATGCTCCTACCAATATCACTTCTCCACTAAATTTGGGATCATTTAGGAAACCCATTTTGACACCAATATTATTCCAAGTTTATGGACAAAGATGATAGCTGTGAAGGAAGTACCATTTTGGCTAGTACATTTGGTATGAAATTTTTACAGCATCTTCATATGTCCATATACTTAGGCCTTGCCAAATTTCAGCTCAAGTGGCTACTCCATGCGAGTGACCCTTCTTAATCAAATTTCTAGACCAATTATGCCGTTGCAAAGAAACTATTATGTATCATGGTCCAATTCCCCTCATAATGCATAGGATTATAGTACTTCCTTAGTTAAACATTCCAGACATCATATTTGGCTCCTTCCCCTTCCCCGTTGATCACCAGTTGCTACCTCTTTTAGCACTGGTTGGTTTTCCCCGAAGAGGAAGGGATGATGCAGCAAAGTAGCGTAAGTATTTCCCTCAGTTTTTGAGAACCAAGGTATCAATCCAGTAGGAGGCTACACGCAAGTCCCTCATAGCTGCACAAAACAAATAAATCCTCGCAACCAATGCAAATACGCGTTGTCAATCCCTATAGGGCCACTTACGAGAGTGAGATCTGATAGATATGATAAGATAAGATTTTTGGTATTTTTATGATAAAGATGCAAAGTAAAATAAAGGCAAAGTAAATAGAAAAGTAAATAACTAAGTAGTAGGAGATTAATATGATAAAGATAGACCCGGGGGCCATAGGTTTAACTAGTGGCTTCTCTCGAGAGCATAAGTATTCTACGGTGGGTGAACAAATTACTGTTGAGCAATTGACAGAATTGAGCATAGTTATGAGAATATCTAGGTATGGTCATGTATATAGGCATCATGTCCGACACAAATAGACCGACTCCTGCCTGCATCTACTACTATTACTCCACTCATCCACCGCTATCCAGCATGCATCTAGAGTATTAAGTTAAAACAGAGTAACGCCTTAAGCAAGACGACATGATGTAGAGGGATAGACTCATGCAATATGAAGAAAACCCCATCTTGTTATCCTCGATGGCAACAATACAATACGTGCCTTGCTGCCCTTACTGTCATCGGGAAAGGACACCGCAAGATTGAACCCAAAGCTAAGCACTTCTCCCATTGCAAGAAAGATCAGTCTAGTAGGCCAAACCAAACTGATAATTCGAAGAGACTTGCAAAGATAACCAATCATACATAAAAGAATTCAGAGAAGATTCAAATATTATTCATAGATAGACTTGATCATAAACCCACAATTCATCGGTCTCAACAAACACACCGCAAAAAGAAGATTACATCGAATAGATCTCCACAAGAGAGGGGGATAACATTGTATTGAGATCCAAAAAGAGAGAAGAAGCCATCTAGCTACTAACTATGGACCCGTAGGTCTGAAGTAAACTAGTCACACTTCATCGGAGAGGCTATGGTGTTGATGTAGAAGCCCCCCGTGATCGATGCCCCCTCCGGCGGAGCTCCGGAATAGGCCCCAAGACGGGATCTCGTGGATACAGAAAGTTACGACGGTGGAATTAGGGTTTTGGTTCTGTATCTGATCGTTTGGGGGTACGTGGGTATATATAGGAGGAAGAAGTACGTCGTGGAGCAATAGGGGGCCCACGAGGGTGGAGGGCGCGCCTGGGGGGGCAGGCGCGCCCCCCCTACCTTGTGGCCTCCTGTTGATTGGCTTGACGTAGGGTCCAAGTCTCCTGCGTTATATTCAGTGAGAAAATCACGTTCCCGAAGGTTTCATTCCGTTTGGACTCTGTTTGATATTCCTTTTCTTCGAAACCCTAAAACAGGCAAAAAACAGCAATTCTAGGCTGGGCCTCCGGTTAATAGGTTAGTCCCAAAAATAATATAAAAGTGGATAATAAAGCCCAATAATGTCCAAAACAGTACATAATATAGCATGGAGCAATCAAAAATTATAGATATGTTGGAGACGTATCACCAGTGCGCAACCAAGTTTGCTACAGCAAACTTTCATCAATGCCTCCCTTCGCTACAGATATTTCACTTTCCACAGCCACACTAATGCAGAGACAACACCACAGACAAGGTTTGCCAGCCCATTGTGTCCTCCCTGTGACATGTCGCGTGGTGACCGCGTTGGTGACATGCCTGTGTACGCGCTCTACAAGTCAGGGGCGCGTCAAACACTCTGTCCAGCTCGATTCACTCCTCCCCTCATCGTCTTCATGCACGTGAGCATGTCTAGTAGCTTCCACGTGCTGTTGCCATCACCATGGACCCCTCTCCCCCTCTGGAAGCTTGTTCGTCAGCCCCAGCTGCCACGTGCCCATGGGCGAACAGTGGCCGTTCGGCTCCCTCCATGCCACGGCGTCTTCCTCCCCGTGCCCCTTGGCCTCCTCTGCCACGTGAGCCCCGTTCCTCTCCCATCGCCTACCGCCAAGCTCGCGAGTGTGCCCATGCGTCTGCGGCTCCGGCCACACATCTGCGGTGGCAGCCAACGCGACACTCCCTCCTCTCGCTTATTTAAGCCGTCTCGTCCGCGTCTCTCCTCATCATCCACTCCCTCTCCTTCTCGGAACCGCCCCGGACCACTCCTCTAAGCTCGATATGGTCCATAGCCCTCCAACGGCCGCCATTAGCCATAGCTCAAATTCCAACGCCTCGGTCCCCTCTCTCCATTCTTCCACCTCCAGAAGAACTCCACCACCACCCCGGAGCCACCCAGCATTCTCCTCCTCCTCCGGTGGCCTTCAGCCATGAACTCATTGGCACCCGTAGCCATCCTCCACTGCGGCCATGGTCGCCCCCGTTTCAAAGCTCCCCAGCGGAGAAGACCCCCACCAGGCGATGCGTCTCCGTCTCCTTAGTGCTCCGGTCGGTCAGGCGCCGCCGATGGTGGCCGGAGTCACCGGCAAGTCTCATCGGGGTGGGCTCCTCCCTCGGCCAGAAGCAATCAGGCACGGGGAGAATAAGAAGGAGGTGGGAGGAGATAGAAGCTGCGGTGGGACCCGCGTGTCAGTGGCATAGGACCGGCCCCGCCTTTGCCACACTGGATAAGTGGAGGCGTATTCCATTGGATTACTTCTTCGCTTTTCTGAAAGTGTATTCTTGCGCAGTTTCAGACGGGAATACGGTTTCTCTGTATGAAAGCGTATTTTCTGAAATGCGTTTTTTTTGTTTTTCCAGTCAGGGACTTATTCGTGGATTAATTTTTATAGAATGGTCCTTGGCAGTCAAACCCCCATAACTTTTTGCCCACAACTCCAAATGAGGTGATCCCAAAGCCCACTTCTTAGTCTCATCGAGCCCGTTCTGTTGGTGTCATTTTCATGATGTTTTCACATTCTTAAAATGACCATTATGCCCTTTCCCTTATACAGCCCCTCCGAGAGAGAATGTTTTCCGGCGATCCTTTCCGCAAACTTCTCGCACTTCCTTCCGGTGTATCCATCCACCCTAGGCAAGCCACACCCTCCATTTGCGTGATTTCAATGCAATGACATGGTTTATTTATTTAAACTTACTTAAAATATTGCATTAGCTATATATGATTTGTTCATGGCATTTCTTGGAGTTGTTTTGATCTTTCTATTGCCATGATGTTGATTGGATTCCTAGGGCTACTATTTTGCAGATGATGAGGATGACATGTTGCCATTGGATTATTAGTGGCTTTTAATACTTTCATGATGGTATTGGATATTATGCTTTGGAGTATTATTTTGGATATGATGTTATCATGTGGATCTTACGTTAATATTTTGATCTTGCTATTGGATTAGTAGTATCTTGTTTCTTGGATTCATCATGATCTTACTTGATATGCTACCC
Organism: Triticum aestivum; assembly: GCF_018294505.1. Taxonomy (NCBI): domain Eukaryota; kingdom Viridiplantae; phylum Streptophyta; class Magnoliopsida; order Poales; family Poaceae; genus Triticum; species Triticum aestivum. Next base: position 140,914,810 of record NC_057812.1, read on the forward strand.
TCGGAGTATTAGGTTATGACTATATCTAGATTATTTGTTGGATATTGTTATGACTTGGATTACAGGTTGATAGATGATATCAGAGTATCAGTTATACTTTGGGGATAGATTCCGTCATTTCGTTGGTCAGGTGCCCCGAACCGGGCTTTTGCAGTGCAACCACATTTTTCTTTCTGGGAAGACCCTAATGCGGTCTATTGTTATGTCTCTCACCGGTGCCTCCAACTAGGGAAGGTTATACGCATGCGCTACCCTGATCAGGTAGGCCAGTATAAGCCTTGTGTGCCCATAGTTGTAGGGCCCTTGTCCCCGTTTGGGACGTGTATGTTTTGCCACGAGGGTGGCTGTTGGATGTCCAGAGTGGCATCGGGGCCACCCATGACTGAGCCCAAAGGGGAGTTGGTCGGAGTGGCCCGGAGAGTGTCATGGCAGTAGATCGGTTTTGTCGGAACGCCGTTGGTCCACCCGAATGGGAGCACGAGGCCATGGGTTTTGTGATGTGGGTACAGTGTGCTAACCTCTGCAGAGTGTGTGTGTTTAATCTATCGATATTCACGTCCTCAGTCATGGGCAGAAGTTCATACTAGGTCACACCGTTTGATCAACACTCACATGATGGAATGACTTATAAGTGATTTATATGTTGATATATTGTGAGCAGTAACTGTTTGGCAGGATGTTGATGATGATGTTGGGATGATCTTGAGGATGATCATTCAGTTTGTGATGTGGTCACGCGGTGATCACGAGGAGGTATTGATCACGTGGTGATCGAGGTGATTTATTGCTTGGCCGGATAGCCAGGAGTGAGATGGTTCTTGAGATGGTGGTTCAGTAGTAATTCTAGTAGTACCATATCATGCTTAGTTATTATTTCTGAATCATAGTAGTTGTTAATAAATTAACCTGTTAAATGCTATGTTGTTGTCTTGCCTTGATGCTCTTGGTTGTTGTGAGGTTGCAAGTACATTCAATGTACTCACCTGGCGTGTCATGCCAGATTGCAGGTGAAGCCGTGATTGATTGATTGCTTGTCGAGGTTACCGGGCATGCGAGCTAGATCATGTCCTAGACAGAGTCCCTACAGAGTGGAGTTCACCACCTTCGTCGTTGCTTCGCTGCCAGAAGTTTTCCGCTGCTACGAGTGGTCCCGCTGCAAGCATAGAGCTACCGTAGCAGGTGTAGTGTCGCCGTGCTGATGTGTTCCTTTGTAACATCAGACTCTTGTACTATTATTCTTTGTAATACAAGTTGATTTGTTCTATACTAAGCAGTGTCGTATTCCAGAAGACTTGATCTCTGGGCTGGAATACGGGGCGTTCTGGTCTCTTTGAGATGGGTTGCCACACTCCTGCTAATTTTCATCGCATGCGCACGCGAAGCAAGTTCATGTTTGCCTAGCTAAAAGTAGTTCGCACTAGCACCCTCGCCATCAGTCCTATCCCCTCCTCTTACCGTGTTGCCCTTCAGGACCCAAACTTGTACGCTGCGATGCTCAAGGAATATAACACGTTGATGCGGAATAATACTTGGTGCTTAGTGTCTCATCCCGCAGGTGCAAATGTCGTCACCGGCAAATTGATCTTCTGGCACAAATTCCACCCAGATGGTACGCTCACACGGTACAAAGCACGGTGGGTGCTTCGCGGCTTCACACAGCAGGCCGGCGTTGACTACACCGAGACTTTCAGATCGGTCGTCAAGCCGGCCACCATCCGGGTGGTTTTGAGCATCGCCGCCGGCAAGTCGTGGCCCATTCATTAGTTGGACGTCAAGAACGCCTTCCTCCACATCCACCTTGCGGAGACGGTGTACAGTCATCAACTATCCGGTTTCGTTGACACCACCTCACCATCCCATGTGTGCCCGCTGAACCGTCCGATGTACTGCCTCAGGCAGGTCCTCGGGTGTGGTTCACTCGCTTCACCACCTACTGATACGTCTCCGTCGTATTTATAATTTTTGATTATTCCATGCTAATATTCTACAACTTTCATATACTTTTGACAACTTTTGATACTATTTTTGGACTAACATATTGATCCAGTGCCCAGTGCCAGTTCTTGTTTGTTGCATGTTTTATGTTTCGCAGAATAACCATATCAAACGGAATCCAAACGGGATAACAACGAACGGAGCTTATTTTTGGAATATTTGGAAAATTCTGGAAGAAAAATCCACGCAGGATGGTGCCCGAGGTGGCCACGAGGCAGGGGGCGCGCCCCTGACCCTCGTGGGCCACCCGTAAGGCGGTTGATGCCCTTCTTCGGCCGCAAAAGGCTAATTTTTGGAAGAATAAAAATCACGGCGAAGGTTTCAGGCCAATCAGAGTTACGGATCTCCATATATATACGAAATGGTGAAAGGGCAGCAAACCAGAACGCAGAAACAGAGAGAGACATAGAGACAGATCCAATCTCGTAGGGGCTCTCGCCCCTCCCATGCCGTGGAGGCCAAGGACCAGAGGGGAAACCCTTCTCCTGTCAGGACCCCGACTCGATGTCACATCGATCTAGCCGGTAACACTTCATATCACTTTGCGGCCTCACGCACGGTGTTCCCACGGGTGTCGCCTTACCTTTGCCCGGGACCGTTTGCGCCTTTTGGCTCACGTATATGATAGTGTCGCTAGCATCCATATGATAAAGAGCCCGGGCTGACATGACTAGTCGTAAACCCAAAGTGGCACAGACTTACAGGGACAGGCATCCATGACCCAGCTTCGAACGTGTCGGTCATCAGCAAGTGGGTCCGGGCTGTAGCACTGGGCTAGCAGGACTCCGGTAAACCGGGCTGTAGCGGGCTAACAGGACTCCGGTACTCAAAGCGTGACATTTCCCCGAAGGGACAGACACAGGAACGAAGAAGGACACATGCCGGCCAGCCTAAGTGTTCCAGAGCAGTAGCAAGCTACCATGGCTCAGCGGTAACACTAGGAGACATTTCCCGGTAAGAGAGGCTACTAAAGATAAACAACTAGATAGTCAGATCCCACACATACCAAGCATTTCAATCATACACACAATATGCTCGATATGTGCAAATACAACGAAGCATCACAACATGACTCTACGACACAAGTACTTTATTTAAGGCTCAGGGAGCCATACATATCATACACAAAGGTACGGGTCTCACGACCCAACATACAAGTCATACAGTCATACAAACCAACAGCGGAAGTAACTTGTCTGAGTACAGACAACTAGTAAAATAAAAGAGGCTTGGAAAGCCTAGCTATACTACGTGGTCCTCCACAAGTTCAGGGTCACCACCTGGGTCTTAGCCTACTCGTTGATGTCAACGTCTACATAGAACCCATCAGAAGGGGTTGCAGCGTCTTCTGTAAAAATGTAGATTATAGCAACATGAGTACAAAGGTACTCAGCAAGACTTACATCAGATCCTACATACATGCATAGTATCAAGAAAGGTTGGTGGAGTTATTGCAGCAAGCCAGCTTTGACTCTTGGCTAGACTATTCTACGATACTCCAACTTGAAATAGTTTTGCGCACACGAGTCCACTACTCACCACTTCAATACACTACCGAGGATCCACCTCCGTCTTCCTACGGAAGAGCCATCCTCGGCACTCACACTTATCTTGAGGCTTTTAGTAGTTTCCATTTACTTGTCTATGAACTGTATAGGCAACCAAGTAGTCCTTTACCGCGGACGCGGCTATTCGAATAGATTATGATAACCCTGCAGGGGTGTACTTCTTCATACATGTTTCCACCACTTAGCGTCTGCACACGACATGTGCTCGGCAGACTTCAAGCGAAAGCCGACGTGGGTGTAGACCACGACCTACCTAAACACTTAAGCCTCTAGTCCAGGTTTATCGCCTATTCAGGTTCCATCCGCAGGGAGTCCGGCCGAGGTTTCCCATACGGCCCCGAACGATGTGAACAGGGTTCCCGAGATACCTAACGGGTATTCGGTACACCGTGCCACGTACCTACCGCATCACAGCCCACCCCTACGGTCAGCGCTGTCCACGGCCTCTAGTAGGCTACAAACACCAGAAACTACTTGCAACTCCTGGACAGAGAGCTAGGGTGAATAAGAAGTCGAGCGGGGTCATATTTCAGGGCCCAATGTATGGTAGTAGCTGATTCTTAAATCACACATACAGATCTCAGTGCTTAAGGTCGGCTTCAATGAAACAACCCACCATGTACTCCTACATGGCCTCTCATCGATACCTTTACCAAATCGTGTTCACCACACCACTCTCATTACCGACATTAACATTTCACTCTAGCCCATCACCCAGATGAACCAGACCTGACACGACTCTAAGCATAGCAGGCATAGCAAGGTAGGAACAACACATACATATGGCTCAATCAACTCCTACACATGCTAGTGGGTTTCATCTAGTTACTGTGGCAATGACAGGTCATGCAGAGGAAATGGGTTCAACTACCGTAGCACACAGCAGTATGAATCGCGTTGTCTTAATGCAGTAAAAGAGAGCAGGAGCGAGAACATGGGATTGTATCGATATGATCAAATGGTTGGTTGCTTGCCTGATGGTTCGATGCACGGATACGGTTCTTCGTTAGGGTAATCACGGTACTCCTCGGGGACAGATCCTGTCGCAAAGGACATCGATACACAAGCATCACCAAACAATGTGCAACAATATGATGCATGCATGAAACATGGCAATATGAGTGTGTTGGGCTAATGCAACTAAAACCAGAAGTGTTTGAACAAATTTGAATCAAAGATTCAAATTCCAAATTCAATTATGGCCTTTTAAAGTGCCTTTTCTTGTTCTGATTAAAACATCAATTTAACTTGTTTGATCATGCATGAAAATAGTACAGATGGATAGATTGGGTTTTTCTGATCATTTTTCATATATAATTTGTCCAATTTGGAGTTACAGAATAAAAGTTATGAATTTTTGAAGTTTAAATAATATTCTGGAATTTCCTGATTTAATTTAAATCCAGAAATTCAATTACTGCGTCAGCCTGACGTCAGTGTGACGTCAGCAGGTCAACGGAACAGGTCTGGGTCAAACCTGACAGTGGGTCCCGCATGTCAGGGTGATTATTTCAATTAAAACTTAATTAAAACTAATCCTGTTTAATTAACAGGGCTGGGCCCCACCTGTCATTGACTCAGGGGAGTCAACCAGGGCCCACCCGTGGTCAAAGTCAATGTCGGCTGCCGGCGTTTAGTCGCCGGCGAGCCCGACGCGGCGGCGGAAGTGGTTTTAGTCATTTCGGCCACCAAACGGACCGCGGAGATCACCGGAGTGGAGCTGAGGGCAACCCGCAGCTCTTGGCGGAGCCCGTTGGGGTCGGGGTGGCCGGAGTCGACGGCGGCGAGCTCGGCTGCGGCCGCCGGGGTTCGGTCGTGCACGGGAACGGTGCTGGAGCTCGAAGTCGAGCAAAGCGAGGCGCTAGGAATGCTCTACGGGGTCTTGCGAACTCGTTGGACTCGCCGGGGTGACCAAATGGTCACCGGAGCTGCATCGACGGCGAGCTCGGCGACGGCGGAGGTTCGGCCGTGGTGGGGAGGAGGCTACGGTGAGGGAACGAGGGGGAGAAGAGGGGGAAACGGTGGCGTAGCTCACCGCGGTTGCAGTGGGCGTCGAAGCGGGCTCGGGGACGCGCTGGAGACGGCGAATTCGACGGCGACGGTGGTCGGAGCCCGAAGAGGGGAACGACGACGTGGCGGCGATGCAGGGCTTCCGGGAAGCTGTGAAGCGGTGGGGAGGAAGAGGGAGTCGAGGCGGAGCTCCTGAGCTAGTCGGGGGAGCGAGGGGTGGTCGGAGACGGTGGCTATGGCGAACGGCGGCGACGGTGGTGTTCGGCCGGGCGAGAGAGAGAGCGAGGGAGAGGAGGGGAGAGCCGGGGGGAGAGTGAGAGAGAGCAGGGGAGAGGCGTGGCGTCGTCCAGGGGCACCGAGGCGAGGAGGGGAGGGCAGGCAGGCAGGGAGAGAGGTGGCGTGGCGCGGTGGCCGTGCGCGCGTGCCGGCCACACTCCCCTCCCTCTGTCGGGACGAAGACGACAGAGGAGGGAGGTGGGCTGGGCCGGCTGCTGGCTGGGCCGGCCAGCTGGCTGGGCTGCACAGGGAGGAGCCCAGGTAAGCTTCTCCCTTTTAGTTTTTCTGTTTCTGTTTTTATTTAATATATCTGCAACTTTGTTGAATTAAATAAAATACCTAGGCAACTCCAAAAATCACCAAACTATTCCTGGCCCATAGTTGGATTATTTCCAACATGAAACATTTTAGTTTGGAGATATTTGAGCATTTAAATATTTTATATTATTTTAAATGCCCAAATTCAAATACTTATGATTTAAATCAATAACCCTAGGATGGCCTAGGAAAATGTGCACCACTTTTGGCAGAGGTTCTGAACCAAGGCAAAAATGATGGGCATTTTAGAAGGGCATTTCAGGTTCATTGAAAATTATTTTTAGTAACCCTAGTTGGTTTCAGAGGGGACTGGGGGTTCTGTCATCCCCATTTCAAGTTTCTGATGAAAGAGTAAACATGATGCAACACTCTAATGCATGACTAGCTAGGTTGTGACATCTCCCATCTAGGAAGGAGGTCAAGGAAGAAGAAGACGAAGGGGCCCCCTCTCCCCTTCTCTTCCGGTGGCGCCGAAACGCTGCCGTGGCCATCATCATCATCATCACCGCGATCTACACCAACACCTCCGCCATCTTCACCAACATCTCCATCACCTTCCCCCCTCTATATACAGTGGCCCACTCTCCCACAACCCGCTGTACCCTCTACTTGAACATGGTGCTTTATGCTTCATATTATTATCCAATGATGTGTTGCCATCCTATGATGTCTGAGTAGATTTTCATTGTCCTATTGGTGGTTGATGAATTGATATGATTGATTTAATTTGCTTGTGGTTCTGTTGCTGTCTTTCGGTGCCCATCATATGAGTGCACACGTGGATCACACCATAGGGTTAGTTGTATGTTGATAGGACTATGTATTAGAGGGCAAGAGTGATAGAAACTTCAACCTAGCATAAAAATTGATGCATACGGGATTGAAGGGGGACCAATATATCTTAATGCTATGGTTGGGTTTTACCATAATGAATGTTAGTAGTTGCGAATACTTTCTAATAGTTCCAATCATAAGTGCACAAAATTCCAAGTCAGGGATAACATGCTAGCAGTGGCCTCTCCCACATAATACTTGCTATCGGTCTAGTAAAGTAGTCAATTGCGTAAGGGGCAATTTCGCAACTCCTACCACCACTTTTCCACACTCGCTATATTTACTTTATTGCTTCTTTACTTACAACAGCCCCTACTTTTTATTTACGCGCTCTTTATTACCTTGCAAACCTATCCAACAACACCTACAAAGTATTTCTAGTTTCATACTTGTTCTAGGTAAAGCGAACATCAAGCATGCGTAGAGTTGTATCGGTGGTCGATAGAACTTGAGGGAATATTTGTTCTGCCTTTTAGCTCCTCGTTGGGTTCGACACTCTTACTTATCGAAAACTGTTGCAATCCCCTATACTTGTGGGTTATCAAGACCTTTTTCTGGCACCATTGCCGGGGAGCAATAGCGTGGGGTGAATATTCCCGTGTGTGCTTGTTTGCTTTATCACTAAGTAATTTTTATTTGCTGTTCTTAGTTGTTCTTTTTCTTTAGTTATGGATATGGAACACGAAATACCAAAAAAATAGGTGTACTTGCTATTCATGGAGATGGGGAACCTCCTAAAACCCTCGATGCTGGTTATGTGAAAGATATTATGTGCTACTTTAATAATCCTGAGAAAACCCCATTCAATTATGTAATGCGAGTAACATTGGATCAACGTGAATACTTTAGGGATTACCGCTTGACACAAAAAGGGAAACTATTATGGGATCAAATTCATATATTGAATTGGTATGCTAGGCAACTATGCTTGAGATATGATTATACTTGTTGCTCTAGGATGAAGGCTCCACACCTTCCCTTTCTATGCAAATTTAATGATAATAAAACCTTAGCTTCTTATGCTAATGGTATATATGATTACTATGATGTGGAACAAATAGAAGAATTTGTTGCTTTTATGGGTGCTTATAAAATTGAATCTATGTTTAAAGAGTTTGAAGATTTTGATGATGATGTTTATAGGCCTAAAATTTATCTATCCTAAAATATTGCTATGATAATTATGAATATAATTCCTATATTAATGTGCTTATTGATAAAGTCTCCGCTGTCCAAGAAGAGACTAATATTTTGCAGGAATCTATGGAAGAAGAAGTTGATGAAACTGCGAGCTCATCGGATGAAAAAGATGAGGAGGAGAGAAAAGAACAAAAGGAGGAAGAGCGGATTGATCACTCGTGCCCACCTTCTAATGAGAGTAACTCTTCAACTCATACATTGTTTAATTTCCCTTCGTGCTTATCGAAGGATGAATGCTATGATAATTGTTATGATCCCGTTGATTCTCTTGAAATATCCCTTTTTGATGATGCTTGCTATGCTTGTGGCCAAGATGCCAATATGAATTATGCTTATGGAGATGAACTTGCTATACTTCCTTATGTTAAACATGAAATTGTTGCTATTGCACCCACGCATGATAGTCCTATTATCTTTTTGAATTCTCCAAACTACACTATATCAGAGAAGTTTGTGCTTACTAAGGATTATATTGATGGGTTGCCTTATACCGTTGCACATGATGATTTTGATCAATATAATATGCATGTGCTTGATGCTCCTACTTGCAATTATTATGAGATAGGAACAATATCTCCACCTCTCTATGTTTCCAATATGATAAAATTGCAAGAAACTGTTTATACTATGCATTGGCCTTTACTATGTGTGCATGAATTGTTCTTTTATGACATGCCGATGCATAGGAAGAGAGTTAGACTTCATTGTTCATGATTTATGTTACTTTGTGTTCACTACTAAATTAAAAATAATTGTTAATTAAAATTGGCTTTGATATACCTTAGGATCCGGGTGGATTCATTACTTGAGCACTATATGCCTAGCTTAATGCCTTTAAAGAAAGCGCTGCCAGGGAGACAACCCGGAAGTTTTAGAGAGTCATTTATTTCCGTTGAGTGCTTTCATATAGTTTAAAAACAACAAAAATAAAGAGGGGAACCCAAATTTTTTTCAAAAAGGAAAGTGAAAGTGAGAAAGACAAGCATTATTGAACTGGGAGAGCTCCTTGAACTTTGTTCATGCTCATGGAAACTTTGTGAATCTTGATTACAGAAACTTTTCAATAAAATAATTTTCCCCTTGTACAATTCCATTGTATTATAAAAATAATGTGCCAAGGTTTGCTTTTAGGATGTTTACATATGCTTGATGGTTTGTACGGTGCAGGACAGAAACTTTGGCTGTAGTGCACTATTTTAAATTTTTTAGATGGAACGTCAAATGGTTCTGATTCTTTTTGCACTGTCTTCCTATACAATTTTTTTATTTTTCCTAATTTTGGCAGAATTTTTAAAGTATCAGAAGTATGGTGAATGTTCAGATTATTACAGACTGTTCTGTTTTAGACAGATTCTGTTTTTGATGCATAGTTGTCACATCCCTAGTTCTGGTATGACCTAGGCTAGCCTTCATGTTTGCATCATGTTTAAATTTCATTGAAATTTGAAATGGGGATTTGTGAAACCTTCAGAATCATTCTGGAAATGACCCAAATAAAAAAATTGCTCCAAAAGGGTCCAAGAAAATGCTCATGTTGCTCTCTGAAAATCTTGGACACAGATAAAAATCAAACCAACATTTTCAGGAGCTCATAAGTATTTATTTTGGGCGTTTGGAATTAATGCAGTAATTATTTGCTTTGGATATGTATTGTAATATATATAAAATATTGTCCAAAAATTATGCTAGTAGTTGAGGAGCTCTGGAATAATACCACTAGCCCCTGCAAAAATTGGCATAAGAAAATAAAATGGTTTAGTATTTTTTATTAAACCAAACAAATGTCACAAAAATAGAAAAGAAAACAAAAAGGAAAACGCTTACCTGGACCTTACCTGCGGTCTGGCACTGTGTGGCCCAGCCAGCTGGCCGTGCCAGTCACCCCCTACCTCTCCCCAGGAGGCCAGGGGGCATGGTCGCCGCGCGCACGCACGCGCTGCGCCACCTCCTGCTTCCGCCGACGCGGGAGAGGCTCCTGGAGCCGCCGCGTACTCCCCCGACCCCCTCTCACTCCCCCCCCCCCGAGTCGATCCCCTCCTCTGCCACCTCCCCCTCGCATTTTCTCTCACGGCCGAGCGCTGTCGTCGCCGTAGCTCGTTGCCACCGCAGCCACCGCCTCCCCCTCGCCCTCTCTCCGTGTCTGCAAGCTCCGCCACATCACCGGCCATCTCTTCATGAAGCCACGCGCCTCGGGAGGCCCTAGAGCGTCTCCATCGACGTTGTCTTCATCCCTGACCATCGGAGATCGTCTTCGCTGCCCCGCCATCTCCAGTGCGTCCCCGAACTCGCCGTCAAGCCCGTCAAGTCTGCAGTGAGCTTCTGCTCCGTTCCCCTCTTTCTGTTCCTCCGTTCTCGCATCGTAGCTCCTTTTCCCCACCATGGTCGTAGCTCCTCACCGCTGATCATGGAGCCACCATGGCCAGAGCCCGAGCCAGCCACCCCTGAGCACCCAGTCGTGCTCCTAGTGCCACGAGGGTGCCGCAGAGCCCCTCGGGTGGCCTCCCCGTGCCCCGCAGCCCGCTCCCACCTGTAGCCGTGCTCCGACCACCACCCCGAGCTCCGCTCCGGCGAGCTCCGGCCACCCCGCGTCCTCCCGTCGCCTCGCATGGATGCGCGCGAGCCTGGGCTTCGTGTAGGTGGTCTCCGCCGCCCATATGGTCGCCGGAGCGACGATCCCGAGCCCTCCGCCGTGTTCTGCCTCGCCGGCGGCTTAACGCCGGTGGGATTCACCGGGTCCAACCCCCCTGCTGACCCAGCTTTGACCCTTGTGGGTCAATGACATGTGGGGCATGGCCCTGCTAATTTTTAGTTTAGGATTAGTTTAATAGCTAACTAACCCTGTTAACTAACTGTGACACTGACATGTGGACTCCACACGTCAGGTTTGACCTGGTCAGCCACGTTTGACTCGCTGGCGTCATGCCACTGTCATGCTGACGCAATATATCATTTTCTGGTTTAAAAATAAATCAGGAAATTCCAGAAAATGATATAAACTTCAAAAATTCATAGAAATTCAACTGTAGCTCAGATTTAAATAATTTATATATGAAAAATTATCAGAAAAATGCAATCTATCCATCTGTACCATTTTCATGCATGAAAAACCAACCTATACATGCTGTATATTTGAAAACACATAAATGGCATTTATAAGAGATTATTTTGGAGATGCACTTGAATCTTGGTTCAAATGGACTTCAACCAAATGAATGCTAGTTGCATTAACTCAAACAACATCACATACTCATGCCATGTTCATGCATCATATTGTTGCATATGATTGTGTTTTGATTGCCGACACCGTTCCTTCTCGATAGGTCCTCCTCCGGAGAATGATCCAGAGTACCTGTCAGAGGAGCAGTGCCCCCCTGTTGATCTACCAGGCAAGCAAACCCCCTTGTTCATTCTGATACAATCCTACCCTCTCGCTCCTGCTCTCATTTATTTAATTAGGACAACAACGATTCAACTGCTACTTTATGCTGCGGTAGTTGAACCCATTCCTCTGCATGACCTGTCATTGCCACAGTAAATAGTTAAAACCCACTAGCATGTGTAGGAGTTGTTTGAGCCATGTTGTGTTCCTACCATGCCATGCCTGCTATTGCTTAGAGTTGTGTCAGGTCTGATTCATCGGGAATGAATTGGAGTGTTATGATATGTTCTGGTGCTGAGAGTTAAGCGTGTGAACACGATTTGGTAAAGATAGCGGTGAAAGTCCATGTAGGAGTACATGGTGGGTTGTCTCATTGGGACCGTCCCTAAGAACTGAGTTCTGTGTAAGTTGTCCAATGACTAGTTACTACCACACATTGGGCTCCGGGCGCTCCAAGCTCTCTCGACTTATTAGCCAACTTGATCTTTGTCCAGGAGTTGCAAATAGTTTCTGGTGTTTGTAGGTAGTGTTAGTAGTCTACCAAGTGGCACCCGGCCAGGTGGGCTTGGGACAGACTAGGCACAGTGGCACGGTGTACCAAGTGGCACCTGGATGGTGGGCTTGGGAACCCTGCTCACATCGTTTGGGGCCGTGAGCGACACCCCGGCCAGATCTCCTTGCGGATGGAACCCGAATAGGCGAAAACCTGGATGAGGGACTTGTGTGGTTAGTCAGGTCGTGGCCGACACCCTCGCCAGGCTTCTGCTTGAAGGTTGCCGAGGTACATGACGTGTACATGGTGATAAGTGGTGAGAGCGTGTGTGAAGAAGTACACCCCTGCAGGGTTATCATGATCTATTCGAATAGTCGTGTCCTTGGTTATGGACTTCTTGGATGCTTACGTGGTACATAGACAACTTAAAGTGGATACTCTAAAATGCTCAAGACAAGTGTGAGTGCTATGGACGGCCTTCTCGTGGAGAGACGGGGATGAATCCATAGTAATGTATTGAAGTGGTGATTAGTGGACTCGTCTGCGCTGCCTCACCTCAAAGAAGTTTCTCGTAGTCATAGAACAGGATAGCCACTGAGTCAAAGCTGGCTTGCTGCAACTAAACCCCACATTGCCTTCTTGATACTAATGCATGTATGATAGGATCTGATATAAGTCTTGTTGAGTACCTTTGTACTCACGTTTGCTTTATTCATGTTTTGCAGGTGAGACATCGGTCTCACTAGTAGTACCGCTTGGACTTCGACGAGTAGCTTGTTACCTCAGCTACGATCTTGTACCTTGGGAGGGACTTGTAGTTAGTCAGGCTTCTCAGCCTTTTGCCTTTTGTAGTTGTCTGTACTCAAACATGTAATGCTTCTGTTGCTTGTATGCTCTGAATGATGGGTCATGTGACCCCTATTTGAATTTAATGCTATGTGGCTCTTCTGGGTCTTTATCTATATGAGTTTGCGTTATGTTGTGATGCCATGTTGTACAGCACATACTTGCATGTTATGCATACGTGTAACGTGTATTGCTATGTGTGGGATCCGACAACCTAGTTTTCTATCCTTGGTAGCCTCTCTTATGGGGAAATGTAGTCTAGTGCTTCCACCGTGCCATGGTAGTTTGCTACAGCCCGGTTTACCCGGAGTCCTGCTAGCCCAGCACTACTACTCCGGAACACTTAGACTGGCCGGCATGTGATTCACTTCGTTCCTGTGTTTGTCCCTTCGGGGAAATGTCACACGGTGACATCCGGAGTCCTGCCTAGCCTGCTACAGCCCGGTTCACCAGAGTCCTGTTAGCCCAGTTGCTACAGCCCGGATTCACACGCTGCTGACCGACATGCTCGATGTTGTTTCATGTATGCCTGTCCCTGTAAGTTAGTGCCACTTTGGGTTCACGACTAGTCATGTCGCCCGGGTTCTCTGTCATATGGATGCTAGCGATAATATCATATACGTGAGCCAAAAGGCACAAACGGTCCCGGGCCATGGTAATGCGACACCTGTGGGAATACCGTGCGTGAGGCCGCAAAGTGATAAGAGATGTTACATACTAGATCGGTGTGACTTAGAATCGGGGTCCCGACAGCTTTGGTATCAGAGCCTGACTGCCTGTAGGATTACCAAGCCAACCTGGTCGAAGTTGAGTCTAGAAACTCTTTAGTTATATAAGGGAATTGATTGTGGAAGGGAACATAAGGCTCTTTTTACTCCTTATACCTCATGCTTTCTGATCTGAGTCATCCTATCTTTCCTACGGGGTTAAGGAACTAGGCTTCCTCTTCTGTCTATCAGGATCACGTGTTACTACTCCATAGTCTCTTAGGATTGGTTGATCAGAGTCTTATTCCAGTTTTCGAGTATTTCCGGTGTAGTTGATTAGTACTTTCTCAGAACCTTGAGTGATGATGTTGAGTATGGTGCTACCCCATTTTTTGCAGAATGTCTCATCTTGAGCATTTTACTGCTGTTATGCTGCCGGGATTGTCCTAGGAGTTTGAGAGATACTAATTTCTTATGCTACCTTATGCATCCTATAGTTGATGTTGACTCCGTCCTTGGTTTCATTTCTCAGGATGTCGTCAGCTAACCGAAGTTCTGTTGCTCATAGCCGGAACCACGGAGATGGTAGGGATGAGGATCCTCCCGACCGGCCTTCGTTGGCAGAGTTCATGTTAGAGATGGAGAAGAACAAGCATGAGTCTAACCGCTTGTTAGCACGTATCAAGAAGAACACCGCACCTCAGTGCAAAGAGTCAGCGACCATCTATGATTTCATTGGTCTGAACCCACCTACCTTCCATCATTCCATTGAACCACTCGATATAGATGACTGGCTTCGTAGTATCACTCACAAGCTGCGTTCCGCGAACGTAGCTGAAAGTGACAAGGTCACCTACACTGCTTATCATCTGGAAGGTCCTGCTAGTCTTTGGTGGCAGAACTATGAGGCTATGCTTCCAGCTGGCCAGATGCCCACCTGGAGAGATTTCACTAAGGCTTTTCGCGAGCATCACATTCCTTAGGCTCTCATTGATCGCAAGAGAGAAGAGTTATGTAGTTTCACCCAGAGTAAGATGGTTGTTGATGCTTACAGTAGGGAGTTTGAGAACCTTCTCCTCTATGCTACAGAAGAGGTGTCCATAGACGCTAAGAAGCAGACTAGGTTCCAGAAGGGTCTCAACCCCAAGTTGCGTCGTGATCTCCACTTGCATCATTGCAATACATTCCAGGCTCTTGTGAACAAGGCCATTAATGCAGAGACAACTCAATTCACTTACGAGGAGTCTCGTAAGCACACCCGTGATTTGGGTTCTTCCTCCGGTTCTAGTTCTCAGAAGTGCCGGATTTGGGTTCCGAACTCCGCTCTTCCACCCGGTTATTCACCGAGGCCCTCTTATGTGGTGCCTCACCTAGTTCAGTTACATGCTCCACCCAGGCCTACTGGTAGACCGCTTGAGGGAGTCCCATATTAGGGGGTGTCCGGGTAGCCAGACTATACCTTCAGCCGGACTCCGGGACTATGAAGATACAAGATTGAAGACTTCGTCCTGTGTCCGGATGGGACTTTCCTTGGCGTGGAAGGCAAGCTTGGCGATGCGGATATTTAGATCTCCTACTATTGTAACCGACTTTGTGTAACCCTAACCCTCTTCGGTGTCTATATAAACCGGAGGGTTTTAGTCCGTAGAACAACTTCATCATACAACAATCATACCATAGGCTAGCTTTTAGGGTTTAGCCTCCTTGATCTCGTGGTAGATCTACTCTTGTACTACCCATATCATCAATATTAATCAAGCAGGACGTAGGGTTTTACCTCCATCAAGAGGGCCCGAACCTGGGTAAAACATCGTGTTCCTTGCCTCCTGTTACCATCCGGCCTAGACGCACAGTTCGGGACCCCCTACCCAAGATCCGCCGGTTTTGACACCGACATTGGTGCTTTCATTGAGAGTTCCTCTGTGCCGTCGCAATCAGGAAGGATGCCTCTTCCCGTCTTTAAAGACGGCGCCATTACTAAGGGAGCTTTGGTTGTCGGCCAAACTCTCCGGCTAGGCGGTTTTCTCATGACCGCCTGTACGGCCGTTGCGCCGACGGTGACCTCTTGGGTCATCAAAAGCAATCTTCACGTCAGCTCGGAACTCGTCAAGCAGTTAGATCCAATGGAGTTCTCTTCCGTAAACGAGCTCTTGGATCGCATCGCCGCCTTGGGGGTCACTACGGATTATGACCAGATTGGGCTTAAACCCGATCTAAGAGAAATTAATTCTCCCCAAGTCACCCGTCACGTTGCCGTGGTAGAGGCACACTGCGGCGACTCTTCATCTATCTTAAGGACTAGCTACGTCCGGATTCCCGATCCCTCCAAGCCGAATACCCGCGGAGGGGAGGATGTAACTCAAGACCTGAACTTAGAATCAGGCAATGGGCTAGATTCACTGGAAAACATCCAAGAATCCAAACTTCAGAGTTCGGAAACTCCTTGGCCTCTAAGTCTTAGATTGGGTGAAGTTTCGGACTTAATTCCACCCACCCACCCAAACATAAGCGATCTATGCCAAATCAGGCAAAATCCCGAAGAAATAGTACATCATTACTGGGTAAGGTTCCTCCTGGTTATGAACAGGATAAAGGACTGCCGCGAGGAAGACGCAATCTCAATCTTCTGCAATAATTGCACGGACAAGGGAATCCTCAACGCCACAGGTCGTCGTGATCTTACATGCTTCGCTGACTTGGCGTCCATAGTACAAAAGTACTGTGCGATGGAAAGCGCCCGGAAAACCGAAACTAAATTTTGGGACAATCCGGCCCTGACTAGAAACCTCGTCCGAAATAAAAGGTTGCATCATCATCAGACACCCGGGTTAAAAACCAAAAAACCAAAACCCTCTACAGGGCATGGAACCGTACTGGAGGGATGGCTTAATGGACCCTGTAAAATTCATAGTACAGAGGACGCCACACCAACTCATAGCCTTAGAGCATGTTGGATACTCCGGCAGGTGGCCAAAAGGGGCGAAGATCTCCTAATTCCGGAGGCTGCAGAAAGCCACCTCAGGGACTCCAGTACAGTCTTAACACTCTACGAGACTTTCGCATCAAATAATATGCGAAAAAGAACACTCCGCAGCCTCGCCGAAGTCTATCAAGTAGCAACAATAAACCCATGGAGTGACACGGCTATTACTTTTAATGCCAGTGGTGAACCTAAATTCCGAACAGCTCGAGCACCAGCCGCATTGGTACTCAGTCCTATAGTGGACGGCTTTCGCCTCACCAAGGTACTCATGGACGGAGGCAGCGGATTGAACCTCATTTATGAGGAAACCCTTCAAAAAATGGAAATAGACTGGAACCGCATTGAGCGAAGCAGCACAACCTTTAGAGGAATAATCCCTAGTCGGGAAGCGCACTGTGCAGGAAAAATCACACTAGATGTGGTGTTCGGCACGCTGGATAATTATAGGTCCGAAGAGGTCACATTCCAAGTGGCACCGTTTAGTAGAGGATACCACGCTCTGCTGGGGCGGGAAGCGTTTACAATCTTCCAAGCAATACCCCATTATGGGTACATGAAGCTCAAGATGCCCGGGCCGAACGGAATCATCACTCTCGCTAGTGATCCGGACATAGCACTCCGTGCCGAAAACAAGACAGCCGCATTGGCCCTTGAGGCACTGTCCGAAGCCCTAGCGGCTGAGGAACTGACTACGCTGCGCTCCACGGTAAATAGGGACGATGTGATACTCGACAGAAGATCCAAGTCCACCTCTTTTAAACTAGCGTATGAAATAGTCAAATTCCAGGTCCATCCAACGGACCCCAATAAAACAGCTTCCATCGGGGCACGATTAAACCCCGATGTAGACGCCGCACTGTGAGAATTCCTACGGGAGAACTGGGACATTTTTGCCTGGCACCCTTCAGACATGCCAGGAATCCCACGTAGGCTGGCCGAACACAGCTTAAATATCCTAAAAGGATTCAAACCTGTCAAACAAGCCCTTCGGCGTTTCTCTGAGCCCAAGAATCAGGCAATGGGAGAGGAGCTAGCCAAACTATTGGAGGCCGGATTCATCAGAGATATAAAACATCTGGACTGGCTAGCAAACTTGGTGATGGTCCCAAAGAAGGACAAATCCTGGCGCCTGTGCGTTGACTTCAAAGACCTTAACAAGGCTTGCCCAAAGGATCCCATCCCCCTCCTCCGCATCGATCAAATTATCGACACCACTGCAGGAAACGATTCGTTGTGCTTCCTCGATGCATACTCCGGTTACCATCAAATCAAGATGGCCGAGTCAGACCAAGCCGCAACAGCATTCATCACCCCATACGGCCCATTCTGCTTCAACACAATGCCTTTCGGGCTCAAAAACGCCGGTGCAACATATCAGCGCATGATTCAGACATGTTTGGCAAACAAGATCGGCAAAGCAGTAGAGGCATACGTGGATGATGTGGTCGTAAAAACAAAACATGTCGAATCTCTAGTAGACGACTTGAGGCTTACATTTGACAACCTCCGAGCATATGACATCAAGCTAAATTCGGAAAAATGCGTTTTCGGCGTTCCAGCCGGAAAGCTCTTGGGCTTCATTGTATCCGGTAGAGGAATCGAAGCAAATCCAGCCAAGATCCGAGCTTTGTCACAATTGGATATCCCAAAGGACCTCAAACAAATACAAAAATTAACGCGTGGCGGCTCTAAGCCACTTTATCTCCTGGTTGGGAGAAAAGGCACTACCCCTCTATCGCCTCCTTCGGCACACCAAACACTTCGAGTGGACGGATGCCGCCATGGCCGGACTCGAGGAAATAAAAGCCATATTGGCAACAAACCCCGTCCTGGCCGCGCCAAACATCGGTGAACCAATGCTATTGTACATTGCAGCAACCCATCAAGTTGTCTCCGCAGTACTCGTCGTTGAACGGGAAACGGACGGACACAAATTCCCCCTTCAAAAGCCGGTTTACTATGTGTCCACTGTCCTCACCCCATGCAAATCACGGTACCCACATTATCAAAAGATTGCATATGCGGTATTCATGGCATCCCGGAAGCTACGACACTACTTTCAAGAGTGTTCAATCACAGTAGCATCGGAAGTACCACTCAACGATATTATAAACAACCATGACGCAATGAGCCGGATTGCAAAATGGGCCATCGAGCTCCTCCCATTCGACATAACTTATAGGCCACGGCGAGCTATCAAGTCGCAAGTTTTGGCCGACTTCGTCGCAGAATGGACGGAGGCCGAACTCCCTAAAGAGTACGTCACATATTCAAACTGGATCATGCACTTCGACGGTTCCAAAATGTTGGCCGGACATGGGGCCGGCATCGTTTTGACGTCCCCCACAGGAGACACAGTTCAATATGTACTCCATATTATGTACACGGACTCCAACAATGCAGCCGAAGACGAGGCCCTTTTACAAGGTCTCCGGATGGCAATATCCATGGGCATTCAACGCCTAGAGGTGCGCAGGGATACGAACCTCGCGATATCCCAAATAAATCGAGACTTAGATGCCAAGGATCCAAAAATGGCAGCTTACCGCAACGCCGTCCTCAAAATGTCAGCTCGGTTTGAGGGGCTCGAATTTCACCATATAGCCCGAGAAAACAATCAGGCGGCAGACGTCTTGGCACGCATCGGCACAAAACGCGATGTGGTCCTCCCCAACATCTTCCTGGAAAGGTTGTTCAAGCCATCCGTAGTATTTGAAGGGGAACATGGCAATATTAGCCCGGACCCAACCGCACTGTCTGACGCCAAAAAATCTGACATAATCGGAGGCTCTGCCAATGAAATCACAACCTCAGCCCACGTACTAATGGCCGTTATCGCCCCGTGGACAGAACCATTCCTAGCCTACCTTACTAGGCAGGAACTCCCAGAGGACCAAAACAAGGCACGCTGTATAGTGCGGTGATCTAAAGCCTATAAAGTCCATGAGGGGGAACTTTATAAGAAAAGCACTACCGGAGTCCTTCAAAGGTGCATCTCCGAAGAGGAAGGGCGGAACCTGCTGGCTAAAATTCATGCCGGACTCGGTGGCCATCACGCGCAGCCCGGTCCCTTGTAAGCAAGGCTTTCCGTACAGGCTTTTATTGGCCGACGGCCTGGGCGGACGCTCAGGACTTGGTCCAATGATGCGCCAGTTGCCAGCTTTTTGCAAACCAAAGCCATATGCCACCCACCGCCCTCCAAACTATCCCCATCACTTGGCCTTCCGCGGTCTGGGGGCTTGACATGGTGGGACCCCTTAAAGGCGGAACCCACAAGAAAAAATACTTACTGGTCATGGTGGATAAGTTCACCAAATGGATAGAAGCCAAGCCTGATAAGACGGCCGAATCCGGACCTATGATAGACTTTATATCCGGGGTCGTACACCATTATGGCTTCCCCCACAACATCATCACCAATAACGACACGAACTTTACGGCCGATGAGGTAAAACTCTGGTGCAAAAACATGGGAATCAAGCTTGATTATGCTTCCGTCTATCACCCACAAACTAAAGGTCAGGTCGAACGTGCAAATGGTCTCGTCATGAGCGGCATCAAACCCAGATTAGTGCGGTCCCTCAAGGAATCTAACACGCACTAGGTAGAGGAGCTCAACTCCGTACTCTGGGGGCTGCGGACCACGCCGAATCGCACCACCGGATACACAGCATTTTTTATGGTGTACGGCGCAGAGCCAGTCTTGCCCTGCGACATAATTCATGACTCACCTCGAGTGCGCATGTACGAAGAAAGGGAAGCCGAGCTCGATCGGCAGGACAGTTTGGACGCCTTAGAGGAGGAGCGCGACGTGGCAAAAGTCCGTTCTGCATTCTATCAACAGCAGGCTCGAAGATATCAAAGCAGAGAAGTGCGGGCCAAAAACTACAACGTTGGCGAATTAGTTCTACGCCTGCCGGACAAGAAAAAGGACAAGCTGAAGCCCAAGTGGGAAGGTCCCTTCATAATCGACCAAGTCCTGACTGGTGGAGCATACCGCCTGCGAGATGCATCGGATAACCGACTCGAGCCGAACCCATATAACGCAGCCCGTCTCCGAAGATTCTATGCCTAGTGCCGGACTCTGTGTTTGTCTCCTTCCTCTGTCCATTTTTTACATTTTCTATCTTACATTTCTCTCCTTCCCCCCTTTTCTTTTATAGCCCTTAAAGGCTCCTCAAGTGACGTGCTACTCGCTCTCATTAAACCTGGGGCTTCTTTAAGAGAAGCTTATTTATACGGGCTTCATGCCCACCACATGTGTCAAACTTCCGCATGCACCTTTTCTTCACCATTATATGCATCGATATGACTTAAGTTTTGGCCAAGCTGGGTTGCCTGGCTCCTGTGCTTACCCCTACGTTCCCGATTGTTCGGCTAGGTGGTAAAGGGAGCACCTCTGCGATTGTTACTGCCGGATCAGCCGGATGTGTACCTCAGACTGGGTGAAGCCGAAAGCTAGCGTTATTAAGGGAATATTAGGTCGGTGAACTAAAAGATGACCTTTTTTACTTATTTATATATATGCCCCCAGATGATTTTCCTGTGTTTGCAGTCCGGACATGCACTTTAGGGCATGCCTCCCAGAGAAAGGAACCCCTAACGGAACTATTCTCTCTGGAAGATGTTTCTTACTAACCATGTAATATAACATAACTAGTTGGGCACTTGTCTGATAAAGCACTAATGACCCCTACGCCTAGTCTCCATGCATACCCCAGTTCTTACATAACCGGTAGGGTATTCGGACACACTCCAGACCGTCAGGTCCTGAGGTTGAAGCGAAAAGGTCGGCAATGACAAACGATCTACAATCCGGCTAGAAGGCATTACACATGTCAATTAAAAATTACATAGTCACTCTGACTGATTGTATTCCTCTTCAATACCATCTAACAGGCTGTCTAACTTACAGACCTGTTGGGAATACTTGGCGGCTAATTCTACTTGGCCGTACACTAAGCTTACAGGGATCTCCTTCCCGTCAGGCCCCATAGGTCCGACCTCGGCCATGTGGTTTGGGTCAGACTTCGTGTACCGTGTCTTCACCATGGCCCAGGCCTCCCTAGCGCCTTGTCGGCAGGCTGATATCTTCCACAACCGGAAGCGCCGCTGAGCTTCCTTAAGCTTCTCCGAAAGCTCTCCAAGGCCCTCGGGCATGGAGTGGGAAGGCCATAAGGCTTGGGCAATGCCTCGCATCGCTTGCCGAACTCGCTCGTGTAGTTGCGAGAGCTCGGGAAGAAGGTCACCCGTAGAACCGGGCATCTCCTCTGCAGGACCACCCATTAGCATACCTACAGACATTACTCTGTTACTCGACTTCCTCGCCGAACTCTTTTCTTTCAAAGATTCGCTTAAGCACTTACTAAATATGCCACGTCGAAGCTGCTGATTCTCCTTAGTGGAGTCCGACAGCCGGCCACGAACATCTTTAAGTTCAACGTCCAGCTTGGTGTTGGCATCCTGAAGATCATTCTTCTCCCGCCTCACCCTTGTCAGCATACTCTCACCGGCCTTTAGCCGGTGTAAGAGTTGTTGCCTCTCCGGATCCAGTCCGGCGCCATCTGCAATATGATTTGCCAGATTTACACCCACGCCGCACTTCGCAAGATACTAATCTTTCGAAGTGTATCTTACCAGAGGGGGTCTCTTTGGGCTCCCCTGCCGCGGCTAGTGCGGCCTCCAGTTGGGCTTTGCACTCTTCCAGCTCCTGGGACAGTACGGTATTCTTCTCTGTGAGAACCTGCATAACAAATGATCCTTAAATTAGTTACTCTAACTGTTTCAAGTCTCGGGGGCTACTGGTATATATATATATTTACCAAAAAATTTCTTACCCGTATGTCTTTTACATATTGCTCCGTGGCTCTGGCTAAACCATTTTGAGCGGCATGGAGGTACGCATCTCCCGAATTGAAGGCATCTAATGTCTCTTGGGAGAAACAAGCATCACAAAGAACTGTCCGGCGACGCATGTGGTTCATGGCACTCTCCACCTCGGAATTGGTGGAAGACAACCTGTCCGCATCCTCTGTCGGAGGAGCGTCTGGTGCGGGCCTTGTGTTCGTTTCCGCTTCCGGGCCAGGCGTTGGAACCTGGCTGGTGGAGGTGCGATTGGCAACCTCTCTGGATGTAGTCCGGCGAGGTCTCTTCGTCCTGAAGATAGCATGAACGTTAATATGCCCTGAAGGAATAACACCAGGGAAAAAGAGGGTGCGCTATACCTTTGCGTCGGTGTCTCAGTCCGGACTACATTCCTTTTTACTCCACGGGGCCCTGTGGCCCCTCGTTGGATAGCCGCCGCAGTTTCGGCCTCCCGCCTCGGAAACCTCCCCTGCAAAACACGGTCGTTGTCAGGAAAACTAAAATGCGTGAGAATGGATTCCTTCTCAAGGGGATGAGACTCCGCTCTCTGTTACCTGGGAGGCCGGAATTAACCTTGGGTAATCAGCCGTAATGGCCACCAAGGTATTGTCCTTGCTTAGCTAATGAAACACCCCGTCGATGAGCTCCAACGATATGTCTGGATCCTCTTTGGAGTCCGGATCGAGTGACCGTTCTGGATCCTCGGGCTATGGGGGATGGCTGTTTATATCCTTTACTTCCTGACGCAGTTCCTGCGTTGAAGTCGTTTGACTACATATTTAATCATGGGAATATAAAACGGATGGGCAAGCACAATTGTCCACTTACCCAACTCGGAGGGTTGTACATAGTAAATCCGCCCTGCGGGTTGACGTGGAGGAATTCCTCCTCTTCTCCCTTGTACAAAGAGGATAAGATCTTTACTAGAGCGGTAGCTGAGGCTGGCCCCTTACGACCATAATGGGTGGCGTCATCCTCCCCGTTAAAATCCCACATGGGGTGGCCTCTATATTGAAGCGGCTGCACCCCCCGCATAATGCATGCAGCCATGACTCCAATCATGGTTAGTTCGGAATGAGCCAATAGTCTTATCCGGCCCATCAGGTGAAGGACATCCCTGTCGCCTTCTCTCTGAGAGCTCCGCGGACGCCAGCTTAGGCGTTTTTTTAAGGGAGCACTGTTGAATTCGGGGAGACCGACCCGGATAGGATCTGGCAGCGGGACATCATCTATATAAAACCATTCCGAAGGCCAGTCCTCGGACGCCTTCTTTGGGGTTCCGGATAGATATCCGGTCCCGGTGATACGCCACACTTCGGCTCCGCCCACTTGATATATGGACCCCTCTTGAGAGCAGGGCACCAGGCAGAATAACCTCTTCAACAGCGCGAAATGAGCCTCAACACCCAAGAATAGCTCGCAAAGGGCGACGAAGCCCGCGATATGCAATGTAGAGCCGGGCGTGAGATTGTGCAGCTGGAGGCCGTAGAACTCCAGGAGCCCACGGAGAAACGGATGAATTGGAAATCCAAATCCTCTTATTAGATAAGGGACGAGGCACACCCGCTCTCCTTTGGAGGGATTGGGGGTGCTCTCCGCTTGCTCTTCGCCATTATAGGTGGCGAGTCCGGCTCGGACCGGGACCATATAGGCCTGAGGGAGAAATCCCTTGGCCTGAAGCGACACTAGCTCGCTGTGCAGGATGGAGCACCTCTCCCAGTCTCCAGGTTTAGGACTAGAAGGGCGAGAAGAGGAGCTGCGACGGCTCGCCATGTTGGAATGGACCTTTGCTGGAGGCGCTCTGATGATTACTCGCGGAGAGGAGAAGGTGTGGTTTGGATCTGAATCCCCATCCCATTAAATAGGCGGCTCGTTTATGCGGCTAGGGGTGTGAATGTAAAAACACCCCAACTTTTCGCATTCGTTTGACACGTGGAAGACGGCCATTATTGGGCGTGGAAGCCAAGGTGCGCTACATTACGAAAATCGGACATTATTTAGCAGGTACACGGATTTTGGAGAAGAACCCGCCTTGCAATGCCGAAGACAATCTGCACGCCGGACTCGTCGTCATTGAAGCCTAGTTCGGGGGCTACTGAGGGAGTCCCGGATTAGGGGGTGTCCGGGTAGCCGGACTATACCTTCAGCCGAACTCCAGGACTATGAAGATACAAGATTGAAGACTTCGTCCCGTGTCCGGATGGGACTTTCCTTGGCGTGGAAGGCAAGCTTGGCGATGCGTATATTTAGATCTCCTACTATTGTAACCGACTTTGTGTAACCCTAACCCTCTCCGGTGTCTATATAAACCGAAGGGTTTTAGTCCGTAGAACAACTTCATCATACAACAATCATACCATAGGCTAGCTTTTAGGGTTTAGCCTCCTTGATCTCATGGTAGATCTACTCTTGTACTACCCATATCATCAATATTAATCCAGCAGGACGTAGGGTTTTACCTCCATCAAGAGGGCCCGAACCTGGGTAAAACATCGTGTTCCTTGCCTCCTGTTACCATCCGGCCTAGACGCACAATTCGGGACCCCCTACCCGAGATCCGCCGGTTTTGACACCGACACCGCTTGCCAATGCGGGTCCACGTCCTACTTCAGGGACTTGCTTCACATGCGGAGAGCCAGGACACTATGCACGTGACTGCTCTCAAACCAACTATGCTCGACCCGAGCCTGAGAAGTCTTTTGGCCGTGGTAAGCCATCACGCAAGATGATAAGTGTCAAGTCAGCTCCCACTGAACGTGGATGTGTGCATCACGTCTCAGCTGAAGACGCTCATGATGATCCAGATGTCGTTCTTGGTACACTCCTTGTCAATTGTCATCCAGCATCGGTTCTGTTCGACACTGGAGAATCTCACTCCTTCATTTCTGAAAGCTATGCTAACTTGCACAACATTTCATTTTGTGATATGCCCTCTCCACTAGTCATTCAAACTCCTGGATCCAAATGGAAAACTTCTAGTGTAAGCCATGGTAATAAAATCCTTGTTGACAGACTTGTATTCCTTGCATCACTTATAGCCCTCAAGTCTACAGATATTGACATCATCTTGGGTATGGACTAGATGAAAGCTCATTATGCCAAGATTGATTATTACACAAGGTCTGTTCAGCTTACACACCCATCTGGCAAGATAGTCACTGTCTCGACTAGAGTTGCAAAGCGCTAACTCTATTCTCTTAATGCCAGCCCTCTTCCAGACCTTGAAGATATCCCGGTAGTCCGTGACTTCCCGGATGTCTTTCTAGAGGAACTGCCAGGTATTCCACCTGATAGAGATGTAGAGTTTGTCATAGATCTTATCCTAGGAACCGCCCCAATCTCTAGGAGACCTTACAAGATGGCACCCTTAGAGCTAGCTGAGCTTAAGAAACAACTCAATGAATCCTTGCAAAAGGGTTTCATCCGTCCTAGTTCTTCTCCCTGGGCTTGCCCCGTCCTATTCATCAAGAAGAAGGATGGTACGGACCGAATGGTTGTAGATTATCGTCCCGTTAATTTGGTCACGATAAAGAACAAGTATCCACTCCCCAGGATCAACGACCTGTATGATCAGCTCGCTGTGTCGGCGTTCTGGGAACGGGGGTCCCCAGACTTGCCTACCTGCGGCCTGCGGCGTGGCTCAAAGGGGGGCCCAGCACGGCCCGTCTTCATCAACACAGACCCAAGACCCTGCGAGGGGCCAAGCCTCGTGCGGCAGACGACACAGAGCTTCCTCAGGCACGGCCTCATCAGGCTGGCTCGCGAAGAGGCGGAGAGATCAAGGCGGGGTACCCCACGAGGTGCCCGTGATGTAGGCCATGACGACCAAGGGTGTCAGGCGGGTGCCAGCCCGCGGAGTGTCCTTCTTTCCTCTTTGGTGCAAAGGGAGCAAGCGTAGGAGAGAGCATCAAGCAAAGGCACCCATTTCGGTGCAACGAGACCAAGACCGGTCCAACGGCAGGGAAGAAGTCATTGTGGAGCCCAAGCCAGCGTCACCACCAGAGCCTTTGGCAGGCGAGGACCAACTTTAGTCAGGATAAGTGTACCAGATGTTCCCCTCCAAAATGGCCAATTGTTGGCGCCCTTCCCGCTAAATATTTGGGAAGAGGCCCGGGGCCTTTGCCTATAAATAGGACTAGCCACCCACAGGGTAGGAGGATCGAGAATCGGCCACCCAGAAGCTAGCTAGGATCGCAATCAAGAAGAGAGAGAGAGAAGGGTGACTGAACTCCCCCTAGCAGTTCATCCCCCCAACCCAGGACAGACCCTCGCGAGGCTGTTCTTCCTTGTATTGCTCATCATCATTAGCCCAAGAGGCAATCCACCACACCACACACTGGAGTAGGGTATTACACCACAACGGTGGCCCGAACCAGTATAAACCCTGTGTCTCTTGTGTTGTTCTTTCCATGGCTTAGATCTTAGCGAGGCGGAGGGGTGCAGGTAGGTAGAAGGCGGAATCTCCGCGCGCACCCCAGTGTTCGAACCTCAAGGGTCTGCCGGAACCCGAAATCCGACATTTGGCGCACCGGGTAGGGATGCGTCGGAATCCACCTTCTACCGCTTCGTGTCCCATCGCGTCGTCATCACCATGTCCGGCGACCAGGCGGGCAACCCAGATCCATGGGCGGCGTGGCCCGCCCACACAGAGCCGCTCGCCTCGGGCGACCCCGTGCCCCAGGCAGCTCGCGGTCCGCAGGGCGCTGCGGGCCGCGGGCAACGCGGACAGGCTTCGACAGTTCTCACACCGCGGCAGGCGCAGTCGGCAGCAAGGGCCTCCAATCACGCTGCGACCAAGACACCATACACCCGCCGGGAGCAGGCGAACTCGAGGGCCGCGTTCATGGTGGCCCGAGAGCTGCTGGAGTGCAGGCTGCTGGAGGGCGGCCGCGACGTGCTATTGGAGCGGGTGGGAGAGCTCCTGGGCTTCGCCGCCTCGGGGGATCACCCCTTCTGCACCCAGCTCCCATCTCAAGCCTAGGGCGGCCCACGCGGGGGATCCGCACGCGTCCGCGGGCTCCAAGGCTACTCCAACGCCAGCGAAGCTGTCGGCACCAGACCGGCGGCGGCGCTGCCCCCGCTCCCGGTCCACGAAGAAGAAGGACTCGATGCGACCCACGGCCCCAGTGGACACCCATGCTACCACCCCACGATGGGCGCGTCAAGCAGAGCTGCATGGCACACGGAGCACTACGGCATGGCCTTCGGGATGACGGTGCCAGAAGAATACGTGCCCCTCATGATGGACCAAGGACACCCTCACGAGGGCGCACAAGACTCGCTCCTCAGCCCAAGCTGGGGGGACGAGGCGCCAGAAGCTGAGCCCTTCCAGGAGCCCCGGGACGGTCCCACTGGCCACGCTGGAGGCAACGATTATCGGGTACCGCTAATTCCTCAGGAGCAGGCATACGCTAATCATGGATCGCAGGAGGTGCAGGTCGCCACAGCGAGCAGCTACCCCGCTCCCATAGTCTCCTATCCCTCGGGAGGAGGGCGCAGGGGGCTGCAGGAGAGGGGCCGAGATCCGACATCACCACCGTGGCGTTCGGAGCAAGGTGTTCTCAGGAGGTAGGCCCTCTGCTGGGGAGGTGCCTCAGGGCCTGCCCCTAGCGGAGGACCCGTGGTCGTCGGGGGAACCGCTGGTGACCGCTCTACCCCATCGGTGGCGTCCTGGTTTCCGGTCATCATTGATGGCACTAGAGTGTGGCGCAAGGCGGGGCCCTCGTCTGGCGATATGAAGCAAGGCCGGTACCTATGAAGAAGGCCCAGTTCTTGTGAAGCTCGCCGCCCCGTGACACTCTCACGTAATAATGAGTGGGGCTGTACACGCCCCGGAGTCTCAGGGGTGCCAGCGTCAGGCCCTGGGGCTCCCTCCCACGCCCAATGGTAGCACTTAGCTCCGCGCTGGTGAGAAGACGTCCAAGACTAGATTAGGTGCCGGACGCGGCCTTTTGTCTGCTTTCGTTGCTTTTCCCTTTGGTTGTCGCTTTCCCCCGCTGGATTTAAGTTGGATTCGAATTTGAGATTTGCGTGTGTTCGGGGAAGGGGTGCTTAGTCTCGTTCGAGCAATTTCTCGCGTTTTGGATACCACTTCGCCTTAGCTGCCTCCCCTCATGAGCCCCTCGCGAGCCGGGTCAGGCCTAGCTTGCGCGCAGCCCAGAGTGCCGCCGCCACTTCCTCTCAGGAGGGTTTGTTGCTGCAGATCCTACGGATTCGGTCAGGGAACACTCGGGACACCACAGCCTCCCACAGGCTACCTCAGGGCCCGCACGGGACAAAGGTAAACTAGCTGACCAGCGTGTCGCTTTAGCCAACCACTTGGTGCGGGTGCATGGGCAATGTAACGTCTACTAGTACGAAGAACACAAGTTTTACATGAGGGGCTCCCCCTCCAAAATGCTCTCACAGCCATCAGGCCAAAACCTGAGTTCTATTCATGCAGGGTAAGGAAACAGGAACGATGCACGATCAGTCGGATAAATCCCCCAATGCGTCCTCAGGAGCACCACCCGAACCGTTGCTGGCGTCGCTGAACTCGCCATCGCTGTCTGCGTCGCCGCCAGCGGCGTCAGGGCCGTTCACCACACCGCCTTCGTCGGCAGCCACGATTACGCCGTCGTTGTCTGAAGCGAAGGCCCTGCCAAGAGCATCCACATTGTCTTCCACCCAGTGCGCCAGGTCGTCTCGGACAGCCTGGGGGACTGGGGCGATGGCGGCATCGAAATCGAAGTGGGGATCCATGTTCCGGAGATGGCTGAAGACGCGAGAAAAGGCACGCCCGAGCAGGGCGCGGCTCCTCTCCTCCACCAACCTGTCGGCCCTGACCGACCGCGCCTCCAGCTGCGTCACCACATCGGTGAAGAACTGAAGGTTGCCGGCATAGTTGACTACGTGCGGCTCGCCAACAGCCGCCTCGCAGATGTTGCCCAAGGCTGTGTTGGCTCTCTCCCGGAGCGTGGTGAGCATGGGGCCGTGCTCATGCTCCAGGATCCGCCGCTGACGTATCTCGTCCGCATTCTGGCGCGCGATGACCTCAGCCTCCTCCACCCGCTGGCGAAGAAGGCGCACCTCGGCCTGGGAGGTGGTTGACTCCCCTTGCGCTACCTCAAGGGCGGCCCGAAAAGCATCGGCCCGCCATGTCGCTTCCTCCAGCTTGGCCCTCAAGGCAGCAGTCCTACCTTCAGCCTCGGCCCGGATCAACTCTAGCCTCTCCTCGAACTCGTGCTTGAGGTTCAAGCGCGCCATCGCCACCCGACGTCCGACCTCCTCCAGGACACAGGCTTCCCATGCAGCGACATCATCCTCCGCCTGCGTCACCAAGCGCTCCCTCGTCTCCAGACACTCGTACTCGCGGGTACGTTCTGCGGCTTCCAGTGTCAGCGCCACCTCACGCTTCAGGAGCTCTGCTGGGTCGCCAGAGGCCACCTTCATCGACGTGAGGGCTGCCTCGCGCAGCTCCACTTGCTCCTCCAGTGAGTGGCACCAGGCCAGGAGTGTAACGCCCCAAGACCAGAGATTCAGATGCCTTCCATGGTTTCCGGGTTTCGTCGTGTGATTTGTTTGGTTCATTGCATTCATCATTGCATCATGTGCATTGCATCATGTCATCATGCCATCTTCTCATAAATCTTTTGCAACTCAACTAAATAAATGGCATGGATCTTTGATCCATTTAAACCGAGGGAATTCACCTGGTGACTTCTCTTTATTACATACCCTCCCAATATTAGGGAGCTATATTAAATATTTCATTTTCGGAATCACCCATAACACATGTGCAAAATATTTTCCATGTCTATTCCTCTTCGAGTTTGACCTTCAAACACTGCCAATATATCTCATCTCTTTTATCGAGACCCCTCTAAAAAATATCAGCCCATTTAGAGTCCTTTCGAAAGGGTTTCAAAATTCAAACATGTTGAATTAAATTCAACATGTGTGAATCTATTGCTCTCCAAAAACCCTCTTGCCATTTTATTTAAGTTCCTCACATTTTTGTGAGTCCAGGAAAATTAACCCCATGCCCAACTTCTTCCCCTAACTTCTCCTTCCTTTTTCTTCTCTTCTTTGTTTTTTTTTGTTTTAGAAATAAGTAAGAGGGAGAAGAGAGCCCAGCCAGGTAGGCCCATCCGCGTCTAGGTGCAGCCGCCCTCTCTACTGGGCCGGCCTCCAAGGCCCAGCCAACCCCCACAACTTCTAACCCAAGCCCGATCTCTTCCTCACTCGTCTCTCTCTCCCTCCCGTAGCGCCGCCAGGGGCCTCGTTCCCCATCTCCCTCTCCCTCGTTCTCCCAATGACGCCTCACACACGCACACTACCAGCGCCAGGAAGGGCTTTGCCCCGATCCCCTCGCCGCCCGGACCTGTCGTCCTCAACCCCGCCTCTCCTGCTTAGTCGCCCGCATGAACACCCACGCCACCAGGCCGCCATCCCGCGCTCAAGCTCCTCCGCGCCCTGCTTCTCCTCCCACGCCGAGCGCCACGTCGCAACCCCGCCGGCGACCATGAGCCCTGCACGCTGCCGTGTTGCGCCGTCACTGGCCCGCCGACCATGGACTCTGCCTGTTCGCCATGGCCTCCTGCCATGGACCAGAGGAGCCATGCCGCGCACCTCTGGCAACCTCGACCTCATGTGCCTCCCCTCCTCTCAGTCGGACAGCGCATCGCCCTGCTGCTGTCACCTGCTTCAGATCTTCCCGGCCAAACCTTGACGCTGCCATGGCCTCTCACTTGTAGCCCCTCACCAAGCATGCTACGTGATGCTGCCCCACTGCCCCTTCTATCGTCGCCAAGACCATTGAATGCAGGGACACAAGACCGCCTCTATGGATTCCTTTCGACAAGTACCCCACAATGTGTACCACTTCTGTCACCAAGGTCGACACCACGAGTACCCCTTTGGTTCTTCAAGCCCGGCAAGCACCTGGAAGCCCGATGCCTAGAACGCCTACCATCGACGCCGTGGACGTCAAGTACCTCTACGAACCGTGTGTGACTACCGTCACCGAAGGCCGTCGAGTGAACAACAACCATCGATGTGGATCCGACAAGACCTCTGAGATCGACTTCATGGACCGACAAATACTTTGACGACCATTGTTCGCCAAGTACCCCTAAGTTCGACTACCGATGACATGTACCACTACCGCAGCCAAGATCACGAGTACCTCTACCGTCGACCCTAGAGTGTGCGAGAACGACTACTTCCACTACCTCCGTCACGAGAACGTCTACTTCCTCTACTTTGCACCGAAACGAGAACTGTCCCACTTGCACGCTTCGAAGGTATAACCCCGAGATGACGTCCTTGAACGAATGCTTGCGATGTATGAGATGTTCATGCTTGCACCGTGCTCGATTTGTCGGTGCACGTTGCCCTCTTTTACCTTTTCATCGTCATGTGGGAACCCGGTTACCGGGAGCACCCCACCTTCCATCTTTTGCACGCTCCCGCCACACTTTCTTTTGCACCGACGTCTCAATGAGTTGCCGGAACCGGAACGTTGCGTGGCACCGTTTCTGTTATCGTCGCTGTGGCACCCTTTCTTTCCGCCACGATGACAAATGCCTCATATCTTTTCATGTCAAAATTTTCTTAAAATTGCATAAACTTGTTCATGTCATCCACATCATGATAACAACAATTAAAATGTTTAAATTGTTGTTTGCATTAAATTACTAATTCTCATGAGGATCTTCCGGACATGTTGTTTTGTTGTTCCGGCCTCATTTAAACTTGCCTAGATAGGTAGTTTTACTTTGCTTCACCTCTTGACATGTTAACCAACATTTAATATTGTTGAGTACCTAACCGGGAGTGAACTAAATAAGTCATGTGGTGTTTTCTTCAATATGCAACTCCGTTACATATTGAGCTCCACTTAATTTGTAGTTTTGTTTGTGCACTTTGCCATGCCATGCTTCATTAAACCGGACATGCATCATACTTGTTTGTGCATCGTGCCATGATTATGTGATGGTTGTTTTACTATATTGTTTGCTTTCTTTCCGGCGTTGCTTCTTTGGGTTGGTTCCGGTAATGTCGCATTTGTGAGGACCCGTTCGTCTATGTCCGTTTGTCTTCTTCATGGACCCGTTCTTCTTCCTTGCGGGATCTCAGGCAAGATGACCATACCCTCAAAATCACTTCTATCTTTGCTTGCTTAGTTGCTCGCTCTTTTGCTATGCCTATGCTGCGATACCTACCACTTGCTTATCTTGCCTCCCATATTGTTGAACCAAGCCTCTAACCCACCTTGTCCTAGCAAACCGTTGTTTGGCTATGTTACCGCTTTGCTCAGCCCCTCTTATAGCGTTGTTAGTTGCAGGTGAAGATTGGAGCTTGTTCCATGTTTGGAACATGGATATTTTGTTGGGATATCACAATATATCTTATTTAATTAATGCATCTATATACTTGGTAAAGGGTGGAAGGCTCAGCCTTATGCCTGGTGTTTTGTTCCACTCTTGCCGCCCTAGTTTCCGTCATATCGGTGTTATGTTCCCAGATTTTGTGTTCCTTACGCGGTTGGGTGATAATGGGAACCCCTTGACAGTTCGCCTTGAATAAAACTCCTCCAGCATGGCCCAACATTGGTTTTACCATTTGCCACCTAGCCTTTTCTTTCCCTTGGGTTCTGCAGACTCAAGGGTCATCTTTATTTAAACCCTCGGGCCAGTGCTCCTCTGAGTGTTGGTCCAAACTGAGCGATGTCCGGAGCTACCAGGGGCAACTCTGGGCTGGCCCACCCAATGTCTGGCTCATTCGGTGTGCCCTGAGAACGAGATATGTGCAGCTCCTATTGGGATTTGTCGGCACATCTGGGTGGCTTTGCTGGTCTTGTTTTACCATTGTCGAAATGTCATGTAACCGGGATTCCGAGTCTGATCGGGTCTTCCTGCTAGAAGGAATATCCTTCGTTGACCGTGAGAGCTTGTGATGGGCTAAGTTGGGACACCCCTGCAGGGATTTGAACTTTCGAAAGCCGTGCCCGCAGTTATGGGCAGATGGGAATTTGTTAATGTCCGGTTGTAGAAAACCTGAAGTTGACCTTAATTAAAATACATCAACCGCGTGTGTAACCGTGATGGTCTCTTTCCGGCGGAGTCCGGGAAGTGAACACGGTGTTGGAGTTATGCTTGACGTAGGTTGTTCTAGGATCACTTCTTGATCATACTTTTGTCGACCGTGCTTTGCCTTCTCTTCTCGCTCTGATTTGCGTATGTTAGCCACTATATATGCTAGTCGCTTGCTGCAGCTCCACCTCATACCTTTACCTTACCCATAAGCTTAAATAGTCTTGATCACGAGAGTGTGAGATTGTTGAGTCCCCGTGACTCACAGATACTTCCAAAACCAGTTTGCAGGTGCCGATGTTACCGAGCAGGTGACACAACCAAGCTCAAGGAGGAGCTCGATGAAGATCTTGTCCTTTATGTTGTTTCGTTCTAGTTGATCAGTAGTGGAGCCCAGTTGGGGTCGATCGGGGACCTTGTCGCTTTTGGGGTTCTTATTTTATTTTGGTTCCGTAGTCGGACCTTGATTGTTTTTGGATGTTGTAATGCGTTATTCATGTAATTGTGTGAAGTGGCGATTGTAAGCCAACTATGTATTTTTTCCCTTATTGTATTACATGGGTTGTTTGCGAAGATTACCTCACTTGCGACATTGCTTTCAATGCGGTTATGCCTCTAAGTCGTGCTTTGACACATGGGAGATATAGCCGCATCGAGGGCGTTTCAAGGAGCTCCCGAGTCCGCTCCTCCACCACCTCTCGCCGCCGGTCAGCTTCTCGGGCCTCCTCAGCGGCCCAAGATCGGGCCTCCCGAGAGGCTACCAGCGACGCCTTGGCCTCTGCGTCGTCAAGGTCGTGCTGACAGCGCGCAAGGGCGATGACGCCCTCTAGCTCGCGCCTCTCTGCAGCCAGGCGCAGGCCCTCGACCTCAAGGCGCGCGTCTTCATCAGCAAGCTCCTCACCAAGCAGGCTCACCGCGTTAGCCGCCCTTTGAAGGAATCCTTGGTGAAGAGCGCGGCGCTCCCGGGCGCACTCGAGCACGTCTTCCACACCATCATCTGCCCCGAGCAAGCGCCGGGGGCCACGAATCAGCACTCCCCCTCCGGGCAGGGGGCTGGGGGCTGGCACCCTCGCGACGGACGGGCACGCCACGCCAGAAGCCCGACCTGGAGCCAACCCGTTCCCAGATGAAGAGCGCAGGGAGCGCCTCAGCCAATCGCAATCCACGACCAGGCGAGAAGCCCACGGCAGGCTGGCTACGCCACGAGAAGGCCCG
The DNA here is from genome assembly GCF_018294505.1 of Triticum aestivum. NCBI lineage: Eukaryota > Viridiplantae > Streptophyta > Magnoliopsida > Poales > Poaceae > Triticum > Triticum aestivum. Next base: position 140,949,574 of record NC_057812.1, read on the forward strand.
CGAAGGAGGATCGCGAGGTGCGCAGGGCCACGATGCGCCTCGGGATGGTTCGCCTCTCTGATCGCCCTCACCGCAAGGACTCTGCTGCTCGGGGCACTTGAGGACGGTGGAGGGGGCAAAGCCAAGGGAGATGGCACCTCAGCCATCTCCACGAGCTCGGCTGGAAGGGGCCTGCGGAGCAAGGATCAGTAAAAGCAACAGAAGGATCAGGAGCTGGGAAAGGAGAAGGCTTACTCATCAGCGGCGAAGTACTTCCTACGCTTCAGCAAGCGACAAGGGTAATCGTCGCCCAAGGCCTCCCTTCTCTTCCGGAGGGCCTCAAAGTCCACGCGGAAGCGGCCCATGAGTTGAGCGCAGGGATCAACCTGCGACAAAGACGGAGCGTCAAGGCGATCCGTGTCAGGGGCGCCTGCCTGATGCGCGCTGCCAATCGCCTCACCAAGAGAAGTGGCTGGAGCCTCAGGGGCCTCAGTCGCAGGCACTGAGGGCAGCTGCTTGCCGCCCTCAGCCTCAGTGGCAGGGCCCCAAGAGCTGCTCCCTCATGAGCATCGCCCGGCGCTGTCACCCCGCCGGGAGCCCCCTCGGCCTCTGGCGCCTCATGCCTCCCTGCTCCGCCACTGAGGAAGAGTCGCCTTGGCCGACTGGAAGGGCAGTCACCACCACTGGGTTCTCGCGAGGCCCCTGGAGGCCGGCGGGGCGCAGCCCCCACTCATCAAAGATAGGCATCTGATTCACAAAACCGCCCCTATTCTAGCAGAGGTATAGCAAGACCCCTCCCTGCTGGATGCTGCCAGGGTTGGGGTCCCCAGTCAGGACTTCAGGCGTCATCACTTCAGGCGTCAGGTCCTCTTCCTAGAGCCTCATACGATCATCACGCCCGCTGAAGGCCCACATCCGGCGGGAGTGGCGTTGGAGAGGAGCAACGCGGCGTAGCAGGAACTCCTTCACCACCTTGGGCGTTGTCACGCCAAGCGACCTCAAGAACTGGAAGCGGTGCCAGACGAAGACGAGCCGGGGGCTCTCAAGCGTCTCCTGGCCCCAGCCCGAATTGGGGACAGCAGGCGAAGTTGGCTCCGATAGCAGGGGGCTGGGCACCCCTGCATCCACATATATCCACCGCTCGCGGAACCCAGCCACGGGCAGAGGGAGCTTGAAGTCAATCCCTGAGGCCGCCGTCTCAGGCGCGGCAACGAAGCTCACGCACACCCAGCATTGGGTAGGGTCGACAAGGCGCAGAGAGAAGAAGTGGCGCAGCAAGGCAACCGAAGGAAGGATGCCCATCATTGCCTCGCAAACAAAGGCGAAGACCGAAAGGAGGGTGATGGATTCAGGACCCAGATGCATCATGTGGATCTGATAGTGTGAAAGCACGGCATTGAAGAAATCAGAAAAGGGGGGAACCAGACCCGCCCACAGGGCGTCGGCAAAATACGGGACCTCAGTGACTATCCTGTCGATGGAGAAGTGGGACACGGGCCAGGGGTCGTCCTCCCGCATTCGTTGAAGATAGTGGCCAGAGCCGAGCTGACCTTGCCCAAGCCCTCGGCGGGGGCTGCCAAGGGCGGCGAGCAAGGCACAGGCATGGGTTTCTTCCCTCTTCCCTTCTTCGTCGGAGCCATGGCGATGGGAAAGGGGGGGGGGAAGGTTCGATATTGGGTTGAAAACAGAAGCTGGAGTTCGAGCGGAGGAAGGAGAGAGGGCGCTCGAGAAACAAAAAGGGGAGCGGCTGTGTACGATTACGAGTCCGCCTAGCATGGCGCAGAATAAGGGGGCGTGGGGGAACAGTGCCGCCCACGCCCAACCAACCGCCACGCGGCGCCCAAGGCCGCAGGCTGTTAGGGCCCGCGGCGCTTCGCCCTTGACCTTTCGCCTCCCTGCACGGCCAAGCCCGGGCGCGCCTTGGGCCCGGGGGCTACTATCGGCGTTCTAGGAACGGGGGTCCCCAGACTTGCCTGCCTGCGGCGTGGCTCAAAGGGGGGCCCAGCACGGCCCGTCTTCATCAACACAGACCCAAGACCCTCGTGAGGGGCCAAGCCTCGCGGGCGGACAACACGTAGCTTCCTCAGGCACGGCCTCATCAGGCTGGCTCGCGAGGAGGCGGAGAGATCAAGGCGGGGTACCCCACGAGGTGCCCGTGACGCAGGCCATGATGACCAAGCGTGCCATGCGGGCGCGGGCCCGCGCAGTGTACTTCTTTCCTCTTTGGTGCAAAGGGAGCAAGCGTAGGCGAGAGCATCAAGCAAAGGCACCCGGTTCGGTGCAACGAGACCAAGACTAGTCCAACGGCAGTGAAGAAGTCATTGTGGAGCCCAAGCCAGCGTCACCACCAGAGCCTTTGGCAGGCGAGGACCAACTTTAGTCAGGATAAGTGTACCAGATGTTCCCCTCCAAAATGGCCAATTGTTGGCGCCCTTCCCGCTCAATATTTGGGAAGAGGCCCAGGGCCTTTGCCTATAAATAGGACTAGCCACCCACAGGGTAGGAGGATCGAGAATCGGCCACCCAGAAGCTAGCTAGGATCGCAATCGAGAAGAGAGAGAGAGAGAGAAGGGTGACTGAACTCCCCCTAGCAGTTCATCCCCCCAACCCAGGACAGACCCTCGCGAGGCCGTTCTCTCTTGTATTGCTCATCATCATCAGCCCAAGAGGCAATCCACCACACCACACACTGGAGTAGGGTATTACACCACAACGGTGGCCCGAACTAGTATAAACCCTGTGTCTCTTGTGCTATTCTTTCCATGGCTTAGATCTTAGCAAGGCGGAGAGGTGCAGGTAGGTAGAAGGCAAAATCTCCGCGCGCACCCCAGTGTTCGAACCTCAAGGGTCTGTCGGAACCCGAAATCCGACACGCTGGATCCTAAGTCTTTTAAAGATGGATTTGAGGTTAGGCTATCACCAAATCAAGATCAGAAATGGGGACATTCCTAAGACGGCCTTTGTCACTCGTTATGGCCAGTACGAGTACACCGTCATGTCCTTCGGTCTAACCAATGGTCCAGCTACATTCTCCCGCTTGATGAACTCGATCTTCATGGAGTACTTAGATAAGTTCATCGTGGTTTACCTCGATGATATTCTTATTTACTCAAAGAACGAGGAAGAGCATGCCGAACATCTTAGACTTGTGTTAGAAAAACTTAGAGAGCACCGCCTTTATGCCAAGTTCTCCAAGTGCGAATTTTGGTTGCCAGAAGTGACCTACCTGGGCCACGTGATATCTGGTAAGGGCATTTCTATCAATCCCGAGAGAGTTCAGGCCATTCTTGATTGGACTCCGCCTGAAACAGTTAAGCAAGTTAGGAGTTTCCTTGGTCTAGCCAGTTATTGTCGTCGGTTCGTTGAGAACTTCTCCAAAGTGGCCAAACCTGTCACGGAACTTCTCAAGAAAGATAAAAGTTTGAGTAGTCCCCATAGTGTGAGTATAGTTTTCAGGAACTGAAAAGACGCCTGACTTCTGCTCCCATACTTGTGCCACCGGATTTCACTAAAGACTTTGTTATCTACTGCGATGCCTCACGACAGGGACTAGGTTGCATTCTTATGCAAGATTGCCATGTGATTGCCTATGCGATAGTTGCATGCACATGAGGAGAATTATCCTACACATGATCTAGAGCTTACAGCCGTGGTCTATGCACTTAAGACCTGGCGACATTACCTTCTTGGTAAATGCTGCGAGATTTACACCGATCACCAGAGTCTCAAGTATATCTTCACCCAACCAGATTTGAACCTGAGGCAAAGACGTTGGTTGGAGTTGATCTCAGATTACAACTTAGGAATTACCTACACCCCAGGAAAGGGGAATGTCATGGCTGATGCGCTAACTCGTAAGTCCTATTGCAACAATCTCATCTTGCAGCAGGGCCAACCACTTCTCCATGAGGAATTCTGTAAGCTTAACCTTCACATTGCTCCTCACAGATTTCTTTCTACCTTGGTGGCGAAACCTACCCTTGAGGATCAGATCATTACTGACCAGAAGTTTGATAAGGGTGTTATCTGCATTAAGAGGAACATTAAGAACGGAGTTGGTGGATGTTTCTCTATGGATGCTCAAGGTGTTGTTTTCTTTGAGAACCGCTTGGTGGTTCCCAAGAACCAACATCTGAGACAACTGATTCTTAAGGAGGCTCATGAATCTCCTCTCACGATTCATCCCGGTAGTACTAAGATGTATCAGGACCTGCGCGAGAGGTTCTGGTGGACTAGGATGAAGAGACAAATCGCTAAGTTCATTGCTAAATGTGACGTTTGTCGTCGCGTTAAGGCAGAACATCAAAGACCTGCTGGCACCCTTCAGCCTTTAGCTATTCCTGAGTGGAAATGGGATAAAGTTGGTATGGACTTCATCACCGGCTTTCCCAGGAGCAAGAGAGGGAATACTGCTATCTTCGTAGTCATTGATCGTCTTTCCAAAGTGGCTCACTTCCTACCTATTCGAGAGAGTATCACTGCTAGTCAGCTCTCTGACTTATATATATCTCCCGAATAGTGTCACTTCATGGTGTCCCACTAGAGATCAATTCAGACCATGGTAGTCTTTTCACTTCTCATTTCTGGGAGAGTTTCCAAACTGCCATGGGCACCCATCTTTCCTTTAGTACCGCTTTCCACCCTCAATCAAGTGGTCAGGTGGAAAGGGTCAACCAAATTCTCGAAGACATGCTCAGAGCTTGTGTTATCTCATTCAGTATGGATTGGGAGAAGTGCCTTCCTTTCGCCGAGTTTGCTTATAACAATAGCTACCAATCCAGCCTCAAGAAAGTGTAACACCCCGGATATAACTTTCCCTATTTGTACTCCAACTCTTGTTGTTTCCGGCGTTAAGTTATATTTATTTCCTCGGGTTCGGGTTTTGTCTCCGTGTGTTGTTGTAGTTGTCATGCATCTCTTATCATGTCATCATGTGCATTGCATTTGCATACGTGTTCATCTCATGCATTCGAGCATTTTCCCCGTTGTCCGTTTTGCATTCCGGCGCTTCGTTCTCCTCCGGTGGCCATTTCTAGCTTTCTTTCATGTGTGGGGAATAAACATTTCCGGATTGGACCGAGACTTGCCAAGCCGCCTTGGTTTACTACCGGTAGACCGCCTGTCAAGTTTTGTACCATTTGGACTTCGTTTGGTACTCCAACGGTTAACCGAGGGACCGAAAAGGCCTCGTGTGAGTTGCAGCCCAACACCCCTCCATTTTGGCCCAAAACCCACCTAACTATGCTCCATCATCTAGAGCGTTCGATCACGATCGCGTGGCCGAAAACCGCACCTCATTCGGACTCTCCTAGCTCCCTCTATGCCTATATATAGATCCCTTCCCCGAAATCCGGATCCCCCCTCGTCCAAACCCTAAAAATTATCTCTCTCCGCGCCGGACGTGTCCGTCCGCCGTCGGACATGCCGCGCCGCCACCCGCGGCCACTGGCAGAGCGCCACGTGGCGAGCCGCCACCTCCTCCCGCCGAAGCCCGCTCGCCCCGGGGCCGGCCCCCGCGGCCCGTAGCCGCCCGCTGCCTCGCCCAGCTGCCACTGCCGCCGCCGCCTCCGCCGCCGCCACCGCCTCGCACGGCCGCCGCCTCCGCCGCCACCGCCGCCTCGCACGGCCGCCGCCTCCGCCGACGCCGCCGCCTCGCCCGGCCCGCGCCCCGCCGCCGCCGCCTCGCCCGGCCGCCGGCCTCGCCCCGCCGCCTCTCGCCGTCAACGCCGGCTCCGGAGAGCTCCTTCCCCGCCGGTCTATAGTGCTCGGGCCGCCTCGATTTCCGTGCACGAGATCTAGATCCAAAAAAACCCTAGGTCAAATTCGTCTAAGTCCCGAAATTCTCAGTCCATATGCTCATGTTCGTAGCCCCGTAACTTTGCATCCATAGATCCGATTCATGCATATAGCATATAAAAATGTTCATCTCAGAGAGTACATCATTTCATTCCATTGCATCATTTTCATTTGAGTTCATCTTGATGCCCGAAATGCTGTTAGAAGAGGGCTACTTGAGTTAATTGTCAGATCTGCCGCTCCGTTTAGCAGTTTTGTCATTCTTGCCATGATTAATGTGTGCATGATATGCCCTGATGCTCTACATGTGTTTTGTTAAGGGTTTTGTCATCTCTCCAGAGGTGCAACCCATGTATTTTTGTGATGTGTGTGGTGACTAGTGCAAGCTTGCAAAGTGGTGCACTTGGTAAATCTGTTTTCAGAGACTTACTATTTTCACTAAGTCCTGGAGTTGTTTATCTCATGATGTCATATGTTCATGTTGTTTCCTAGTGATCCGTGCCACTTTTGAGGATGATCAGTAAAGATGTTTTGTTAATATTGTAGTTCTCTATCCATCCTTGTCTTTGTTAGCAATTATGGAGCACCCTAGCTTGAGTTAATCGAGCTCTACTTTTGCTACTTTGTGAATCTGGGCAGATTGTCAACTTGTTTGCAATTTTGCTGGTGATGTTGTAGTTGATCCATGCTGGCTATGCTATTGTTATTGCCATGTCTAGCTTGCATTTTGTGCCTTATTGATGGGTGTATGCTTTTCTTGCCATGACTTGCACCGTAGTGAGTGCATCGAGCTCGTAAACATGCCTACTTGAGTTATATTTCAGCACGTGTCAGTTTTTCACCAAGTCTGAAAACTGATTATGTTTTTGCTATGTTCACATGCTTGCAATTGTATTTTCTGATCCCTTTTGGCTCAAGGTCACTAAGGGACTTTTGTTAAGATCTTTGAGTAGCTCTATGCCATGCTTTACTTTGCCATGATCAGGTCCTGTAGCATGTAGTTTTGTTGCTCCGAAGAGGGCTACCTGATCTGGAATTCCAGACAAGTGTTAATTTAACTAAGTCTGAGATCTGTTTGCCATTTGCATTTTTGCCATGCTTGTTTGAACCTGTTAATGGATGAATTGGCCGTAGCTCAGTGCTAGACTTTTGTTAAGCATCTTGTGTGCATCCCTGCCATGTATTTTGTTATCATGTTTGGGTGCTGTAGCATGTTCATCTCATTGCATTTAGATGCCTACTTGCTGTAAATCGCAGACCGGTGTCATTTTTGAATTGCTTGCCATTTCCAAACCGTAACTCCGATTCCGGCGTTTTTTATATCATTTTCAAGCGATTTCATCTCATCTTTCCAGTGGCACACTTTGAATTCCAAGTTGAGGCCAGGTTCTTGCATTTCCTGTCATATCTTGCATTTTGCATCCCGCATCGCATCCCGCATAGCACATCATCTTTGCATCATATCGTTTGAGCTTTGCACGTAGTTGATTGTGTCCTTGTTGCTTGTTTGTCTTGTTTGGGTAGAGCCGGGAGACGAGTTCGCTAGAGAGGAGCCCGTTGAGTTTGCTTTCGAGGATCCAGTCAACTCTGACAACTGTGCAGGCAAGATGATCATACCCTCGAAATCACTACTATCTTTGTTATGCTAGTTTGCTCGCTCTTTTGCTATGCCAGTGCTATGATGCCTACCACTTGCTTTCAAGCCTCCCAAATTGCCATGTCAAACCACTAACCCACCTTTGTCCTAGCAAACCGTTGATTGGCTATGTTACCGCTTTGCCCAGCCCCTCTTATAGCGTTGCTAGTTGCAGGTGAAGATTGAAGGCCGTTCCTTGTTGGAACATTTATTTACTTGTTGGGATATCATTATATTATCTTGTTACCTTAATGCATCTATATACTTGGTAAAGGGTGGAAGGCTCGGCCTCTCGCCTAGTGTTTTGTTCCACTCTTGCCGCCCTAGTTTCCGTCATATCGGTGTTATGTTCCCGGATTTTGCGTTCCTTACGCGGTTGGGTTATAATGGGAACCCCTTGATATTTCGCCTTGATTAAAGCTTTTCCAGCAATGCCCAACCTTGGTTTTACCATTCGCCACCTAGCCTTTTCTTTCCCTTGGGTTCTGCAGACTCAAGGGTCATCTTTATTTTAACCCCCCCCCCCCGGGCCAGTGCTCCTCTGAGTGTTGGTCCACCTGTCAGCTACCGATGGCCACCAGGGGCAACTCTGGGCTGGCCTACCCGTACCTAGGACAATCTGAGTGTGCCCTGAGAAAGAGATATGTGCAGCTCCTATCGGGATTTGTCGGCACATTCGGGCGGTGTTGCTGGTCTTGTTTTAACCCGTCGAAGTGTCTTGAATTACCGAGATACCGAGTCTGATCGGAACGTCTTGGGAGGAGGTCTATTCCTTCGTTGACCGTGAGAGCTTGTCATGGGCTAAGTTGGGACTCCCTTAAAGGGATTGAACTTTCGAAAGCCGTGCCCGCAGTTATTGGCAGATGGGAATTTGTTAATGTCCGGTTGTAGATAACTTGAACCTTAATTAATTAAAATGAATCAACTGAGTGTGTTACCGTGATGGCCTCTTCTCGGCGGAGTCCGGGAAGTGGACACGGTGTTGGAGTAATGTTTGCACAGGTTGCTCTCTAGTTTCTCGCTCGCGCTTTGCCTCCTCTTCTCGCTCTCCTTTGCGAATAAGTTAGCCACCATATATGCTAGTCGCTTGCTGCAGCTCCACATATATTTACCTCGCCTTACCTATAAGCTTAAATAGTCTTGATCGCGAGGGTGCAAGATTGCTGAGTCCCTGTGGCTCACAGATTACTATTACACTAGATGCAGGGCCTGATGATTCCGCTCCAGCAGACGCGTATGAGCTCAAGTGGGAGTTCGACGAAGACTCTCAATGTTACTATGTTTCCTTTCCCGATGATCAGTAGTGGTGCCCAGTTGGGGGTGATTGGGACCGTGTCGCATGTTGGGTTCTCTTTTATTTTGGCGCCGTAGTCGGGCCATGAGTGTTTGGTTGATGTAATGTTATTTATGTACTTGATTGATGTGGCGAGTGTAAGCCAACTATGTTATCTCCCTTTTTATTATTATATTACATGGGATGTTTGAGAAGATTGCCTAACTTGCGACATATGCCTTCAATGCGATTATGTCTCTAAGTCATGCCTCGACACGTGGGAGCTATAGTCGCATCGAGGGTGTTACAGAAAGCTCCTTTTGAGATTCTGTATCGACGAAGATGTCGAACACCTTTGAACTGGTGAGAAACCGGTGAAAGACAATTCTTTGGACCGGACATGATCCAGGAGGCAGAAGAGCAAGTTCGCATCATTCGTGAGAATTTGGAAACAACCCAATCTCGTCAAAAGAGCCAGTACGACCATCATCATAAGGAAGTGGCTTATGAAGTTTGCGAAAAGGCTTACTAAGGGAGTCCTGGATTAGGGGGTCTCCAGACAGCCGGACTGTCTCCATTGGCCGGAGTGTTAGACTATGAAGATACAAGATTGAAGACTTCGTCTCGTGTCCGGATGGGACTCTACTTGGCGTGGAAGGCAAGATAGGAAATACGGATATGGATATCTCCTCCTTTGTAACCGACCTTGTGTAACCCTAACCCTCTCCGGTGTCTATTTAAACCGAAGGACTTTAGTCGTAGGACAACAACCATAACATACAATCATACCATAGGCTAGCTTCTAGGGTTTAGCCTCTCTGATCTCGTGGTAGATCTACTCTTGTACTACCCATATCATCAATATCAATGAAGAAGGACGTAGGGTTTTACCTCCATCAAGAGGGCCCGAACCTGGGTAAAACATCGTGTCCCCTACCTCCTGTTACCATCCGGCCTAGACGCACAGTTCGGGACCCCCTACCCGAGATCCGCCGGTTTTGACACCGACATTGGTGCTTTCATTGAGAGTTCCTCTGTGTCGTTGCCGTTAGGCTTGAGGGCTCCTACTATCATCGATAGCGATGCGGTCTAGGGTGAAACTTTTCTCCCCGGAGAGATCTTCGTATTCGGCGGCATTGCACTGCGGGCTAATTCACTTGGCCATCTGGAGCAGATTGAAAGCTACGCCCCTGGCCATCAGGTCAGATTTAGAAGTTTGAACTACACGGACGACATCCGCGGAGACTTGATCTGTCGCCGAACAGTACCCCAGAGGCTGCGCCCGCATCAGCTCCGACCCTTAGCTCGGAGCCAACTGCGCTAGTCGAGGACGGGTGGTTAGACACCGCCTCAGGGGCTGCAGTCTCAACGGCGATCGAGCCGAACACCAGCCTAACCCTCTGCGCAGCCCGTGACTCCAAGGTGTCGGACTCTTTTCCGGACTCCGAACCATCCGCGCCCCTGCCAATCGAATCCGATTGGGCACCGATCCTGGAATTCACCGCCGCAGATATCTTTCAGCACTCGCCCTTCGGCGACATTCTGAATTCACTAAGGTCTCTCTCTTTGTCAGGAGAGCCCTGGCCGGATTATGACCAACAGGATTGGGATGCGGACGACGAAGAAATTCGACACCCACCCACCACCCACTTCGTAGCCACTGTCGATGATTTAACCGACATGCTCGACTTTGACTCCGAAGACATCGACGGTATGGACGACAATCTAGGAGACGAACATGAACCAACACCTATAGGGAATTGGAAAGCCACCTCGTCATATGACATATACATGGTGGATACACCCAAAGAAGGCAATGGCGACGGGATAGCGGAGGATGATCCCTCCAAGAAGCAACCCAAACACCAACGTCAGCGGCGCCGCTCCAAGTCCCGCCAAAGCAAAAGTGGTGATACCGGCACAGGAGATAACAATACTCTGGATAGTGCCAAAGAAAACAACAAACCCCTCTAGCAAGATTTAGAGCAGGAGGATGGAGGAGCCAGCTCTCCTAAGAGAGCGGCAGACGGAGAGGAGGAGGATGACAATCACATGCCCCCCTCCGAAGACGAGGCAAGCCTCGGCGACGATGAATTCGCCGTACCAGAGGATCCCGTCGAACAAGAGCGCTTCAAGCGCCGGCTTATGGCCACGGCAAATAGCCTGAAGAAAAAGCAGCAGCAGCTTCAAGCTGATCAAGATCTGCTAGCAGACAAATGGACTGAAGTCCTCGCGGCCGAGGAATATAAACTCGAGCGCCCATCCAAGAGTTAACCAAGGCGCAGGTTACAACCCCGACTGGAGGAAGAAGCATATGATATGGCTGATCGGCCACCTCGTGGCCGCGATAGAGATGCATTTCAGCCAAAAGCTCAGCCTCCACCCCAACGCCATTCAAATAAAAAGGCATGGGGAGATACGCCAGACCTACGAGACATATTGGAGGACAAGGCAAAGCATTCAAGAGTGATCTACGGATCACGAGGGCGCACCACTCTGCGAGACGACAAACATCACGCCGTATACAGTAAAAGCAAATCCGGCCGGGCCGAACACAGCAGGCAAGACCCATTCAAGCTGCGTCGCGATATAGCCCAATACAGAGGTGCCGCACACCCCTTATGCTTCACAGACGAAGTAATGGAACATCAATTCCCAGAAGGTTTCAAACCTGTAAATATTGAATCATACGACGGCACAACAGATCACGTAGTATGGATTGAGGACTTCCTCCTCCACATCCACATGGCCTGCGGCGATGACTTACACGCCATCAAATACCTCCCACTAAAGCTCAAAGGACCAGCGCAACATTGGTTTAACAGCTTGCCAGCAGACTCCATTAGCTGTTGGGAAGATCTGGAAGCCGCATTCCTCGACAACTTTCAGGGCACTTATGTGCGACCACCAAACGCCGATGATTTGAGCCACATAATTCAGCAGCCAGAAGAGTCGGCCAGGCAATTCTGGACTCGGTTCCTTACAAAGAAAAATCAAATCGTCAACTGTCCGGATGCGGAGGCCTTAGCGGCTTTCAAGCACAACATCCGAGCCGAGTGGCTAGCCCGGCACCTTGGTCAGGAAAAGCCAAAATCTATGGCAGCTCTCACGACGCTCATGACCCGCTTTTGTGCGGGAGAAGACAGCTGGCTGGCTTGAAGTAATAACATATCAAAGAACCATGGTACTTTAGATACCAAGGACGGCAATAGCAGGTCATGTCACAACAAGCATAAGCGCCGCATTAACAGCGAAAATACTGAGGATACGGCAGTCAATGCCGGATTCAAAGGCTCTAAACCCGGTCAGCGGAAAAAGCCATTCAAACAAAGTACACCAGGTCCGTCCAGCTTGGACCGTATACTCGATCGCTCGTGTCAAATACACAGCACCCCAGGCAAGCCAGCCAATCACACCAACAGGGATTGTTGGGTGTTCAAGCAGGCCGGCAAGTTAATTGCCGAAAACAAGGACAAGGGGTCGCATAGCGATGACGAGGAGGAGCCCCGGCAGCCGCACACTGGAGGATAGAAGAGGTTTCCCCCGCAAGTGCGGACGGTGAACATAATATACGCAACCCACATCCACAAAAGGGAGCGGAAGCATGCACTCAAGGACGTATATGCGTTGGAGCCAGTCGCCCCAAAGTTCAACCCTTGGTCCTCCTGTCCGATCACTTTCGATCGCAGGGACCACCCACTAGTATCCGTCATGGCGGATTCGCCGCACTGGTCCTAGACCCAATCATCGACGGATTTCACCTCACTCGAGTCCTTATGGATGGCGGCAGTAGCCTAAACCTGCTTTATCAGGACACAGTGCACAAAATGGGTATAGACCCCTCAAGGATCAAACCCACAAAAGCGACCTTTAAGGGCATCATTCCAGGTGTAGAGGCCCATTGCACAGGCTCAATTACACTGGAAGTGGTCTTCGGATCCCCGGATAACTTCCGAAGCGAAGAGTTAATCTTCGATATAGTCCCGTTCCGCAGTGGTTATCACGCGCTGCTCGGGCGAACCGCATTTGCAAGATTCAATGCGGTACCGCATTATGCATACCTCAAGCTCAAGATGCCAGGACCTCGCAGAGTTATTACAGTCAATGGAAACACAGAACTCTCTCTCCGAACAGAGGAGCACACTGCATCCCTCGTAGCAGAAACGCAAAGCAGCCTCTCAAGGCAATCAACCAGTTCGGCGCTTCACAGCCCGGACACCTTCAAGCGCGCTCGGGGCAATCGGCAAATAGACCACCTGGCGCGATCTGAGCTCGCGTAGAAATACGATGGCCACCCCAATCCCAGCCCAGCGGCAAAACTCATGCCGCGCGTACATAATTACGCATTAAAAATACCATGGGCACAGGTGGGGAGGGGGGCACAACTGCGGCATGCCCCAAGACGCGGCCTAAACCGCACTAGGGGCTTCCCGTTCGGTTATTTTTCTTTTTCTTTCAGGACCTTAATCTCTGGAAACATTGTCCGGCAGCACTATTGCCGAACACATGATGCAGCAACCAAGGAGGCATACAGTTACATTATACCATGGAATTCCCAGGTTGATTACAGTAACGAGTGAAATATTCAATTTAACATCATTCCTCAGCTTGCCCTTGGAAGGGACATAGTCCTACTCTTTGCTTATCGCACTATCTATATCACTCTGCTTTAACGCAATTTTTTAATAAACAATACATGACATTACGACTATTATTGCATTCTTGTTATATATATATATATGTGTTCATTAATGACGCCTTGCAACCGTACACTATGGTACGGCCAATACACCAGGGGCTTACGTACCACACAATGCGGTGTGAAAAGTTCGAACACTTTCACAAGTGCGGCACCCCGAACTTATAGCATTATATGCATCAGCTCCGAATCATGTCTTTGGTCAAATGTTGGGTTTGCCCGGCTCCTATGTTTTGGTACCTTACGTTCCGCTCTATCAGTTAAGGTAGCGCTAGGAGAACTACTGCGATTGTGCCCCGGTTCTGCTGGGTTCAGCACCTCAGTAGAGAAAGCTAAAACTGACTGTCATGATAAGGCGAGAGACTGGTTGCTGTTCGGTGAGGTTTTCAAGTCCCTAAAGACTTATGCCGCTTAGAGCGAGGGGCCGGCCCTGTCCGGCTTAAAGGCGTGTATCGCGCCCCGAATTCGGCCTTCCGAATACCAGGGGCTTCACCGAAATTTAAAATTATAGAATTCTATGGCTAAGTGAGAGTGATAAAGCATCATTAGTCTGGTTGCCTTGTTCGCTGTGCTGAGCACCTCCCTCGAAGGACCCAAACATGGGAACAAGAGTGCTCAGGTTTATCCCGAACACCCCAGCACTCGTGGCATGGGGGCAGAAGCCGAGGACTAGCCTTCTCTCAGATTGGATAAATAGCCAAACATAAGGTAATATTTTAAATTCCTACAAGCGTTTCATAGCGCATATGAAACAAGTTTTCATACATACATGATAAAACGAGCAAGTCTCATTCAAATATTACATCTTTTGAACACTCATCCGCGATGAGACGGGCACCCGACAGAACACCCTCGTAGTACATCTCGGGGTGGCGGTGCTCCTTGCCCTCTGGCGGCCCCTCCTTGATCAGCTTCACGGCGTCTAGCTTGACCCACTGCAATTTCACACGGCGAAAGCCCGGCGTGCACCTTCAATGCAGACAGATCGCTTGACGACCTCCAGCCGCGGGTAGGCATCCACAAGCCGTCTCACCAGGCCAAAGAAGTTGTTCGGAAGGGCGTCGCCAGGCCACAGCCGGACTATAAAGCTCTTCAGGGCCTGATCAGCCGCCTTATGTAGCTCGACCATCTGCTTCAGCTGGTCGCTCATTGGCACCGGATGTTCGGCCTCAGCATACTGAGACCAGAACAGCTTCTCCGTCGAGCTTCCGTCCTCGGCCTGGTAAAATTGTGCGGCATCGGACACACTGCGGGGCAAATCTGCGAATGCTCCTGAAGAGCTCCGGATCCGGGTAAGTAATCGGTAATTTACTTTTACATGCTTGCTTTGCATATAGAAAGCCTTACCCGCCGCTATCTTCTTCATCGCGTCGATCTCTTGGAGGGCCTTTTGGGCTTTGGCCTTGGCACTTTTTACACTCTCGAGGGCCGTGGCAAGCTCAGACTCCCGCATCTTGGAGTCAAGCTCCAACACCTCGTGCTTCGCCACAAGAGCCTAGAGCTCTTGCAGCACCTCGCCCGCCCGAGCCTGGAGCTCTTGCTGCACCTCGCCCACCCGAGCCTTGTGGTTCTCTCGCTCGGTGCGCTCCTTGGCCGTTGTATCTTCGGCCTTGGTTAGCGCTTGCTTTAGGGTCGCCACCTCGGTCGTGGCCCCTGGCAAACATACGTTGATCCTGTCATTTTGCAATTGTGTCCTCTTGAGACAACACCTCGGCGTCGTCAGCAGGATGAGGGGAGGTAGCGGTCGGGACTGGATCGCTATCCATGTCCGACAAGCCCAAGGAGCCGTCCGATGATACATCGACACTGGCTCGTGGCGGCCTGCATAATTGCGTTTGGTGTTAGGGAAAGCAGTGCGAGAAAGGAATCCTATGAGTTACTCTGGTATCTGAATACTTATGATCTCACCCTGGGCAACCACTCATCTTCGCCTTTGTCGGCGGCGGTGGAACTGTCCGGAAGGAGAGTCCTTCCCTTCTTGGACCCTCCGGCCTCCCCAGTTGGGGCGGCCTTCCTTTTCTTGTCTCCCCCAGTCGGTGGGGGAGCATCTTCTTCTTCCTCCTCGTCTTCGGGGGAAGAGTGTGCCGCAGAGTCATCGGACGGTGAGTCCGACGATGCCTGGCGTCGGGAACTCTTTCGGGTTCCCTTGGCCTTCTTGGTCTTCTCCGGCACTGTATAAGGGGTCGGAGTCAATATCTTTGCCAGAAGAGCGTCTGCGGGGCCTTCGGGCAAAGGAGCCGGACAGTCGATCTGTCCGGCCATCTTCTGCCAGTCCTGTCAAAGGTACGGGAGTTTAGATCCCGCATAGAGTCAATCTATATAAAAAAAATTATCTTGTGAAAGGTAAAGCAGCTTACTGCACTGGCTTGGCGCTTCATGCTGAATCCGCGATCCTCAGTAATAGGGGGGGGGGACCTCGGCACTTTTGAACAGCACCCTCTAGGCGTCTTCATGAGTCATGTCGAAGAGCCTGTTCAGAGTTTGGTGCTGCACCAGATTGAACTCCCACAAGTTCAACTCCCGTTGTTGGCACGGTAGTATCCGGCGGATGAGCATAACTTGGACTATGTTGACAAGCTTGAGCTTCTTGTCCACCATGTTTTGAATACATGTTTGGAGTCCGGTCAGCTCTTTCGAACTACCCCAGGATAGGCCCTTCTCTTTCCAGGAGGTGAGCCACGCGGGGATGCCAGATCGGAACTCGGGGGCCGCTGCCCATGCAGGGTCGCGCGGCTCGGTGATATAGAACCACCCCGATTGCCACCCCTTTATGGTTTCCACAAAGGAGCCCTCGAGCCATGTTACGTTGGGCATCTTGCCCACCATGGCGCCTCCGCACTCCGCCTGGCGGCCGCCCACCACCTTCGGCTTGACATTGAAGGTCTTCGGCCATAAGCCGAAGTGGGGCTTGATGCGGAGGAAGGCCTCGCACACGACGATAAACGCCGAGATGTTGAGGATGAAGTTCGGGGCTAGATCGTGAAAATCCAGGCCGTAATAAAACATGGGCCCCCAGACGAAGGGATGGATTGGGAATCCCAGTCCGCGGAGGAAATGGGTGAGGAATACTACCCTCTCATGGGGCCTGGGGTGGGGATGAGCTGCCCCTCATCTGGGAGTCAGTGCGCCATATCGTCAGGTAGGTATCCGGCTCTCCTTGGTTTCTTGATGTCTCCCTCCGTGACGGAGGAGACCATCCACCTGCCTCCCGCTCCGGACATGATTGGAGAAGGTCGAGGTGGGAAGTGCGGACTTGGGCGCTAGAGCTCGAGTGTGCGAAAACGGATGGGTAAGGGAGGAAGAAGGCATGGATAAAAAGTTGAATCCTTATCCCTTTATATGGGCACACGAAACTAAGCGTCCCCACTTGCCTGGTAAAACTCGCTTGTCCCCCAAGCGCCGCAATTGATGGCGCGGTTGGGTTACCCACGCCCGTATTGATGAGAATCCCGTAATATGGGGACACGATCTTTGCTTTGACAAGACATGTCGAAAAACTGCCTCGCGTTATGTGCGGGGCTGGTTAAAAGAAACGGTTCGAATAATCACCGGGCCATGACGTAACGTCATGCTGCCAAAACAAGCCAGTGAATTAGATATGCGAAAATATTATTCTCTCTACGGTGGAATGTGGAAGTTATTTTGCAGGGTCGGACACTATCCTCGTATTCAAATTCTTCTGTGATGTATTCGGAGAAGGAACCCGCCTTGCAAAGCCGAAGACAATATTGCGCGCCGGACTCATCGTCATTGAAGCTTGTTTCAGGGGCTACTGAGGGAGTCCTGGATTAGGGGGTCTTCATTGGCCAGACTATCTCCATTGGCCGGACTGTTAGACTATGAAGATACAAGATTGAAGACTTCGTCTCGTGTCTGGATGGGACTCTACTTGGCATGGAAGGCAAGCTAGGAAATACGGATATAGATATCTCCTCCTTTGTAACCGACCTTGTGTAACCCTAACCCTCTCCGGTATCTATTTAAACCGAAGGATTTTAGTCCGTAGGACAACAACCATAACATACAATCATACCATAGGCTAGCTTCTAGGGTTTAGCCTCTCTGATCTCGTGGTAGATCTACTCTTGTACTACCCATATCATCAATATCAATCAAGAAGGACGTAGGGTTTTACCTCCATCAAGAGGGCCCGAACCTGGGTAAAACATCGTGTCCCCTGCCTCCTGTTACCATCCGGCCTAGACGCACAGTTCGGGACCCCCTACCCGAGATCCGCCGCTTTTGACACCGACACTTACCTTCGGGTTACTCCTTTGAAGGGTACCCATCGTTTCGGTATCAAGGGAAAGTTGGCTCCTCGTTACATTGGTCCTTTTCGCATTCTCGCTAAACGAGGAGAGGTTGCCTACCAGTTGGAACTACCCCCACATCTTTCTCGAGTACATGATGTCTTCCACGTCTCTCAACTCAGGCGTTGCTTCTCGGATCCCATCCGTGAAGTGGACCACGAAACGCTTGATCTCCAAGATAACCTTACATATCGAGAGTACCCTGTTCGCATTCTTGATAAAGCAGAGCGTATCACTCGATGTCATAACATCAAGTATCTCAAGGTTCAGTGGTCTCATCATTCTGAGAGAGAAGCTACCTGGGAGCGTGAAGATCATCTTCGACTTGAGTACCCAACTTTCTTTCCGCCGACTCCTGAATCTCGGGACGAGATTCTTTCGAGTGGGGGCGAGTTGTCACATCCCTAGTTCTGGTATGACTTAGGCTAGCCCTCATGTTTGCATCATGTTTAAATTTCATTGAAATTTGAAATGGGGATTTGTGAAACCCTCAGAATCATTCTAGAAATGACCCAAATAAAAAAATTGCTCCAAAAAGGTCCAAGAAAATGCTCATGTTGCTCTCTGAAAATCTTGGACAGAGATAAAAATCAAACCAACATTTTCAGGAGCTCATAAGTATTTATTTTGGGGGTTTGGAATTAATGCAGTAATTATTTGCTTTGGATATATATTGTTATATATATAATATTGTCCAAAATTATGCTAGTAGTTGAGGAGCTCTGGAATAATACCACTAGCCCCTGCAAAAATTGGCATAAGAAAATAAAATGGTTTAGTATTTTTATTAAACCAAACAAATGTCACAAAAATAGAAAAGAAAACAAAAAGGAAAACGCTTACCTGGACCTTACCTGCAGCCTGACACTGTGCAGCCCAGCAGGCCGGCCCAGCCAGCTGGCCGCGCCAGTCACCCCCTACCTCTCGCCAGGAGGCCAGGGGCGCGTGGTCGCTGCACACACGCACGTGCTGCGCCACCTCCTGGTTCCGCCGACGCGGGATAGGCTCCTGGAGCCGCCGCGTACTCCCTCGACCCCCTCTCACTTTTCTGCCTGAGTCGATCCCCTCCTCTGCCGCCCCCCCCTCACTCTTTCTCTCACGGCCGAGCGCTGCCATCGCCGCAGCTCGTCGCCGCCGCAACCACCGCCTCCCCCTCGCCCTCTCTCTGTGTCTGCAAGCGCCGCCACATCGCCGCCATCTCTCCGTCAAGCCACGCGCCTCGGGAGGCCCTAGAGCGTCTCCATCGACGTTGTCTTCATCCCCGGCTACCGGAGATTCTCTTCGCCGCCCCGCCGTCTCGAGTGCGTCCCCGAGCTCACCGTCAAGCCCCTCGAGTCCGCAGTGAGCTTCTGCTCCGTTCCCCTCTTTCCGTTCCTCCGTTCTCGCACCGTAGCTCCTTTTCCCCACCACGGCCGTAGCTCCTCGCCGCCGATCATGGAGCCACCATGGCCAGAGCCCGAGCCAGCCGCCCCTGAGCACCCAGTCGTGGTCCTGGTGCCACGAGGGTGCCGCAGAGCCCCTCGGGTGGCCTCCCGTGCGCTGGAGCCCGCTCCCACCCGTAGCCGTGCTCTGGCCGCCGCCCCGACCTCTGCTCCGACGAGCTCTGGCCACTCCGCGTCCTCCCGTCGCCTCCCATGGATGCGCGCGAGCCTAGGCTTCGCATAGGTGGTCTCCGCCGCCCAAATGGTAGCCGGAGCAACGATCCCGAGCCCTCTGCCGCGTTCTGCCTCGCCGGCGGCTTACCGCCGACGGGATTGACCGGGTCCAACCCCCCTGCTGACCCAGCTTTGACCCTTGTGGGTCAATGACATGTGGGGCCTGACCCTACTAATTTTTAGTTTAGGATTAGTTTAATAGCTAACTAACCCTGTTAACTAACTATGACACTGACGTGTGGACCCCACACGTCAGGTTTGACCTGGTCAGCCACATTTTACTCGCTGATGTCATGCCACTGTCATGCTGATGCAATATATCATTTTTTGGTTTAAAAATAAATCAGGAAATTCCAGAAAATGATATAAACTTAAAAAATTCATAGAAATTCAACCGTAGCTCAGATTTAAATAATTTATATATGAAAAATTATCAGAAAAATGCAATCTATCCATCTGTACCATTTTCGTGCATGAAAAACCAACCTATACATGATGTATATTTGAAAACACATAAATGGCATTTATAAGAGCTTATTTTGGAGATGCATTTGAATCTTTGTTCAAATGGACTTCAACCAAATGAATGCTAGTTGCATTAACTCAAACAACATCACATACTCATGCCATGTTCATGCATAATATTGTTGCATATGATTGTGCTTTGATTGCCGACACCGTTCCTTCTCGATAGGTCCTGCTCCGGAGACCAATCCAGAGTACCTGTCAGAGGAGCAGTGCCCCCCTGTTGTTCTACCAGGCAAGCAAACCCCCTTGTTCATTCCGATACAATCCTACCCTCTCTCTCCTGCTCTCATTTATTGCATTAGGACAACAACGATTCAACTGCTACTTTATGTTGCGGTAGTTGAACCTATTCCTCTGCATGACCTGTCATTGCCACAGTAAATAGTTAAAACCCACTAGAATGTGTAGGAGTTGATTGATCCATGTTGTGTCCTACCATGCCATGCCTGCTATTGCTTAGAGTTGCGTCAGGTCTGATTCATCAGGAATGAATTGGAGTATTACAATATGTTCTGGTGCTGAGATTTAAGCGTGTGAACACGATTTGGTAAAGGTAGAGGTGAGAGGCCATGTAGGAGTACATGGTGGGTTGTCTCATTGGGACTGAGGGAGTCCTAGATTAGGGGGTGTTCGGGTAGCCGGACTATACTTTCAGCCGGACTCCTGGACTATGAAGATACAAGATTGAAGACTTCGTCCCGTGTCCGGATGGGACTTTCCTTGGCGTGGAAGGCAAGCTTGGCGATGCGGATATTCAAGATCTCCTACCATTGTAACCGACTCTATGTAACCCTAACCCTAGCTGGTGTCTATCTAAACCGAAGGGTTGTAGTCCGTAGTCAATCAACTCCATACACAACAATCATACCATAGGCTAGCTTCTAGGGTTTAGCCTCCTTGATCTCATGGTAGATCTACTCTTGTACTACCCATATCATCAATATTAATCAAGCAGGAGTAGGGTATTACCTCCATCAAGAGGGCCCAAACCTGGGTAAAAAACACCTTGTCCCTTGTCTCCTGTTACCATCCGGCCTTGACGCACAGTTCGGGAACCCCTACCCGAGATCCGCCGGTTTTGACACCGACATTGGTGCTTTCATTGAGAGTTCCTCTGTGCCGTCACAATCAGGAAGGATGCCTCCTCCCATCTTTAAAGACGGCGTCGTTGCTAAGGGAGCCTTGGCTGTCGGCCAAACCCTCCGGCTAGGTGGTTTCCTCATGACCGCCTGTTCGGCTGTTGCACCGACGGTGACCTCTCGGGTCATCAAAAGCAACCTACACGTCAGCTCGGAGCTCGTCGAGCAGCTAGATCCAATGGAGCTCTCTTCCGTAAACGAGCTCTTGGATCGCATCGCCGCCCTGGGGGTCGCTACGGATTATGACCAGGTTGGGCTTAAACCCGATCTAAGAGAAATTAACTCTCCCCAAGTCACCCACCCCGTTGCCGTGGTAGAGGCGCAGTGCGGCGACCCTTCATCTATTTTAAGGACTAGCTACGTCCGAATTCCCGACTCCTCCAAGCCGGATACCCGCGGAGAGGAGGATGTAACTAAAGACCTGAGCTTAGGATCAGGCAACGGGCTAGATTCGTTGGACAACATCCAAGAATCCGAACTTCAGAGTTCAGAAACTCTTCGGCCTCCGAATCTTGGATTGGGCGAGGTTTCAGATTCAACGACACCCGCCCACCCGAACATAAGCAATCTCTCCCAAATCAGGCAGAGGCCCGAGGAAACAGTACATCATTACTGGGCCAGATTCCTCCTGGTTATGAACAGGATAAAGGATTGCCGCGAGGGAGACGCAATCTCAATTTTCTGCAGTAATTGCACGGACGAGGGAATCCTTAACGCCGTAAGTCATTGTGATATTACACACTTCGCTGACTTGGCGTCCATAGTACAAAACTAGTGTGCGATGGAAAGCGCCTGGAAAACCGAAATAAAGTTTTGGGATAATCCGGCCTTGAATAGTAATCCCGTCCGAACTAAGAGGGTGCATCATCATAGGACACCTGAGATAAACACCAAAAAACCAAAACCCTCTACAGGGCATGGAACCGTACTAGAAAGGTGGCTTGATGGACCCTGTAGAATTCACAGTACAGAGGACGCCACAGCAACTCACAGCCTTAGAGCATGTTGGATACTCTGGCAGGTGGCCAAAATTGGCGAGGACCTCTTAATTCTGGAGGCCGCAGAAAGCCAGCCCGAGGACACCAGTACCGTTCTCATAGTCTTCGAAACTTTCGCATCAAACAATATGCGAAAAAGAACACTCCGCAGCCTCGCCGAAGTCTATCAAATTGCAACAATAAATCCATGGAGCGACACTGCTATTACCTTCAACGCAAGTGATGAACCTAGATTCCGAACAGCCCGAGCACCAGCCGCATTGGTCCTCAGTCCCATAGTGGACGGCTTTCGCCTCACCAGGGTGCTCATGGATGGAGGCAGCGGACTGAACCTCATTTATGAGGAAACCATTCAAAAAATGGAAATAGACTGGAACCGCATCGAGCGAAGCAGCACAACCTTTAGAGGAATAATCCCCAGTCGGGAAGCGCGCTGCACAGGAAAAATCACACTAGATGTGGTGTTCGGCACGCCGGATAATTACAGGTCCGAAGAAGTCACGTTTCAGGTGGCCCCGTTTAAGAGCGGATATAACGCTTTACTAGGGCGAGAAGCATTCACAATCTTCCAAGCAATACCCCGTTGCGGGTACATGAAGCTTAAGATGCCCGGGCCGAATGGAATTATCACTCTAGCTAGTGATCCGGACATAGCACTCCGCACCGAAAACAAGACGGCCACATTAGCCCTTGAGGCGCTATCCAAAGCCTTAGTGGCCGAGGAACTGACTACGCTGCGCTCCACGGTTAACAGGGATGATGTGATACTCGATAAAAGATCCAAATCCACATCCTTCAAACCAGCCGACGAAATAGTCAAATTCCAGGTCCATCCAACGGACCCCAATAAAACAGCTTCAATCGGGGCACGACTGAACCCTGATGCAGACGCTGCACTACGAGAGTTCCTACGAGAGAACTAGGACATCTTCGCCTGGCACCCTTCAGACATGCCAGGGATCCCACGCAGGCTGGCCGAACACAGCTTAAATATCCTAAAGGGATTTAAACCTGTCAAACAAGCCCTTCAGCGTTTTCCGAACCCAAGAGACAGGCTATGGGAGAGGAGCTAGCGAAGCTATTGGAGGCCGGATTCATCAGAGACATAAAACATCCGGACTGGCTAGCAAACCTGGTGATGGTACCAAAGAAGGACAAATCCTGGCGCCTGTGTGTCGACTTTAAAGACCTTAACAAGGCTTGCCCAAAGGATCCCTTCCCCCTCCCCCGCATCGACCAAATTATCGATGCCACCGCAGGACACGATTTGTTGTGTTTCCTCGATGCATACTCTGGTTACCATCAAATCAAGATGGTAGAATCAGACCAAGCTGCAACAGCATTCATCACACCATACGGCCCATTCTGCTTCAACACAATGCCCTTCGGGCTAAAAAATGCCGGCGCAACATATCAGCGCATGATCCAGACATGTCTGGCAAATCAGATCGGCAAAACAGTGGAGGCGTATGTGGACGATGTGGTCGTCAAATCAAGACACGTCGAATCTCTAGTAGACGACTTGAGGCTTACATTCGATAACCTCCGAAAATATGACATCAAGCTCAACCCGGAAAAATGCATCTTCGGCGTTCCAGCCGAAAAGCTCTTGGGCTTCATTGTATCCAGTAGAGGAATTGAAGCAAATCCAGCCAAGATCCGACCTTTGTCACAATTGGATATCCCAAAGGACCTCAAACAAATACAAAAATTAACCGGATGTGTGGCGGCTTTAAGCCGCTTCATCTCCCGCTTGGGAGAAAAGGCACTACCCCTCTATCGCCTCCTTCGGCGCACCGAACACTTCGAGTGGACGGAGGCCGCCATGGCCAGACTTGATGAAATAAAAGCCATATTGGCAACAAACCCAGTCCTGGCCGCACCGAACACCGGCGAACCAATGTTATTGTACATTGCAGCAACACATCAAGTTGTCAGCGCAGTACTCGTTGTCGAGCGGGAAACGGATGGACACAAATTCCCCCTTCAAAGGCCGATCTACTACGTATCCATCATCCTCACTCCATGAAAATCACGGTACCGGCATTATCAAAAGATTGCATACGCGGTATTCATGGCATCCCGGAAGCTACGACACTACTTTCAAGAGTGTTCCATAACAGTAGCCTCGGAAGTACCACTCAACGATATTATCAACAACCGCGATGCAATGGGCCGGATTCCAAAATGGGCCATCGAGTTTCTCCCGTTCGATATAACCTATAAGCCATGACGAGCTATTAAATCGCAAGTTTTGGCCGACTTCATCGCAGAATGGACGAAGGCCGAGCTCCCTAAAGATTACGGCACATATTCAAACTGGATTATGCATTTCGACGGCTCCAAAATGTTGGCCGGACTGGGGGCTGGCGTCGTCCTGACGTCCCCCATAGGAGACACAATCCAATATGTGCTCCAGATCATGTACATGGATTCCAACAATGCAGCCGAATATGAGGCCCTCCTACATGGCCTCCGGATAGCAGTATCCATGGGTATCCAGTGCCTAGAGGTATGCGGGGATTCAAACCTCGCGATATCCCAAATAAATGGAGACTTCGACGCCAAGGACCCAAAAATGGCAGCTTACCATAACGCCGTCCTAAAAATGTCAGCTCGGTTCGAAGGGTTGGAGTTTCACCATATAGCCCGAGAAAACAATCAAGCAGTGGATGTCCTGGCACGCATCGGAGCAAGACGCGATGCAGTCCCCCCCCAACATCTTTTTGGAAAGATTGTTCAAGCCATCCGTAGCATGGGAGGGGGAACCCGCAAATAACAGCCCAGACCCAGCCACACCACTCGAGCCGAACAATCTGACACAATTGGAGGCTCTGCCAATAAAATTACACCTTCAGCCCACGTAATAATGGCGGTCATCGCCCCATGGACAGAACCATTCCTAGCCTACCTTACTAGGCAGGAACTCCCGGAGGACCAAAACGAGGCCCGCTGCATAGTGCGGCGATCTAAAGCCTATAGAGTCCATGAGGGAGAGCTTTATAAGAAAAGCACTACTGGAGTCCTTCAAAGGTGCATCTCCGAAGAGGAAGGGCGGAACCTTCTGGATGAAATTCATGCCGGACTCGGTGGTCACCACGCTGCTGCTCGGTCCCTTGTTAGCAAGGCTTTCCGTACAGGCTTTTATTGGCCGACGGCCCGGGCAGACGCTCAGGACCTAGTCCAACAAGGCGTTGGTTGCCAACTTTTTGCCAACCAAAGCCATATGCCACCCACCGCACTCCAAACTATACCCATTACCTGGCTTTTTGCAGTCTGGGGGCTTGACATGGTCGGACCCCTTAAAGGTGGGACCGATAGGAAAAAATACTTACTGGTCATGGTGGATAAATTCACCAAATGGATAGAAGCCAAGCCTATTAAAACGGCCGAATCCGGACCTGTGATAGACTTCATATCCGGGGTTGTACACCGTTATGGCGTCCCCCACACCATCATAACCGATAACGGTACAAACTTTACCGCCGACGAGGTAAAACTCTGGTGCAAAAACATGGGCATCAAGCTCGATTATGCTTCCGTCTATCACCCACAAACCAATGGCCAGGTCGAACGTGCAAATGGTCTTATCATGAGCGGCATTAAACCCAGACTGGTGCGGTCCCTCAAGGAATCTAACACACACTGGGTAGAGGAGCTCGACTCTGTGCTATGGGGGCTGCGGACCACGCCAAATCGCACCAGTGGATACACACCATTTTTTATGGTGTACGGCGCAGAGGCAGTTCTTCCCTGCGACATAATTCATGACTCACCTAGAGTGCGCATGTACGAAGAAAGAGAAGCCGAGCTCGATCGGCAGGACAACTTGGACGCCCTGGAGGAGCGTGACGTGGCAAAAGCCCGTTCCACATTTTATCAATAGCAGGCCCGAAGATATCAAAGCAGAGAAGTACGGGCCAAAAATTACAATGTTGGCGAACTAGTTCTAAGCCTGTCGGATAAGAAAAAGGACAAACTCAAGCCCAAGTGGGAAGGTCCATTCATAATCGACCAAGTCCTGACTGGCGGGGCGTACCGCCTGCGAGATGCGTCGGATAACCGACTCGAGCCGACCCGTGGAACGCCACCCGTCTCCGAAGATTCTATGCCTAGCGCCGGACTCTGTGTTCGTCTCCTTCCTCTGTCCATTTTTTGCATTTTTCTGTCCCCTCTTTTCTTTTATAGCCCTTAAAGGCTCATCTAGTGACGCGCCACTCGCGCTCATTAAACCTGGGGGCTTCTTCAACAGAATCTTATTTATACGGGCTTCACGCCCAACACATGCGTCAAACTTCCACATGTACCCCTTTTTTCACCATTATATGCATCGATATGACTTAAGTTTTGGCCAAGCTGGGTTGCCTGGCTCCTGTGCTTACCCCTACGTTCCCGATTGTTCGGCTAGGCGGTAAAGGGAGCACCTCTATGATTGTTACTGCCGGGTCAGCCGGATGTGTACCTCGGACTGGGTAAAGCTGAAAGCTAGCGTTCTTAAGGGAATATTCGGTCGGTGAGATAAAAGATGATCTTTTTACTCATTCTATGCGCCCCTAGATGCTTTTTTCTGCGTCTTTCTACGCAGTCCGGACATGCACTTTAGGGCATGCCTCCCAGCGAAAGGAACCCCTAACAGAACTATTCACTCTGGAAGATGTTTCTTACTAACCATGTAATATAACATAACTAGTTGGGCACTTGTCTGATAAAGCACTAATGACCCCTACGCCTGGTCTCCACGCATACCATGGTTCTTATATAACCGCTATGGTATTCGGACACACTCCAGACCGTCAGGTCCCGAGGTTGAAGCGAAAAGGTCGGCAACGACAAACGATCTACAATCCGGCTAGAAGGCATTACACATGTCAATTCAAAATTACATAGTCATTCTGACTGATTGTATTCTGAAAGTGCGTTATATCGACTAGAGGGGGGGTGAATAGGCGATTTTTATGAAAGTCTTCAAAACGTGGGAGTTATGAAGACAAACAGCGAAGATTATGCCTATCACTATGCAGCGGAAGTTAGATTACACTAGGCCAGCCATGGTCAAGTATTCAATAGAGTGAAAGCACAATGACAAACAACTGCAGTGTAATAAGGATCAGGTAGGAAGAAGTTATGAAGCCAAACAGATCATACATTCATGTTGTGAAGATAAAAGATAGAGCAAGCATACAATGGCTTTACAATGAGTAACAGTAAGACAAAGGAAGTGAAGATGAAACCAGTGACTCGTTGAAGACAATGATGTGTTAGACCAGTTCCAGTTGCTGTGACAACTATACGTCTAGTTGGAGCGGCTAGGTATTTAAACCTTAGGACACACAGTCCCGGACACCCAGTCCTGAACACGCAGCTCAGGACACCAAGTCCTCACCTTATTCTCCTTGAGCTGAGGTCACATAGTCCTCGCCCAATCACTCTGGTAAGTCTTCAAGGTAGACTCCCAAACCTTCACAGACTTCGTTCACTGGCAATCCACAATGTCTCTTGGATGCTCTGAGCGCGACGCCTAACCGTCTGGAGGATGCACAGTCCTCAAGTGTAATAAGTCTTCAGATCACACAGACAAGAAGACTTAAGTGATGCCCAATTTCTCTGGCTCTGGGTGGTTAGGGCTTTCTCCTCGCTAGGAATTTTCTCTCAAAGCTTCGAGGTGGGTTGCTCTCAAACGACAAAAGCCGTGCACTGAAATCTGAGCAGCCAACCGTTTATGGTTGTAGGGGGTGGGCTATTTATAGCCACTTGGCAACCCGACCTGATTTGTCCGAAATGACCCTGGGTCACTAAGGAACTGACACGTGTCTCAACGGTCAGATTTCAAACTCTCATGGCAACTTTACTTGGGCTACAAGCAAAGCTGACTTGTCCGGCTCTGGACAAGATTCGCTCTCATTGTCTTCATTCGAAGACATAGGTTTTTAGTTTAGGCATCACTTCAGTCATTCTGACTGGTTCTCCTGGACCCCACTTAACAGTACGGTGGTTCCTATGACTCAACACAAAAGGAAAAGAACTACGGAAGATCTAAGTCTTCGAGCTTCATAGGCTTCATAACGTGTCTTCTTTTGTCATAGTCTTCAATGTGAATATCTTCATATACCACCTTTGGCTTCAATGTCTTCATACATTTTTAGGGGTCATCTCTGGTAGTAAAACCGAATCAATGAGGGACTTCTACCTGTGTTATCCTGCAATTCTCACAAACACATTAGTCCCTCAACTAGGTTTGTCGTCAATACTCCAAAACCAACTAGGGGTGGCACTGGATGCACTTACAATCTCCCCCTTTTTGGTGATTGATGACAAACTAGTGGAAGTTTTCAACGAGGAATATAGTCTGTGAAATTTTAAAGGATGAGGAATTGTCTTCATAAGTTGCAAGGGCTCCCCCTGAAGATGTGCATATAAGTTAATTTGCTTTTGGAATGCAGATGCACATGGCAGGTTGTACTTTAGGAGATCCACTTTAGCTTATGATGACAATCCACTATGCATGTGAAAGCATATGAAGATAATGACATGCATAATGGAAAATTGACGTCTGCAGAATGAGATAAGTGCGGAATTTATCGTCGCACATGCGGAATTTATCTTCGCAAAACAGGGTGGCAAACAAGTAGCAGACGACCATCGAGTCTTAGTGTTACAACTCAAGGAACCAAATTAAGCAAAAACGAGAGTTGTAAGCACGAAGCAAAATATAGCAAAACATAAAGCACCCGCCCATATGGACCCGCTTGAAGACTATCAACCCATATGCTTCTCCCCCTTTTGTTAGCAAGGACCAAAAAGGTTTGAAGACATAGAGTGTCTACTCGTTCCCAGGAGCAGCAGGGTCGTTGGAGGTGTTTGGCGGTGCAGAGGAGCTTGGAGGTGCTGAAGCAGATGGCGGTGATGTAGCATCGTCTTCTTCATCAATGATGCTGGCAGTGACTGTGGCAGCAGATGAAGAAAACTCAGAGTCTTCAAGTGATGGTGTGTTTCGCATCACAGCCCTTCTAGGAGGTGTGGTGTCAAACTTGAAGCGCTCTGTGAAGCCATCCTCTTCAAGTTCAGCTTCAGTACATATCATTGAGAGCCCTTTCCATGTACGACGACAGGTTTCATGAGTGACGAAGGCATTCTTGGTGGCAAGATTTCGAAGACGATTAACATCCACCAAGAGGCTTTTCATCTGACGCTTTAGCCAGTCATGATGCCTATCTTGTTTTTGATGAAGGGCCACAAGAAGCTCTCGGTCAGTGAGAACACGAGTGCGCTTCTTGGGTCTTGAAGCAGTTGCACTATCAGTGGCTTCAGTTGAAGCAGGGTGTGGCGCACGTGTAGTGCCAGCCAAAGGATACACCCTGGAGATGGCTTCAACACCTTCATCATTCTGAGTGAAGCTCTGGTGTTTTGCATTCTGAAGACTCAACGGTTGCTTGGCAAGCTCTGGATATATAGCTTCAACAGAGGTATCCACATTTGGCAAGAAGACCCGATGATTTCGGGCTGAGGGCTGATACGAGATCGCAGAGTGCAGTTTGATCAGCCTCATCACCCAAGGAGCATAGAACTTCAAACCAAATAAATCTGAGCCTGACGCTGCAAGTTGGCGTATGAAGAAATCCTGTGCGTCGAAGCATTTGCCATGAAGGATATAGAATATGAGAGTCTTCATTGCACCCTTAATGGGCCAGAGAGTCCGCCGGATGATGTGATATATGGTCCTGGGAAGGTACTCAACGTCTTCAACAAAGAACTCAGTTGGATAGGGTGCATCATGGGGCAATGGCTTCATCATTGAGAGCATCTGACTCATATTGGGTTCAGGCCTCTGGAATATGCTCTCAATAGCTTCATCATGTAGTTGACAGCCTTCCTTGAAGAATTCGCCAGGAGTGGGCAGGCCGGTGAGCTCAATGATATCAAATGCATTGGCTTCATGATGGACATTGCCGGTCATCCACTCCAGGACCCAAGTCTTTGGATCTCTGTTGTATCCTTTAATATGGAGGGTGGCATAGAACTGAAGCAGAAGCTCTTCATTCCAGTGCTCTTCATCAGTGACAAACTGCAGCAAACCCACTTGCTTAAAGCAATCCAGCGCTTCCTCTAAGCAGGGCAGACCAGCAATGTATAGGATGCATGAATAGTAGCTATGCTGAGGATAGCTCCAGAACCTATCTGATGAAATCCTTTCCCTTGAATAGGGGTTCTTGGAGCTGTTGAAAAATGTATTGTCTGCCTTGAAGTTATTGATGTCAAATGAGCCAGGTGCTGATGCAGGACCTGGGAAACTTGGCAGCCTTGGGACTGGCTTCTAGACATGAGGCCTGTGCTCAACATGGTAATCAAATTGAGGACCTGCAGCAGACTCAGGAACAGAAGTGTCTGGATCAGTAGCTTCGCTGTCTGCTGAAGCTTTTGGTGGGGAGGGCTCCACATTGGCTTCAGTGTTTGTTGTGGCAGCCTCAACATTTTCAGCCTCCACGCGACTAGCTGGAGGGTCAGACTTAGGCACGTTCTCCTGGAGAACTGCTTCTTGATGGAGCATTGGAGTGGGCTCTTGTGATGCTTCTTCTTCGGCTGATGCAGCCGGAATGTCTTCAGTATAGACTTGAGGCCTTGGACCTCTGCGAAGCCTGCGGAATGCAGACGACGCCTGTGGGGTTGGAGTGGGCTGGGCCTCATTGTCTTCTTCCTCTTGGGGGCGATCCGCCCATGACACATCTTTTGCAATTGGCGTCAGAGGACGACCAATGCTGATGAGTTCGCTTTGTTCATTCTGAGGAAGGGCTGCATCATCTTGTACATTTTCCTGATGACCAATGTCTTCAGCAGCAATGGGGTCGGCTGCTGGTATGTCTTCAGCTTCAGGAGCCTCTGTGAAAGCAGGCTCTTGAACTGTCAGTTGTCGTTCTGCGTTGGGGTGAACCATAGAGATAGGTTCAACTATCAAGGGCTCTGTGGGAGTAGACCGAGATTTCTTTATATTTCGCTTCTTCTTGCTGGGGGCAATAGGAGAGGCTTCAGAGCTTTTCCTTTTCCTTGCTTCAGCCTCAGCAGTTCTTCTCTTCTTGAGCTCTGAAGCTGTTGACCGGCTCTTTGGCTTCGAGCCAGTCGTTGCAGTTGGGAAGACAATTGGAACCGCTTCTTGCCTAGGTGCCTCTGGTTCAGTCATAGCAGGCTTCTTGTTCTTCTTCGCGGCCATCTTGGGGTCAATGTCTGGACGCCCAAGTGCCTTGCGCTTTTCAGCCTCATTGTAGGCTTGTACACATCTTTCCGCCAGAGACTTCATCCGCTCACGTGAGCCCTGAGCTTCTGCATGCTTCTTCAGAAAATTTTCTTTCAGCTCATGCAGCATGGTCTTGAAGCTCTTCACTTCTTGCACGCTGAGCTTGGCCATATTCTTCTTGAACTTAGCCTTTTCATGATCAATTTTCTGCTTCAGTTCAACAATGCGCTGGGCAATGGCAAGTTCTGAAGCAATTGCGCCTTGGAAGGCGACGCTGAGGCCAACAGGCAGCTGCAGATCTTCGAAGCTTATGTCTGGTGTGGCAAACCATTCATCGATAAAGTTATGGATGATGGCGACATCAAAGAGAGGCAAATTGTTGAAGATTTCAGCTTCTTCTTTGCTTTTGATGAGCTGCTCTAGAGCGTCATCTCCAAGATCTTCATCACTTGATAGATCTATGGCTTCGCTACGCAGAATGGCAGCAGCTATGAGCTCTTTGCCGGTGTGTGACTGGGGCACCTTGTCCTTTAGGGGCTTGGAGATGCGGGATACGTCTTCAGACTGCACACTGTCTTCAGGAGGTGCAGTTGCCAATGGCTTCGCCCTTGAGACTTTTGAGGAAGGGGCCGGCTTTGAAGCTTTTGGCTTCTTCGACTGATGTGGCTTCGGTACAACAGGAGCTTCATCAGACTCAGAGTCAGCTGGAGGGTCATTCACGGTAGTCCCTTGGACTAAGATGTGGGTGATGAGGCCCTCAAGGTTAGCAAACGGACCGATGACATTGGGTTCTGCGTAGCGTGTGCCATCTGCCCTTGGTGCAGAGGGGCCAGGGTTGAAGTCTAACCCAAATTTCTTCTTGTTCAGCTTCGCTGATTGTTGGGCAAACTGGACGTTGCACTTGAACAGATTGTCATCACGACACTAGAGGAGTGACGACGGATGCGCATCATCAGGCTGTGGTCCTCGGACCATGCATGGGTAGAAGCCTTGAGCAATGGCTTCATCTCTGGTCCTGGGTATGAGATTCTTGTAAATGATGTCCCCCCATGGTTTCTTGATGGCACATTTCTCAGCATACTCCTGAGTGGCAAAGCGGTATTTGAACCACTGTTCTGCCCAATAGTGTCGAATCCATTGGATTCGGGTCTTGCGTTGCCCATAACTCTCTTCTGGATCTGTTTTATACATTTCTGCCAGGTATTCAGGAAGATCTTTTGAAGTTCCTTCACGTCTTTGTCTGCCCCCCCTTCCTTGCTGCTGCTTCTGAAGCCATAAACTTTAACTTGAAAGGCTTCAAAGGCTTTCTTTTGCTGGACCAACATGAACTGGCTTCAGGAGAGTTTATGTGATGCTGTAGGAATTCTGCAAATGAATGCAGACTATGAGAACCGAAGGATTCTCCCACGGACATGTACTTGTGACAGCACTAAGGTGCGAGGGAAGGGGAAGAGGTCATATGCATTCTCAGAAGGTTTTGAAGATTAATTATATTAGAAGACATTGACCTCATCGTGCGAAGACATTCACTCATAGATAAGAGGTTGGTTCCAGATTTGTTCGAACCCACAGATCAGTACAAGTGAGGAATCTAACTACTTTATGAAGCACAAGTGAATATACTAGGCATGTTATGAGATGCGGATTGAGAGATCTATCTTATGTGAAGAGAAACTTCTTATGGTAGAAAGTGACAGAACCATGAGATCAAAAGAGGCTGTAAAAAGAAGTTTTATTTACCACACTTGCAACTGCTAGACGGAAGTGAGAGATGATGCCGAGCAGTTCAGTCCTCCGTGCCCTAACTTGGCGACGGAAGACACCTACGGCGACGATGGAGAGGACGATGTCCGCAGTCGGCGTGAGGGCGGCGTCGGAGAAGTTGCGGCAGCTAAGCGCTTCGTCGCAGGCGTCGTCGAGTGCTAGCGGTGGCGCTAGGGTTCGTGCGAGGGTGGAAGAAGGAGATAATGACCGTGGTAAGTGTGAATTTATAGGCACAGGGGCGGCACTATGCTATTACACAGGTACCCCTGGCGATTCGCATCTGAGTAACGCGTGGCCAGTTTGCGGAAGTTTTGGGTTTGTTCCACGTCCCACGCACGCCTGGATTGTCGGGCGGTCGTTCCTGCTTCTCCGGATTTTATGTGGAGGAATGAGCATTGAAAACAGACTTTATGGTTGTCTCTTTATCTTCTGCTGACAAGGACGCAGTGAAGACTTTCGACAGTTTCAATAGAATGCATATGACTTGGAGAGATAGAATTTGAGATAGAAAGCATAGAGAGATTAGGGTCCGATCACATTCACTTAGTTCAAAAAATTCAACCAAGAAGACATAGCTATAAGTGAATGCTGTAGAGGACAGAACACTAGTATGTATATATCTATATAATCAACATAGTGAAGATAATCATGAAGACATGTTGAGTTCGAAGCCAAACCAAATGTGAAGATATTGCAAGGTAACGCCATGAGTGAAACACTTCAAAATAGAACGTTTGGTGGTGGCGTTACCCACCGTATAGGAAGTATTAGACCCAGACACGGCGCACAATTATCGTGGCGCTCCGAAGTCAAATTCCACATTAATGTATTCACACTTAGAATGTATGTCTTCATTGATTGAAGATATACTTTACTTTGTGTGTTGCACATCTAAGTCATCAATATGCATAAGTGTTAGGTTGTGTGCCTGATCACAGGACATTTGAGGATTCCAAGATATTTAGCTCACACCGTAACTTGCAAAATCTCTTCTCATCCAAGGGCTTGGTGAAGATATCTGCCAATTGCTCTTCAGTGTTGACGTGTATGATATCAATGTCTTCCTTCACAACATGATCTCTGAGAAAGTGATGATGAATTTCAATGTGCTTTGTCTTCGAGTGCTGAACTGGGTTGTTGGCAATCTTGATGGCGCTTTCATTGTCGCAATAAAGTGGCACTTGCTTCAGATGAATGCCATAGTCCTTGAGTGTTTGCTTCATCAACAAAAGTTGAGCGCAGCAAGATCCAGCAGCAATGTATTCAGATTCAGCAGTGGAGAGAGATACACAGTTCTGCTTCTTTGAAGACCAACATACAAGTGATCGTCCCAGAAAGTGACATGTGCCTGATGTAGACTTGCGATCAACTTTGTCACCAGCATAATCAGCATCCGAAAATCCAACCAAATCAAACTCTGAGCCCTTGGGATACCATAATCCTAGAGTTGGGGTGTGAGCCAAATATCGAAGAATTCGCTTCACAGCTAAGTGATGCGACTCCTTTGGTGCCGCTTGAAATCGAGCACACATGCAAACACTAAGCATAATATCTGGCCTAGATGCACATAAATAAAGCAAAGAACCAATCATGGAGCGGTATACCTTTTGATCGAACTCTTTACCATTGTCGTCAGGACCTAGATGATGTATGGCTGGCATTGGAGTTGTGAAGCCTTTGCAGTCTTGCATACCGAACTTCTTCAGGCAATCTTTGAGATACTTTTCTTGAGATATGAAGATGCCATTGTGTTGTTGTCGTATTTGAAGACCAAGGAAGAACTTCAGCTCCCCCATCATGGACATCTGATATTGCTCTTGCATCATATATCCAAACTCTTCACTGTACTTATGATTGGTGCAGCCGAAGATAATGTCATCCACATATATTTGGCACACAAATAGTTCACCATCATAGGTCTTCGTGAAAAGAGTGGGATCCAGGGAACTAGGTATGAAGCCTTTACTCTTCAGGAAGTATTTGAGTGTGTCATACCAGGCCCTAGGGGCTTGTTTGAGGCCATACAGTGCCTTGTTGAGCTTGTATACCATGTCAGGATGTTTTGGATTTTCAAAGCCAGGTGGTTGTGCAACATACACTTCTTCTTCAATCTTGCCATTGAGGAAGGCACTTTTCACATCCATTTGATATAGAAGTATGTTATGATGATTTGCATAGGCCAGCAGTATGCGTATGGCTTCAAGCCTTGCCACAGGAGCAAATGTTTCATCGAAGTCAATGCCCTCCACTTGAGTATATCCTTGAGCAACGAGACGAGCTTTGTTTTTGACAACTTGACCATGCTCATCTTGCTTGTTGCGGTATATCCATTTGGTGCCTATTATGTTGTGCTTCCGTGGATCAGGACGCTTGACTAGTTCCCATACATTATTCAGCTCAAACTGTTGAAGCTCTTCTTGCATAGCTTGAATCCATTCAGGTTCCATGAAGGCTTCTTCAACTTTCTTGGGTTCTAATATTGATACGAATGCGAGGTGCCCACAGAAATTTGTTAGCTGAGTTGCCCTTGAACGAGTGAGTGGACCAGGTGCATTGATGTTGTCAATTATTCTATCAATCTGCACTTCATTGGCAACATGAGGATGTACAGGGTGAAGACTTTGCTCTTGTTGATCTGTGTTGGTGTTGGGAGGAATGTCTTCAGGCTGAGCATTGTCTTCATGTTGATCAGGTGCTGAGATGATAAGTTCTTCTTCAGGATGAGCTTCAGAAGGTATAATCTCTCCAGTTCCCATAAGCTTGATTGATTCACTAGCTGGAACTTCATCTAGCACATTTGGCAGTTGCTCTCTTTGTGAACCATTTGTCTCATCGAACCGCACATCCACTGTTTCAACAACTTTGTAATGAAAGAGGTTGAAGACTCTGTAGGAGTGCGAATCCTTTCCATATCCAAGCATAAAGCCCTCATGTGCTTTTGGTGCAAACTTTGAGGTGTGTTGTGGGTCCTTGATCCAGCACCTTGCGCCAAATACTCTAAAGTAACTGACATTTGGCTTCTTGCCAGTTAGGAGTTCATAAGATGTCTTGTTCAGAAGCTTGTGAAGATAAACACGATTGATTGTATGGCATGCAGTGTCAATGGCTTCTGTCCAGAATTTTCTTGGAGTCTTGTACTCATCTAGCATTGTTCTGGCCATCTCAATGAGTGTTCTGTTCTTGCGTTCGACGACGCCATTCTGCTGTGGCATGTATGGAGCTGAGAATTCATGTGTGATGCCCAAGGTATCAAGATATGTATCAAGGCCAGTGTTCTTGAATTCAGTGCCATTGTCACTTCTGATGTGCTTTATCTTGGCACCAAAATTGTTCATAGCTCGATTGGCGAAGCGTCTGAAGACATCCTGCACTTCAGTCTTGTAAAGGATTATGTGCACCCAAGTATATCTAGAGTAATCATCAACAATGACAAAGCCATAGAGGCAAGCAGTAGTAGTAAAAGTTCGAAGGGTTGTGTAGTAGTCATGATTGTCTTCGAAGGATGTTTTTCCCTCGTCATCTTCCCTGCTTCACAGGCACTGCATAAATGATCTTTCTTGAACTTGACGCCCTCGATGCCTATGACATGCTTCTTCTTCGCAAGGGTGTGGAGGTTCCTCATGCCAGCATGCCCAAGCCTTCGATGCCAAAGCCAGCATTCTGAAGCTTTTGCAAGAAGACATACAGCAAGTTGTGGCCCTGCTGAGAAATCTACCACATACAAATCATCATTCCGATACCCTTCAAACACTAGAGACTTGTCAGATTCCATTAGTACTAGGCAACGATATTTTCCAAACATTACGATCATGTTCAAATCGCAAAGCATTGAGACAGACATTAAGTTGAAGCCAAGGGATTCAACAAGCATGACTTTATCCATGTGTTGATCCTTTGAGATTGCAACTCTACCTAGACCCAATACCTTACTTTTACCAGTGTCAACAAATGTGATGTGGCTTTTGTCGGATGGACGTAAGGTTGAGTCCATAAGAAGGCTTCTTTTGCCAGTCATGTGATTTGTACACCCACTATCAATAATCCATTCTGAAGACTTTGAAGTCGCTGGTGTCGTACCCTACAGTGCAGTTAGGGGGATAGGCTTCACGAAGAGAATTGTGAAGCAAAAACATTTGACGAACCAGTGGGTTATGAAAACTTAGGTCCAGATTAGGACTAATAGGGAGAGTAGCATGCGATTCAGGAACAAAGTACATAATGATGCCATTTGGGCATTTTATCTTGCGCCCTACAAGACTTTTAAGGTCCCCAGCAATAGCGTCAGAAGATTTTGTTTTTCTGCTGGAGACCTTTCCCTGCAATAAGTCTAAGTGCAGCATCTGAGAATTTTGGCTTTGAAGCCTTAGCAAACAGTCTTGCAGGTGGACAATAATACTCATAGGAATAAGCAGAATAATTTTTGGTCATATGAACATGACGGTTCGATGAACCGCTCTCATATTCATATGCCTGAGTATGGTTTCCCTGCAAAACATTTGCGTTAGTGTGACTCAGGTGAGTCCTCTGTTTGTATGAAGCCTGTGGACCGTATGAAGCCTTTGGTCTGAGGTTTGTCTTCTTCAAGTGAGGTGTCATGAAGACATTCACAGGAAGATTTTCCAGACACTTTTTCGGAACCCAGATCTTCTTCATAGGCGGTCCATTCCTGCAGTTAGTACCAATGTACCTGGCAAACACTTCACCATTCTGATTCTTAAACAGTTTATAGTTTGCATCAAAGGATTCATCAATGATAATGGGGTTAGCACAAGTGAAGCTAGATAAATTGGATGGATCTGCTGAAAGTTCCTTTGCAGCAACCCATGTGGTTTTGGGGTACTGCTCAGGTTTCCAGTAAGAGCCATCTGCATTTATTTTCCTTGCGAACCCAACACCCTCTTTCCTAGGGTTTCGATTCAGAATCTGCTTCTTGAGGACATCACATAATGTCTGATGTCCTTTAAGACTTTTGTACATCCCTATTTCAAGCAATATCTTCAACCTAGCATTCTCATCAGCAATAGCAGTGGTATCCTCAGCAGAGGGGTTAGTTACCACATCAACAGTTGAAGATATTGCAACAGCAGTAGCAGTGGAACATTCAGCAACAGAAGTAGCATTATCACGCTCAATGCATTTAAGACATGGTGGTTCAAATCCTTCCTGAGCGGAACTGATCTGTTCGGCGCGAAGTGACTCGTTTTCCTTTTGAAGATCTTCATGAGCCGCTCTCAATTTCTCAAGTTCTTGCTTCCTTTGAAGATAATCATAGGAAAGCTTTTCATGAGTTGTTGAGAGAGTATCAAGACGATCTTCAAGTTCCTGATACTTAACATGAAGATTTTTTATGTCTTCAATTAAGGATTCAGATCGAGTCATTTCAGCACCTAACAGATCATCGCTTCTGTCTAACAGTTTTTGAATATGTTCCATAGCTTTCTGTTGTTCAGTTGCAATTTTAGCAAGTGTTTTGTAGCTGAGTTTTGAATCACAGTCAGAGTCATCGTCACTAGATGTTTGATAGCGAGTAGTGCGTGTGTTTACCTTGGCACCGTGTGCCATGAAGCAGTAGGTAGGAATGGAGTCGTTCTTGTCATTTGCGTCGGTGTCGGTGATGCAGTCATTGTCTTCAGTGTTGAAGATGGACTTGGCGACGTATGCTGTAGCCAGACTCGCAATGCCAGAATCAGACTCCTCCTTAGACTCTAGCTCTGCCTCCTCAGAAGCGGACTCCTCCTCTGAATCCATTTCCTTGCCAACAAACGCACGTGCCTTGCCAGATGAGCTCTTCTTGTGTGATGAAGACTTTGAGGAAGACTTGGAAGAAGACTTTGAGTATTTCTTCTTCTTCTTGTCGTCAGAATCATATTCCTTGCTCTTCTTCTTCCTTCTGTTCTCATTGTCCCACTGTGGACACTCAGAGATGAAGTGTCCAGTTTTCTTGCACTTGTGACAAGTTTTCTTCTTGTAGTCATGAGCAGAAGCTTCATCATTCCTTGAGCTTGATCGTGAAGATTTTCTGAAGCCTTTCTTCTTGGTGAATTTTTGGAACTTCTTCACTAGAATTGCAAGTTCCCTTCCAATGTCTTCAGGATCATCAGAACTGCTGTCAGATTCTTCTTCAGATGAGGAAACAACTTTTGCCTTCAGGGCACGAGTTCACCCATAGTTTGGACCGTAGATATCTCTTTTCTCAGAAAGCTAAAACTCATGTGTGTTCAGCCTCTCAAGTATGTCAGACGGATCGAGTGTCTTGAAATCAGGACGTTCTTGAATCATCAGGGCTAGGATGTCAAATGAACTATCAAGTGACCTCAGCAGCGTCTTGACGATTTCATGTTTGGTGATCTCAGTGGCGCCGAGGGCTTGAAGCTCATTTGTGATGTCAGTGAGCCGGTCAAATGCGTGCTGGACATTCTCATTGTCATTTGGCTTGAAGCGGTTGAAGAGGTTGCGAAGAACACTGATTCTTTGATCTCTCTGGGTTGATATGCCTTCATTGACCTTGGAGAGCCAGTCCCAGACTAGCTTGGATGTCTTCAAGGCACTCACACGACCATACTGTCCTTTTGTCAGATGACCACAGATGATATTTTTGGCAGTAGAGTCCAGTTGAGTGAACTTCTTGACATCAGCAGCAGTGACACCTTCTCCAGCCTTGGGAACGCCGTTCTCGACGACATACCATAGGTCGACGTCAATGGCTTCAAGATGCATGCGCATCTTATTCTTCCAGTAGGGATATTCAGTTCCATCAAAGACGGGGCACGCAGCGGAGACTTTGATTATCCCTGTAGTCGACATAGCTAAAACTCTAGGTGGTTAAACCGAATCACACAGAACAAGGGAGCACCTTGCTCTGATACCAATTGAAAGTGCGTTATATCGACTAGAGGGGGGTGAATAGGCGATTTTTATGAAAGTCTTCAAAACGTGGGAGTTATGAAGACAAACAGCGAAGATTATGCCTATCACTATGCAGCGGAAGTTAGATTACACTAGGCCAGCCATGGTCAAGTATTCAATAGAGTGAAAGCACAATGACAAACAACTACAGTGTAATAAGGATCAGGTAGGAAGAAGTTATGAAGCCAAACAGACCATACATTCATGTTGTGAAGATAAAAGATAGAGCAAGCATGCAATGGCTTCACAATGAGTAACAGTAAGACAAAGGAAGTGAAGATGAAACCAGTGACTCGTTGAACACAATGATGTCTTAGACCAGTTCCAGTTGCTGTGACAACTGTACGTCTGGTTGGAGCGGCTAGGTATTTAAACCTTAGGACACACAGTCCCGGACACCCAGTCCTGAACACGCAGCTCAGGACACCAAGTCCTCACCGTATTCTCCTTGAGCTGAGGTCACATAGTCCTCGCCCAATCACTCTGGTAAGTCTTCAAGGTAGACTCCCCAACCTTCACAAACTTTGTTCACTGGCAATCCACAATGTCTCTTGGATGCTCTGAACGCGACGCCTAACCTTCTGGAGGATTCATAGTCCTCAAGTGTAATAAGTCTTCAGATCACACATACAAGAAGACTTAGTGATGCCCAATGTTCTCTGGCTCTGGGTGGTTAGGGCTTTTCTCCTCGCTAGGAATTATCTCTCAAAGGCTTCGAGGTGGGTTGCTCTCAAACGACAAAAGCCGTGCACTGAAATCTAAGGAGCCAACCGTTTATGGTTGTAGGGGGTGGGCTATTTATAGCCACTTGGCAACCCGACCTGATTTGTCCGAAATGACCCTGGGTCACTAAGGAACTGACACGTGTCTCAACGGTCAGATTTCAAACTCTCATGGCAACTTTACTTGGGCTACAAGCAAAGCTGACTTGTCCGACTCTGGACAAGATTCGCTCTCATTGTCTTCACGCGAAGACATAGGTTTTTGGTTTAGGCATCACTTCAGTCATTCTGACTGGTTCTCCTGGACCCCACTTAACAGTACGGTGGTTCCTATGACTCAACATAAAACAAAGAGAACTACGAAAGATCTAAGTCTTCGAGCTCCATAGGCTTCGTAACGTGTCTTCTTTTGTCATAGTCTTCAATGTGAATATCTTCATCTACCACCTTTGGCTTCAATGTCTTCATACATTTTTAGGGGTCATCTCTGGTAGTAAAACCGAATCAATGAGGGACTTCTACCTGTGTTATCCTGCAATTCTCACAAACACATTAGTCCCTCAACTAGGTTTGTCGTCAATACTCCAAAACCAACTAGGGGTGGCACTAGATGCACTTACATATTCCTCTTCTATACCATCTAACAGGCTGTCTAATTTACAGTCCTGCTGGGAATACTTCGTGGCCAACTCTACTTGGCCATATACTAAGCTCACAGGGATCTCCTTCCCGTCAGGCCCCACTGGTCCGACCTCGGCCATGTGGTTTGGGTCAGACTTCATAAAACGGGTCTTCACCATGGCCCAGGCTTCCCTAGCGCCTTGTCGGCAGGCCGATATCTTCCACAACCGGAAGCGCCGCCGAGCTCCCTTCAGCTTCTCTGCAAGCTCTCCAAGGCCCTCGGGCATGGAGTGGGCAGGCCATAAGTCTTGGGCAACACCTCGCATCGCCTGCCGAATTCGCTCGTGCAGTTGCATGAGTTCGGGAAGAAGGTCACCCGTAGAACCGGGCATCTCCTCTGCAGGACGACCTGTGAGCATACCTACAGACATTACTCTGTTAGTCGACTTCCTCGCCGAACTCTTTTTTCAAAGTTCGTTCATGCACTTACTAAATATGTCGCGTCGAAGCCGCTAATTCTCCTTCGCGGAGTCCGACAGCTAGCCACGAACATATTTAAGTTCGACGTCCAGCCTGGTGTTGGCATCCTGAAGATCGTTCTTCTCTCGCCTCACCTTTGTCAATGTACTCTCACCGGCCTTTAGCCGGCGTAAGAGTTGTTGCTTTTTCGGATCGAGTCCGGCGCCATCTGCAACATGATTTGTCAGATTTGCACCCACACCGCACAATACTAATCTTTCGAAGTGTATCTTACCTGAGGGGGTCTCTTTGGACTCCCCTGCTGCGGCTAGTGCGGCCTCTAGTTGGGCCTTGCACTTTTCCAGCTCCTGGGACAGTACAGTATTCTTCTCTGTAAGAACCTGAATATTAAATGATCCTTAAATCAGTTGCTCTAACTGTTTCAAG
The DNA here is from genome assembly GCF_018294505.1 of Triticum aestivum. Classification (NCBI taxonomy): domain Eukaryota; kingdom Viridiplantae; phylum Streptophyta; class Magnoliopsida; order Poales; family Poaceae; genus Triticum; species Triticum aestivum. Next base: position 140,991,732 of record NC_057812.1, read on the forward strand.
TCTCGGGGGCTACTGGTATATATATATTTGACCAAAGTTTTCTTACCCGTATGTCTTTTACATACTGCTCCGTGGCTCTGGCTAAACCATTTTGAGCGGCACGGAGGTACGCATCTCCCAAATTAAAGGCATCTAAAGCCTCTTGGGAGAAACAAGCGTCGCGTAGAACTATCCGGCGACGCCTGTGGTTCATGGCACTCTCCACTTCAGAATTTGTGGCAGACATCCTGTCCGCATCCTCTGTCGGAGGAGCGTCCGGCGCGCGCCTTGTGCTCGCCTCCGCTTCCTGGCCAGACATTGGAGCCTGGCTGGTGGTGGCGCGATTGGCAACCTCTCCGGATATAGTCCGGCGAGGTCTCTTCGTTCTGAAGATAGCACGAACGTTAATATGCCCGGACAGAATAACACTAGGGAAGCAGAGGGTGCGCTATAACTTTGCACCGGCATCTCAGTCCGGACTACATTCCTTTTTGCCCCTCGGGGCCCTGTGACCCCTCGTTGGCTAGCCGCCGCAGGTTCGGCTCCCTGCCTCGGAAATCTCCCCTGCAAAACACGGTTGTCGTCAGAAACACCGGAATACGTGAGAGTGGAATCTCCCTCAAGGGAATGAGACTCCGGTTTCTATCACCTGGGAGGCCGGGATTAACCCTGGATAATCAGCCGTGATGGCTACCAAGGTATTGTCCTTGCTTAGCTGATGGAACACACCGTCGATAAGCTCCACCGATATGTCCGGATCCTCTTCAGAGTCCGGATCGAGGGACCGTTCTGGGTCCTCGGGTTGTGGAGGGCGGCTGTTTATATCCTTTACCACCTGTCATAGTTCCTGCATTGAAGTCGTTAGACTACATATCTAACCGTGGGAGTACAAAACAAACGGGCAAGCGCAGTTGTTCACTTACCCAACTTGGAGGATCGTGCATAGTGAATCCGGCCTGCGGGTTGACGCGGAGGAATTCCTCCTTTTCTCCCTTGTACAAAGAGGATAAATCTTTACTAGGGTGGAAGCTGAAGCCGGCCCCTTACGACCGTAACGGGTGGCGTCATCCTCCCCGTTGAAATCCCACATGGGGTGGCCTCTATATTGAAGTGGCTGCACCCCCCACATAATGCATGCGGCCATGACTCCAATCATGGTTAGTCCGGAATGAGCCAACAGTCTTATCTGGCGCATCAGGTAAAGGACGTCTCTGTCGCTTTCTCTCTGAGAGCTCCGCGGATGCCAGCTCAAGCGTTTCTTCAATGGAGCACTGTTGAACTCAGGGAGACCGACCCGGATAGGGTCCGGTAGCGGGACGTCATCTATATAAAACCATTCCGAAGGCCAGTCCTCGGACGCCTTCTTCGGGGTTCCGGATAGGTATCTGGTCCCGGCGATGCACCATACTTCGGCTCCGCCCACTTGGTATATAGACCCCTCTTTAGAACGGGGCACCAGGCAGAATAACCTCTTCCACAGCGCGAAATGAGCCTCAACACCTAAAAATAGCTCGCAAAGGGCGACGAAACCCGCAATATGCAATACGGAGGCGGGCGTGAGGTTGTGCAGCTGGAGGCCGTAAAACTCTAGAAGCCCACGGAGAAATGGGTGAATTGGAAATCCCAGTCCCCTTATTAGATAGGGCACAAGGCACACCCGCTCTCCTTTAGAAGGATTGGGGGTGCTCTCCACTTGTTTTCCGCCATTATAGGTGGCGAGACCGGCTCGGACCGGGACCATGTATGCCTGAGGGAGAAATCCCTTGGCCTGAAGTGACGCTAACTCGCTATGCGGGATGGCACAACTCTCCCAGTCCCCGGGTTTGGGACCGGAGGGGCGAGGGGAGGAGCTGCGACGGCTGGTCATGTTGGAATGGACCTTTGCTGGAAGCGCTCTGATGATAACTCGCGGAAAGGAGAAGATGTGGTTTGGACCTAAATCCCCATACCGTTAAATAGGCGGCTCGTTTATACGGCTAGGGGTGTGGATGTAAAAACACCCCGGCTTTTCGCATTCGTTTGAACACGTGGAAGACGGCCATTATTGGGCGTGGAAGCCGAGGAGCACTAAATTACAAAAATCGGACATTATTCTTTCAAGTACACAAGATTTGGAGAGGAACCCGCCTTGCAATGCCGAACAATCTGTGCCAGACTCATCGTCATTGAAGCCTGGTTCGGGGGCTACTGAGGGAGTCCTGGATTAGGGGGTGTTCGGGTAGCCGGACTATACCTTCAGCCGAACTCCTGGACTATGAAGATACAAGATTGAAGACTTCGTCCCGTGTCCGGATGGGACTTTCCTTGGCGTGGAAGGCAAGCTTGGCGATGCGGATATTCAAGATCTCCTACCATTGTAACCGACTCTATGTAACCCTAACCCTATCCGGTGTCTATATAAACCGGAGGGTTGTAGTCCATAGTCAATCAACTCCATACACAACAATCATACCATAGGCTAGCTTCTAGGGTTTAGCCTCCTTGATCTCGTGGTAGATCTACTCTTGTACTACCCATATCATCAATATTAATCAAGCAAGAGTAGGGTATTACCTCCATCGAGTGGGCCCGAACCTGGGTAAAAAACACCTTGTGCCTTGTCTCCTGTTACCATCCGTCCTTGACGCACAGTTCGGGACCCCTACCCGAGATCCGCCGGTTTGACACCGACAGGGACCATCCCTAAGAACTGAGTTCTGTGTAAGTTGTCTAATGACTAGTTACTACCACACATTGGGCTCCAGGCGCTCCAAGCTCTCTCGACTTATTAGCCAACTTGATCTCTGTCCAGGAGTTGCAAATAGTTTCTGGTGTTTGTAGGTAGTGTTAGTAGTCTACCAAGTGGCACCCGGCCAGGTGGGCTTGGGACAGACTAGGCACAGTGGCACGGTGTACCAAGTGGCACCCGGATGGTGGGCTTCGGAACCCTGCTCACATCGTTTGGGGCCACGAGCGACACCCTCGCCGGATCTCCTTGTGGATGGAACCCGAATAGGCGATAAACCTTGATGAGAGACTTGTGTGGTTAGTCAGGTCGTGGCCGCACCCTCGCCAGGCTTCCGCTTGAAGGTTTCCGAGGTACATGACGTGTACATGGTGATAAGTGGTGAGAGCGTGTGTGAAGAAGTACACCCCTGCAGGGTTATCATGATATATTTGAATAGTCGTGTCCTTGGTTATGGACTTCTTGGATGCTTACGTGGTACATAGACAACTTAAAGTGGATACTCTAAAATGCTCAAGACAAGTGTGAGTGCTATGGATGGCCTTCTCGTGGAGAGACGGGGATGAATCCATAGTAGTGTATTGATGTGGTGATTAGTGAACTCGTGTGCGCTGCCTCACCTCAAAGAAGTTTCTCGTAGTCATAGAACATGATAGCCACTGAGTCAAAGCTGGCTTGCTGCAACTAAACCCCACATTGCCTTCTTGATACCAATGCATGTATGATAGGATCTGATGTAAGTCTTGCTGAGTACCTTTGTACTCACGTTTTCTTTATTCATGTTTTGCAGGTGAGACATCTGTCTCACTAGTAGTACCTCTTGGACTTCGACGAGTAGCTTGTTACCTCAGCTATGATCTTGTACCTTGGGAGGGACTTGTAGTTAGTTAGGCTTCTCAGCCTTTTTCCTTTTGTAGTTGTCTGTACTTAGACATGTAATGCTTCCTTTGCTTGTATGCTCTGAATGATGGGTCATGTGACCCCTGTTTGAATTTAATGCTATGTGGCTCTTCTGGGCCTTTATCTATATGAGTTTGCGTTATGTTGTGACGCCATGTTGTACAACACATACTTGCATGTTATGCATACATGTAACTTGTATTGCTATGTCTGGGATCTGACAACCTAGTTGTCTATCCTTGGTAGCCTCTCTTATGGGGAAATGTAGTATAGTGCTTCCATCGAGCCATAGTAGTCCACTACAGCCCGGTTTACCCGAAGTCCTGCTAGCCCAGCACTACTGCTCCAGAACACTTAGACTGGACGGCATGTGATTCACTTCGTTCCTGTGTCTGTCCCTTCGGGGAAATTTCACACGGTGACATCTGGAGTCCTGCCTAGCCTGCTACAGCCCGGTTCACCAGAGTCCTGTTAGCCCAGTTGCTACAGCCCGGATTCACACGCTGCTGACCGACATGCTTGATGTTGTTTCATGTATGCCTGTCCCTATAAGTTAGTGCCACTTTGGGTTCACGACTAGTCATGTCGACCTGGGTTCTATGTCATATGGATGCTAGCGATGCTATCATATACGTGAGCCAAAAGGCGCAAACGGTCCCGGGCCATGGTAAAGCGACACACGTGGGAATACCGTGCATGAGGCCGCAAAGTGATATGAGGTGTTACATGCTAGATCGATGTGACTTAGAATCGGGGTCCCGACAGCTTTGGTATCAGAGCTTGGCTGCTTGTAGGATTACCAAGCCAACCTGGTCGAAGTTGAGTCTAGAAACTCTTTAGTAATATAAGGGAATTGATTGTGGAAGGGAACATAAGGCTCTTTTTACTCCTTATACCTCATGCTTTCTGATCTGAGTCATCCTATCTTTCCTACGGGGTTAAGGAACTAGGCTTCCTCTTCTGTCTATCAGGATCACGTGTTACTACTCCGTAGTCTCTTAGGATTGGTTGATCAGAGTCTTATTCCAGTTTTCGAGTACTTCCGGTGTAGTTGATTAGTACTATCTCAGAACCTTGAGTGATGATGTTGAGTATGGTGCTACCCCATTTTTTTGCAGAATGTCTCATCTTGAGCATTTTACTGCCGTTATGCTGCCGGGATTGTCCTATGAGTTTGAGAGATACTAATTTCTTGTGCTACCTTCTGCATCCTATAGTTGATGTTGACTCCGTCCTTGGTTTCGTTTCTCAGGATGTCGTCAGCTAACCGAAGTTCTGTTGCTCGTAGCCAGAACCACGGAGATGGTAGGGATGAGGATCCTCCCGACCAGCCTTCGTTGGCAGAGTTCATGTTAGAGATGGAGAAGAACAAGTGTGAGTCTAACCGCTTGTTAGCACGTATCGAGAAGAACACCGCACCTCAGTGTAAAGAGTCAGCGACCATCTATGATTTCATTGGTCTGAACCCACCTATCTTCCATCATTCCATTGAATCACTCGATGCAGATGACTGGCTTCGTAGTATCACTCACAAGCTGCGTTCCGCGAACATAGCTAAAAGTGACAAGGTGACCTACGCTGCTTATCATCTGGAAGGTCCTGCTAGTCTTTGGTGGCAGAACTATGAGGCTATGCTTCCAGGTGGCCAGATGACCACCTGGAGAGATTTCACTGAGGCTTTTCGCGAGCATGACATTCCTCAGGCTCTCATTGATCGCAAGAGAGAAGAGTTCTGTAGTTTCACCCAGAGTAAGATGGCTGTTGATGCTTACAGTAGAGAGTTTGAGAACCTTGCCCGTTATGCTACAGAAGAGGTGTCCATAGACGCTAAGAAGCAGGCTAGGTTCCGGAAGGGTCTCAACCCCAAGTTGCGTCGTGATCTCCACTTGCATCATTGCAATACATTCCAGGCTCTTGTGAACAAGGCCATTAATGCAGAGAAAGCTCAACTCACTTACGAGGAGTCCCGTAAGCACACCCTTGATTTTGGTTCTTCCTCCGGTTCTAGTTCTTAGAAGCGCCGGATTTGGGTTCCGAACTCCGCTCTTCCACCCGGTTATTCACCGAGGCCCTCTTATGTGGCGCCTCACCCAGTTCAGTTACATGCTCCACCTAGGCCTACTGGTAGACCGCTTGTCAATGCGGGTCCACGTCCTACTTCAGGGACTTGCTTCACATGTGGAGAGCCAGGACACTATGCATGTGACTGCTCTCAAACCAACTATGCTCCACCCCAGCCTAAGAAGTCTATTGACCGTGGTAAGCCATCACACAAGATGATCAGTGTCAAGTTAGCTCCCACTGAACGTGGATGCGTGCATCACTATAACACCCCGGATGTAACTTTCCCAATTTGTACTTTCAACTCTTGTCGTTTCCGGTGTTAAGTTAATTTATTTTCTCGAGTTCGGGTTTTTGTCTCCGTGTGTTGTTGTCGTTGTCATGCATCTCATATCATAACATCATGTGCATTGCATTTGCATACGTGTTCGTCTCATGCATTCGAGCTTTTTCCCCGTTGTCCGTTTTGCATTCCGGCGCTTCGTTCTCCTCCGGTGGTCATTTCTACCTTTCTTTCGTGTGTGGGGATTAAACATTCCCGGATTGGACCAAGACTTGCCAAGCGGCCTTGGTTTACTACCGGTAGACCGCCTGTCAAGTTTCGTATCATTTGGACTTCGTTTGATACTCCAACGGTTAACCGAGGGACCAAAAAGGACTTGTGTGTGTTGCAGCCCAACACCCCTCCAATTTGGCCCAAAACCCACCTAAACCTTCTCCATCATCTAGATCGTTCGATCACGATCGCGTGGCCGAAAACCGCACCTCATTTGGACTCTCCTAGCTCCCTCTACCACTATTTAAAGACCCCCTTCGTTTTCTTCTTCTTCTTCCCCCGAAACCCTAGATCCGCCACTCCTCGCGCACGCCGGACAACTCCCCCACCGACGGACGCGTCCGCCCGCCGTGTCTGCCACCACGTGGCACGCCACCATTGGCCTCTGCCGCCTCAGCCGCCACTCCCTCCGCCGCCGGCCCGGGAGGCCGACCCCGGGCCCCCGAGGCCCGTTCGCCGCCCCGCGCCGCCTGGGCTCCTTGCACGCCCCGCCGCCTCCTTCTCTGCCCCACCGCCAAGCCGCCACCGCCTCGCCCGCCCGGCCGCTGCCCCGCCTCGCCCGCCGTCCACCGCCGCCGCCGCGCCACCGCGGGTCGCCGCCGCCGCCGCGCAGCGCGTCGCCCCCGCCGCAGCTCCCTCCTCCGGCGAGGATCCGGCACCCCTGGCCCCTCTTGCCTCGGATCCAGTCACCTTCAGCGAAACTCCGACCGCTACAGTGATTCCGGCCAACTTTGAAACTCGTGCAAACCCTAGATCCGGAGGTTGATTTTTTCTACAAAGTCCTCGGAATTCCAGTCCATGTGCTCCTGTTCATAGCCTCGTAACTTTGCATTCGTAACTCCGATTTGGGCGTATAGCATATCAAAATGTTCACCTCAGAGAGTACATCATTTCATTCCATTGCATCATTTTCATTTGAGTTCATCTTGATGCCCGAAATGCTGTTAGAAGAGGGCTACTTGAGTTAATTGTCAGATCTGCTGCTCCATTTAGGTTTTAGTCATTTTTGCCATGATTATTGTGTGCATGATATGCCCTGTTGTTCTACATATGTTTTGTTAAGGGTTTTGTCATCTTTCCAGAGGTGCAACCCATGTATTTTTGTGATGTGTGTGGTGTCAAGTGCAAGCTTGCAAAGTGGTGCATTAGTAATTCTGTTTTCAGGGACTTAGCAATTCCACCAAGTCCTTGAGCTGTTTATTTCATATGGCCATATGTTCATGTTGTTTCCTAGTGATCCGTGCCTCTTTTGAGGATCATCAGTAAGGATGTTTTGTTAATCTTGTAGTGCTATATCCATCCATGTCTTTGTTTGCAATTATGGAGTACTCTAGCTTGAGTCAATAGAGCTCTACTTTTGCTACTTTGTGAATCTGGGCAGATTGTCAACTTGTTTGCAATTTTGCCGATGATGTTGTAGTTGATCCGTGCATGCTATGTTATTGTTCTTGCCATGTCTAGCTTGAATTTTGTGCCTTCTTGTTGGGTGTATGCTTGTCTTGCCATGAATTGCACCATAGTGAGTGCATCGAGCTCGTAAACATGCCTACTTGAGTTATCTTTCAGCATGTGCTAGTTTTCACAAAGTCTGTGATCTGATTATGTTTTGGCTATGTTCACATGCTTGCAATTATATTTTCTGATCCCTTTTAGCTCAAGGTCACTAAGGGACTTTTGTTAAGCTCTTTGAGTATCTCCATGTCATAGTTTACTTTGCCATGTACAGGTCCTTTAGCATGTAGTTTTGTTGCTCCGAAGAGTGCTACCTGATCTGAAATTCCAGACAAGTGTTAATTTCACTAAGTCTGAGATCTGTTTTTCATATGCATTTTTGCCATGCTTGTTTGAACCTGTTAATAGATGAATTGGTCGTAGCTCAGTGCTAGACTTTTGTTAAGCATCTTGAATGCATCCCTGTCATGTATTTTGTTGTCTTGTTTGGTTGTTGTAGCATCTTCATTTCGTTGCATTTAGATGGCCACTTGCTGTAAATCGCAGACCGGTGTCATATTTGAATCGCTTGCCATTTCCAAACCGTAACTCCGATTCCGACGTTCTTTATATTGTTTTCAAGCGATTTCATCTCATCTTTCCAGTGATACACTTGGATTTCCAAGTTGAGGCCAGATTCTTGATTTTCCTGTCACATCTTGCATATGCATCCCGCATCGCATCCCGCATAGCATATCATCATTGCTTCGTATTGTTTGTTCCTTGCACGTGGTTGATTGTGTGCTTGTTGCTTGTTTGTCTTGTTCGGGTAGAGCCTGGAGATGAGTTTTCTAACAAGGAGCCTGCTGAGTTTGCTTTCGAGGATCCAGTCAACTCTGACAACTGTGCAGGCAAGATGATCATACCCTCGAAATCACTACTATCTTTGCTATGCTAGTTTGCTCGCTCTTTTGCTATGCCAATGCTACGATGCCTACCATTTGCTTTCAAGCCTCCCAAATTACCATGTCAAACCTCTAACCCACCATGTCCTAGCAAACTGTTGATTGGCTATGTTACCGCTTTGCTCAGCCCCTCTTATAGCGTTGCTAGTTGCAGGTGAAGATTGAAGGCCGTTCCTTGTTGGAACATTTATTTACTTGTTGGGATATCATTATATTATCATGTTATCTTAATGCATCTATATACTTGGTAAAGGGTGGAAGGCTCGGCCTCTCGCCTAGTGTTTTGTTCCACTCTTGCCGCCCTAGTTTCTGTTATATCGGTGTTCTGTTCCTGGATTTTGCGTTCCTTACGCGGCTGGGTTATACTGGGAACCCCTTGATAGTTCGCCTTGATTAAAGCTTTTCCAGGAATGCCCAACCTTGGTTTTACCATTTCCACCTAGCCTCTTTTTCCCTTGGGTTTCCGGAGCCCGAGGGTCATCTTATTTAACCCCCCCCCCCCCCGGGCCAGTGCTCCTTTGAGTGTTGGTCCGAACTGAGCTGCCTGCGGGGCCACCTCGAGGAAACTTGAGGGTTGGTTTTACTCGTAGCTAGTCTCATCTGAGTGTGCCCTGAGAACGAGATATGTGCAGCTCCTATCGGGATTTGTCGGCACATTCGGGCGGTGTTGCTGGTCTTGTTTTAACCTGTCGAAGTGTCTTGAAGAACCGAGATACCGAGTCTGATCGGAACGTCTTGGGAGGAGGTCTATTCCTTCGTTGACCGTGAGAGCTTGTCATGGGCTAAGTTGGGACTCCCCTGCAGGGATTTGAACTTTCGAAAGCCGTGCCCGCGGTTATGGGCAGATGGGAATTTGTTAATGTCCGGTTGTAGATAACTTGAACCTTAACTTAATTAAAATGAATCAACTGAGTGTGTTACCGTGATGGCCTCTTCTCGGCGGAGTCCGGGAAGTGGACACGGTGTTGGAGTAATGTTTGCGCAGGTTGTTCTCTAGTTTCTCGCTCGCGCTTTGCCTCCTCTTCTCGCTCTCTTTTGCGAATAAGTTAGCCACCATATTGCTAGTCGCTTGCTGCAGCTCCACTATATTTACCTTGCCTTACCTATAAGCTTAAATAGTCTTGATCGCGAGGGTGCGAGATTGCTGAGTCCCTGTGGCTCACAGATTACTATTACACCAGATGCAGGGCCTGATGATTCCGCTCCAGGAGACGCGTTTGAGCTCAAGTGGGAGTTCGACGAAGACTCTCAACGTTACTATGTTTCCTTTCCTGATGATCAGTAGTGGTGCCCAGTTGGGGGTGATTGGGACCGTGTCGCATGTTGGGTTATCTTTTATTTTGGCGCCGTAGTCGGGCCATGAGTGTTTGGATGATGTAATGTTATTTATGTACTTGATTGACGTGGCGAGTGTAAGCCAACTATGTTATCTCCCCTTTATTATTATATTACATGGGATGTTGTGAAGATTGCCTAACTTGCGACATATGCCTTCAATGCGATTATGCCTCTAAGTCGTGCCTCGACACGTGGGAGATATAGTCGCATCGAGGGTGTTACAAGTTGGTAATCAGAGCCTTCCCCGACCTTTGGAGCCCCGTTGCTTGATCGTTTTTAGCGGCCGAGTTGTGTCTAGAAAAATGTTTTGAGTCATTTAGGAATTATATATCGGAGAGTTTAGGAATTCTTTTTACTTCCCAGTCTCCTCATCGCTCTGGTAAGGCATCCTGACGTAGAGTTTTGACTCTTCTCTTCTCAAATTTCACTAAAAAAATTTTAGGATCACGCGGGTATCTTGGAATCGTTCCGATGGTTTTATGATGAGAACATTGTCTTGGTGCCTCCTGTCAGGGGTTTAGTGGAAGTGTCCCGGGGAGTTGAGCTCTGAGGTGTTGTCATCATAATTTTATCGTTGCAGTTCTGGAATACCTGAGTTTAGTACGCCGACATCGAAAATCTCTTTTATGCAGTTCGTTGGTGAGATAACCTCGACGCCACCCAGTACTGGGGCGGGAGTTCGGGAGTATCGCCATAACTTGTATAACGGATGCTTTTCGAAGGTTGAGGTAGATGGTTTCCGAAGGTTTCTTGGTTATGTGTTGAAGGATGGATACAGCTGGATGTAGGATTTGCTAGTTTGGGTGAGATATTATGCTTCCCCTGTATCCCCAACACCTGATTGCATAACCGGAAAGGTTCGGGAGTTTCATAGGTGGGAATTCTAGTAGCTCTAGTTCTTCTTCCACGGATATTGGTTTGAGATTGGGATTTCTTACCGATTATTCGTTCTTGATCCGTACCTTGTTGATTTATTTCTCTACCTTAATTCTACGTGGCTTCTCAATTTATGGATATGTGACCATTTCAAGAGGAATGCATTCGTTCATTTTGTTCGGATGTGAAGACTATATGTTGCAATTTTCATTCCGTTGGATTCAGCTTCAATATTTGTCTATCAATGTGCTAATGGTGGTCAACCTCTTCAGGATGGCTCCTCCAACGCGCACGACTCCGAATCCTGATCCGCCACCACCTCCACCTCCTCCGGAGGCATGGCAAGCTGTGATGGCCGCAACCAATGCAAACACACAGTTGATCATGCAAATTCTTCAAGAGCGCAATCAAGGCAACCAAGGGAATCAAGGCAACAATCAGAATCACTTTGCTACACTCAACCAGTTCCTTGCTAACGGGCCAAAGACTTTCAGCAATTGTGTTGAGGCAACCGATGCTGACGATTGGCTTGTGGATCTGTGCAAGCATTTCGAGTGCAGTAACGTCAGGCCTGAGGACTTTGTCAAGTTCGCTTCCTTCCAACTCAAAGATCAAGCTGCAGAATGGTTCCAGCAGTACAAGGATTCCAGAGGTGGACGTGTTATCACTTGGGATGATTTCCGTCGAGATTTCCGAGCTCATCATATTCCCCAGAGCGTGGTTGAAAGCAAGCGTGAGGAATTCCGCAACCTGAAGCAAGGCTCTTTGTCTGTCTATGACTACAACAAGTTGTTCCAGAAGCTCGCCCGCTTTGCCAAGCAGGACGTCCCTGATGAGAAGAGCATGATATACCAGTTCAGGGGTGGTCTCAGAGAAGAAATTCAGCTAGCTCTTGTTCTCTTTGAGCCCTTGAGATACGATGAGTTCTACAACATGGCACTGAAGCAAGAGGCTGCTCAGTTGAGGTGTGATGCTTCCAAGAAGCGAGTCAGAGATGTTACTCCTTCTTCCTCTACTCAAGTGGCCAAGCAGCAGAAGTATTGGCTTCCTCCTCCTCCGTTCCGTCAGCCGTATCAGCAGAAGAGCAAAGGTGGCAGTGGTTCTTCCCACCCACCCAACCCTGGCTTTCAGAACAAGACTTCGTCTCAAGCTCCAAGATCGAGTGCTCCGTATCACCGTCCGCTTTCAGAGGTCACGTGCAACAAGTGCCAACAGAAGGGTCACTATGCCAACAAGTGTTTCAACCAGAGGCGTCTTCCTCCTCCTCCTCCTGTCAGATCGGCAAGTACAACTATGGTCAAGCATAACCCCAAGCACGCCAAGGTCAACTTGATGAATGCAGCTCAGGCAGAGGACTCGTCAGATGTGATCATGGGTAACCTTCCTGTTAATGATGTTCTTGCAAAAGTACTTTTTGACTCTGGTGCATCGCATTCCTTCATGTCATTCCCATTTGCATCGGAGAACAATTTAAGTACTAAGGCTTTACCTAGAGCTATGCAAGTCGTCTCTCCGGCTAAGCGTCTGAGTTCTAGTATGATGGTTCCGGATATTTCTATCTTGATGGGTGATTTCAAGTTTCTGGCTTCTCCAATGGTTCTTGGTAACTCGGATATTAATCTTATTCTCGGGATGGATTGGCTTTCTAAGCACAAGGCTCAGCTTGATTGTGCAGCCAGGCAGATTCAATTGACTCATTCGTCTGAGGATGTAATTGTCTTTGCCGCTCGGGATAATACTATCCGTCTGTTTTCTATCAATGAGAAGGGTGAATTGGATGCCATCTCTCAAATTCCAGTCGTTTGCGAATATCAAGACGTCTTTCCAGAAGAGCTTCCAGGAATGCCTCCGCACCGGCCAGTTGAATTCGTTATTGATCTTGAGCCTGGTACGGAACCTGTGTGCAAGCGTCCTTACAAGCTCGGACCTGAAGAGTTGAAGGAGCTGAAGAAGCAACTCGATATTCAAGAGAAAATGGGTCTCATCCGGCCTAGTTCTTCTCCGTGGGGTTGTGGTGTTCTTTTTGTGAAGAAGAAGGATGGAACGGACCGACTTTGTGTTGATTACCGTCCAGTGAACAAGAAGACCATCAAGAACAAATACCCACTTCCCAACATCAATGAGCTGTTCGAACAACTCAAAGGTGCCCAAGTATTCTCCAAGCTTGATCTCCGTATGGGTTATCATCAGATTCGAATCCGTGAGCAAGATATTCCCAAGACGGCTTTCAGGACAAGCTTTGGTTCATATGAATACACTGTCATGTCTTTTGGCCTCGTCAACGCTCCTCCGACGTTCTCTCGCATGATGAACTTCATCTTCAACGCCTACACCAATGACTTCGTTTTGGTCTATCTCGACGACATTCTGGTTTTCTCGAAGAACAAGGAAGATCATGCCAAGCACTTGCGTTTGGTTCTTGATAAGCTCAGGGAACATCAGTTCTACGCCAAGTTCTCCAAGTGTGAATTTTGGCTCGATGAGGTTCTTTATCTTGGTCATATCATCTCTGCCAAGGGCATTGCCGTGAATCCTGAGAAGGTGTCTGCAATTGTGAATTGGGAACCTCCTCAGAACGTGAAGCAACTCCGTAGCTTCCTCGGTCTCGCAAGCTATTGCCGAAGATTCGTTGAAAACTTTTCTAAGATCGCGAAGCCTCTCTCAAATCTTCTCCAGAAGCACGTCAAGTACGTTTGGTCTCCGGAGTGTGACATTGCTTTCAACACTTTGAAAGAGAAATTGATCACTGCTCCAGTTCTGACTCCGCCTGATGAATCCAAGCCGTACGAGGTCTTTTGTGATGCCTCTCTCCAAGGTCTTGGCGCAGTATTGATGCAAGAGAAGAAAGTTGTTGCTTATACCTCTCGCCAGTTGAAGCCTAATGAGAAGAACTACCCCACTCATGATCTCGAGTTGGCGGCAGTTGTGCATGCTCTTTTGACTTGGAGACATCTTCTATTGGGAAGAAAAGTGGACATTTTCACTGATCACAAGAGTCTCAAGTACATCTTCACTCAGCCTAATCTCAACCTCAGGCAAACTCGATGGGTCGAAATGATTCAAGAGTATAATCCGAGTATCGAGTATACTCCAGGCAAGGCCAATGTGATTGCTGACGCATTGAGCAGGAAAGCTTACTGCAACAGTCTGATTCTCAAGCCTTATCAACCCGAGCTTTGTGAAGCTTTCCGCAAACTTAATCTGCAAGTTGTTCCTCAAGGTTTCCTCGCCAACCTTCAAGTCTCTCCTACCTTGGAAGACCAGATTCGCCAAGCCCAGCTTCTTGATGCTATGGTGAAAAAGGTGAAGATTGGGATTGCCAAGAGTCAACCCAAGTACAAGTGCTACCGCCTTGATGACAAGGATACTCTCTTCTTCGAGGATCGTATTGTTGTACCCAAAGGTGACCTCCGTAAAGTGATCATGAACGAGGCTCACAATTCTCTCCTCTCCATCCACCCTGGGAGCACGAAGATGTATCAGGACCTCAAGCAAGCTTATTGGTGGACTCGAATGAAGCGCGAGATTGCTCAATTCGTGAATGAATGTGATGTCTGCAGAAGAGTGAAGGCAGAACACCAAAGGCCAGCAGGTCTCCTCCAACCTCTTGCCATTCCAGAATGGAAGTTTGACCACATTGAAATGGACTTCGTGACTGGGTTTCCAAAGTCCAAGCGTGGCAATGATGCTATATTCGTTGTCATCGACAAACTCACCAAAGTGGCTCACTTTCTGCCTATCAAAGAATCGATCACTGCAGCTCAATTGGCGGAACTCTATACCTCTCGTATTGTCTCTCTGCACGGTATTCCACAAGTGATCTCTTCAGACCGTGGCAGCATCTTTACCTCCAAGTTTTGGGATTCTTTTCAGAAGGCCATGGGCACCAACATCCGCTTCAGCACAGCTTTCCATCCTCAAACTAGCGGTCAAGTCGAGCGTGTCAACCAGATTCTTGAAGATATGCTCAGGGCTTGTGTGATCTCCTTCGGCATGAAGTGGGAGGATTGTCTTCCTTATGCTGAATTCTCCTACAACAACAGTTTTCAAGCAAGTTCGGGCAAGGCCCCATTTGAAATTCTGTATGGCAGGAAGTGTCGTACCCCTCTCAACTGGTCTGAAACCGGTGAACGTCAGCTTTTGGGTAATGACTTAATCACAGAGGCAGAGGAAATGTGCAAAGTCATTCGTGATAACCTCAAAGCAGCCCAATCCCGCCAGAAGAGCTACTATGATAGTAAGCACCGTGATTTGGCTTTCGAGATCGGAGATCATGTTTACCTCCGCGTCTCTCCTATGAAAGGTACTCGTCGCTTCGGTATCAAAGGGAAGCTTGCCCCTAGATACGTGGGACCTTTCAAGATTGTCAGCAAGAGAGGCGACCTCGCCTATCAACTCGAGCTTCCTTCAAACTTTGCAAATGTTCATGACGTGTTCCATGTCTCTCAGCTTCGAAAGTGCTTCAAGACTCCTGACCGCACCGTCAACTTCGAGGACATTGAGCTCCAAGAAGATCTCTCTTATCGTGAGCACCCAGTTGCTATTCTTGAAGAGACTGAACGCAAGACTCGCAAGAAGACAATCAAATTTCTCTAAGTCAAGTGGTCACACCATTCCGACCATGAAGCTACCTGGGAACGCGAGGATCATCTCCGTTCTGAGTACCCGGCGTTCTTTCAGTCCTAGATCTCGGGACGAGATCCTTTCGTAGTGGTGGAGTGTTGTAACACCCCGGATGTAACTTTCCCAATTTGTACTCCAACTCTTGCCGTTTCGGCGTTAAGTTATTTATTTTCTCGGGTTCGGGTTTTTGTCTCCGTGTGTTGTTGTGATTGTCATGCATCTCATATCATGTCATCATGTGCATTGCATTTGCATACGTGTTCGTCTCATGCATTCGAGCTTTTTCCCCGTTGTCCGTTTTGCATTCCGGCGCTTCGTTCTCCTCCGGTGGTCATTTCTACCTTTCTTTCGTGTGTGGGGATTAAACATTTCTGGATTGGACCGATACTTGCCAAGCGGCCTTGGTTTACTACCGGTAGACCGCCTGTCAAGTTTCGTATCATTTGGACTTCGTTTGATACTCCAACGGTTAACCGAGGGACTGAAAAGGCCTCGTGTGCGTTGCAGCCCAACACCTCTCCAATTTGGCCCAAAACCTACCTAAACCTTCTCCATCATCTAGATTGTTCGATCACGATCGCGTGGCCAAAAACCGAACCTCATTTGGACTCTCCTAGCTCCCTCTACCTCTATTTAAAGACCCCCTTCGTTTTCTTCTTCTTCTTCCCCCGAAACCCTAGATCCGCCACTCCTCACGCGTGCTGGACAACTCCCCCACCGACGGACGCATCCGCCCGCCGTGTCCGCCGCCACGTGGCACGCCAGCATTGGCCTCCGCCGCCTCAGCCGCCACTCCCTCCGCCGCTGGCCCGGGAGGCCCACCCCGGGCCCCCAAGGCCCGTTCGCCGCCCCGCGCCGCCTGGGCTCCTTGCGCGCCCCGCCGCCTCCTTCTCTGCCCCGCCGCCGCCGCCTCGCCCGCCCGGCCACCGCGCCGCCTCGCCCGCCGTCCACCGCCGCCGCCGTGCCACCGTGGGTCGCCGCCGCCGCCGTGCAACGCGCCGCCCCCACCGCCAGCTCCCTCCTCCGGCGAGGATCCGACGCCCCCGGCCCCTCTTGCCTCGGATCCGGTCACCTCCGGTGAAACTCCGGCCGCTACAGTGATTCCGGCCAACTTTGAAACTCATGTAAAACCCTAGATCCGGAGGTTGATTTTTTCTACTAAGTCCTCGAAATTCCAGTCCATGTGCTCCTGTTCATAGCCTCGTAACTTTGCATCTGTAACTCCGATTTGGGCGTATAGCATATCAAAATGTTCATCTCAGAGAGTACATCATTTCATTCCATTGCATCATTTTTATTTGAGTTCATCTTGATGCCCGAAATGCTGTTAGAAGATGGCTACTTGAGTTAATTGTCAGATCTGCTGCTCCATTTAGGTTTTAGTCATTTTTGCCATGATTATTGTGTGCATGATATGCCCTGTTGTTCTACATATGTTTTGTTAAGGGTTTTGTCATCTTTCCAGAGGTGCAACCCATGTATTTTTGTGATGTGTGTGGTGTCTAGTGCAAGCTTGCAAAGTGGTGCACTTAGTAATTCTGTTTTCAGGGATTTAGCAAGTCCACCAAGTCCTTGAGCTGTTAATCATATGGCCATATGTTCATGTTGTTTCCTAGTGATCCGTGCCTCTTTTGAGGATGATCAGTAAGGATGTTTTATTAATCTTGTAGTGCTCTATATATCCATGTCTTTGTTTGCAATTATGGAGTACCCTAGCTTGAGTCAATCGAGCTCTACTTTTGCCACTTTGTGAATCTGGGCAGATTGTCAACTTGTTTGCAATTTTGCCGATGATGTTGTAGTTGATCCGTGCATGCTATGTTATTGTTCTTGCCATGTCTAGCTTGCATTTTGTGCCTTCTTGTTGGGTGTATGCTTGTCTTGCCATGAATTGCACCGTAGTGAGTGCATCGAGCTCGTAAACATGCCTATTTGAGTTATGTTTCAGCATGTGCCTGTTTTCACCAAGTCTGTGATCTGATTATGTTTTGGCTATGTTCACATGCTTGCAATTGTATTTTATGATCCCTTTTGGCTCAAGGTCACTAAGGGACTTTTGTTAAGCTCTTTGAGTAGCTCCATGTCATACTTTACTTTGCCATGTTGAGGTCCTGTAGCATGTAGTTTTGTTGCTCCAAAGAGTGCTACCTGATCTGAAATTCCAGACAAGTGTTAATTTCACTAAGTCTGAGATCTGTTTTTCATCTGCATTTTTGCCATGCTTGTTTGAACCTGTTAATGGATGAATTAGCCGTAGCTCAGTGCTAGACTTTTTTTAAGAATCTTGAATGCATCCCTACCATGTATTTTGTTGTCTTGTTTGGTTGCTGTAGCATGTTCATTTCGTTACATTTAGATGGCTACTTGCTGTAAATCGCAGACCGGTGTCATATTTGAATCGCTTGCCATTTCCAAACCGTAACTCCGATTCAGACGTTCTTTATATCGTTTTCAAGCGATTTCATCTCATCTTTCCAGTGATACACTTGGATTTCCATGTTGAGGCCAGATTCTTGCTTTTCCTGTCACATCTTGCATATGCATCCCGCATCGCATCCCGCATAGCATATCATCATTGCTTCGTATTGTTTGTTCCTTGCACGTGGTTGATTGTGTCCTTGTTGCTTGTTTGTATTGTTCGGGTAGAGCCGGGAGACGAGTTCGCTAACGAGGAGCCCGTTGAGTTTGCTTTCGAGGATCCAGTCAACTCTGACAACTGTGCAGGCAAGATGATCATACCCTCGAAATCACTACTATCTTTGCTATGCTAGTTTGCTCGCTCTTTTGCTATGCCAATGCTATGATGCCTACCATTTGCTTTCAAGCCTCCCAAATTGCCATGTCAAACCTCTAACCCACCATGTCCTAGCAAACCGTTGATTGGCTATGTTACCGCTTTGCTTAGCCCCTCTTATAGCGTTGCTAGTTGCAGGTGAAGATTGAAGGCCATTCCTTGTTGGAACATTTATTTACTTGTTGGGATATCATTATATTATCATGTTATCTTAATGCATCTATATACTTGGTAAAGGGTGGAAGGCTCGGCCTCTCGCCTAGTGTTTTGTTCCACTCTTGCCGCCCTAGTTTCCGTCATATCGGTGTTATGTTCCCGGATTTTGCGTTCCTTACGCGGTTGGGTTATAATGGGAACCCCTTGATAGTTCGCCTTGATTAAAGCTTTTCCAGCAATGCCCAACCTTGGTTTTACCATTCGCCACCTAGCCTCTTTTTCCCTTGGGTTTCGGGGCCCGGGGGGTCATTTTTTTAAACCCCCCCCCCGGGCCAGTGCTCCTCTGAGTGTTGGTCCGAACTGAGCTGCCTGCGGGGCCACCTCGGGGAAACTTGAGGGTTGGTTTTACTCGTAGCTAGTCTCATCTGAGTGTGCCCTGAGAACGAGATATGTGCAGCTCCTATCGGGATTTGTCGGCACATTCGGGCGGTGTTGCTGGTCTTGTTTTAACCTGTCGAAGTGTCTTGAAGAACCGAGATACCGAGTCTGATCGGAACGTCTTGGGAGGAGGTCTATTCCTTCGTTGACCATGAGAGCTTGTCATGGGCTAAGTTGGGACTCCCCTGCAGGGATTTGAACTTTCGAAAGCCGTGCGCGCGGTTATGGGCAGATGGGAATTTGTTAATGTTCGGTTGTAGATAACTTGAACCTTAACTTAATTGAAATGAATCAACTGAGTGTGTTACCATGATGGCCTCTTCTCGGCGGAGTCCGGGAAGCGGACACGGTGTTGGAGTAATGTTTGCGCAGGTTGTTCTCTAGTTTCTCGCTCGCGCTTTGCCTCCTCTTCTCGCTCTCTTTTGCGAATAGGTTAGCCACCATATATGCTAGTCGCTTGCTGCAGCTCCACTTATATTTACCTTGCCATACCTATAAGCTTAAATAGTCTTGATCGCGAGGGTGCGAGATTGCTGAGTCCCGGTGGCTCACAGATTACTATTACACCAGATGCAGGGCCTGATGATTTCGCTCCAGGAGACGCCTTTGAGCTCAAGTGGGAGTTTGACGAAGACTCTCAATGTTACTATGTTTCCTTTCCCGATGATCAGTAGTGGTGCCCAGTTGGGGGTGATTGGGACCGTTGTCGCATGTTGGGTTATCTTTTATTTTGGCGCCGTAGTCGGGCCATGAGTGTTTGGATGATGTAATGTTATTTATGTACTTGATTGACGTGGCGAGTGTAAGCCAACTATGTTATCTCCCCTCTATGAATTATTTTACATGGGATGTTGTGAAGATTGCCTAACTTGAGACATATGCCTTCAATGCGATTATGCCGCTAAGTCGTGCCTCGACACGTGGGAGATATAGTCGCATCGAGGGTGTTACGATCACGTCTCAGCTGAAGACGCTCATGATGATCCGGATGTCGTTCTTGGTACACTCCTTGTCAATTGTCATCCAGCATCGGTTCTGTCCGACATTGGAGCATCTCACTCCTTCATTTCTGAAAGCTATGCTAACTTGCACAACATTTCATTTTGTGATATGCCCTCTCCACTAGTCATTCAAACTCCTGGATCCAAATGGCAAACTTCTAGTGTAAGCCATGGTAATGAAATCCTTGTTGACAGACTTGTATTCCTTGCATCACTTATAGCCCTCAAGTCTACAGATATTAACATCATATTGGGTATGGACTGGATGAAAGCTCATTATGCCAAGATTGATTGTTACACAAGGTCTGTTCAGCTTACACACCCATCTGGCAAGATAGTCACTGTCTCCACTAGAGTTGCAAAGCGCCAACTCTATTCTCTTAATGCCAGCCCTCTTCCAGACCTTGAAGATATCCCGGTAGTCTGTGACTTCCCGGATGTCTTTCCAGAGGAACCGCCAGGTATTCCACCTGACAGAGATGTAGATTTTGTCATAGATCTTATCCCAGGAACCGCCCCAATCTCTAGGAGACCTTACAAGATGGCACCGTTAGAACTAGCTGAGCTTAAGAAACAACTCGATGAATCCTTGCAAAAGGGTTTCATCTGTCCTAGTTCTTCTCCCTGGGTTTGCCCCGTCCTCTTCGTCAAGAAGAAGGATGGTACGGACGGAATGTTTGTAGATTATCGTCCCGTTAATTTGGTCACGATAAAGAACAAGTATCCGCTCCCCAGGATCAACGACCTGTATGATCAGCTCGCTGGATCCTCAGTCTTTTCAAAGATGGATTTGAGGTTAGGCTATCACCAAATCAAGATCATAAATGGGGACATTCCTAAGATGGCTTTTGTCACTCGTTATGGCCAGTATGAGTACACCGTCATGTCCTTCGGTCTAACCAATGCTCCAGCTACATTCTCCCTCTTGATGAACTCAATCTTCATGGAAGTTCGTCGTGGTTTACCTCGATGATATTCTTATTTACTCAAAGAACAAGGAAGAGCATGCCGAACATCTTAGACTTGTGTTAGAAAAACTCAGAGAGCACCACCTTTATGCCAAGTTCTCCAAGTGCGAATTTTGGTTGCCACAAGTGACCTACCTGGGCCACGTGATATCTGGTAAGGGCATTGCTATCAACCCCGAGAGAGTTCAGGCCGTTCTTGATTGGACTCCGCCTGAAACAGTTAAGAAAGTTATGTGGCTCTTCTGGGCCTTTATCTATATGAGTTTGTGTTATGTTGTGATGCCATGTTGTACAGCACATACTTGCATGTTATGCTTACGTGTAACGTGTATTGCTATGTGTGGGATCCGACAACCTAGTTGTCTATCCTTGGTAGCCTCTCTTATGGGGAAATGTAGTCTAGTGCTTCCACCGAGCCATGGTAGTCCACTACAGCCCGGTTTACCCGGAGTCCTGCTAGCCCAGCACTACTGCTCCAGAACACTTAGGCTGGCCGACATGTGATTCACTTCATTCCTGTGTCTATCCCTTCAGGGAAATGTCACACGGTGACATCCGGAGTCCTGCCTAGCCTGCTACAGCCCGGTTCACCGGAGTCCTATTAGCCCAGTTGCTACATCCCGGATTCACACGCTGCTGACCGACATGCTCGATGTTGTTTCATGTATGTCTATCCCTATAAGTTAGTGCCACTTTGGGTTCACGACTAGTCATGTCGGCCCGGGTTTTCTGTCATATGGATGCTAGCAATACTATCATATATGTGAGCCAAAAGGCGCAAACGATCCCAAGCCATGGTAAGGCGACACCCGTGGGAATACCGTGCGTGAGACCGCAAAGTGATATCAGGTGTTACATGCTAGATCGGTGTGACTTAGAATCGGCGTCCCGGCAATAGTTTACTTGTTTTGATGAAACTATCAATTTATATTAGTGGATTAAGCCATGAAAAAGTTATATTACAGTAGATACAATGCAAAAATAAAATATGAATTGGTTTGCAACAGTACTTAGAGTAGTGATTTGCTTTATTATACTAACAGATCTTACCGAGTTTTCTGTTGAAGTTTTGTGTGGATGAAGTGTTCGATGATCGAGAAGGTCTCAATGTGAGAAGAAGGAAGAGAGACAAGAGCTCAAGCTTGGGTATGCCCAAGGCACCCCAAGTAAATATTCAAGGAGACTCAAGCATCTAAGCTTGGGGATGCCCCCCAAAGGCATCCCCTCTTTCTTCAACAAGTATCGGTATGTTTTCGGATTCGTTTCGTTCATGCGATATGTGCAATCTTGGAGCATCTTTTGCATTTAGTTTTCATTTTTCTTTTATGCACCATGCTGGTATGAGGTAGTACTTGGTTGATTTATCGAATGCTCTTTGCACTTCACTTATATCTTTTGAGTATGGCTTTATAGAATGCTTCATGTGCTTGACTTATATCATTTGAAGTTTGGATTGCCTATTTCTCTTCACTTAGACAACCGCCATTTGTAGAATGCTCTTTTACTTCACTTAGATTTGTTAGAGCGTGGGCATATCTTTTGTAGAAAGAATTAAACTCTCTTGCTTCACTTATATCTATTTAGAGAGATGACAGGAATTGGTCATTCACATGGTTAGTCATAAAATCCTACATAAAACATGTAGATCACTGAATATGATATGTTTGATTCCTTGCAATAGTTTTGCGATATAAAGATGGTGATATTAGAGTCATGCTAGTGGGTAGTTGTGCATTAATAGAAATACTTGTGTTGAGGTTTGTGATTCCCGTAGCATGCATGTATGGTGAACCGTTATGTAACGAAATCAGAGCATGAGGTATTTATTGATTGTCTTCCTTATGAGTGGCGGTCGGGGACGAGCGATGGTATTTTCCTACCAATCTATCCCCCTAGGGGCATGCGTAGTAGTACTTTGCTTTGAGGGCTAATAAACTTTTGCAATAAGTATGTGAGTTCTTTATGACTAATGTTGTGTCCATGGATTATACGCACTCTCACCCTTCCACCATTGCTAGCCTCTCTAGTATCGCGCAACTTTCGCCGGTACTTTAAACCCACCATATACCTTCCTCAAAACAGCCACCATACCTACCTATCATGGCATTTCCATAGCCATTCCGATATATATTGCCATGCAACTTCCATCATCATCATATACATGACTTGAGCATTCATTGGCATATTGCTTTGCATGATCGTAAGGTAGCTAGCATGATGTTTTCATGGCTTGTCCATTCTTTGATGTCATTGCTACGCTAGATCATCGCACATCCCGGTACACTGTCGGAGGCATTCATATAGAGTCATATCTTTGTTCTAGTATTGAGTTGTAATATTGAGTTGTAAGTAAATAAAAGTGTGATGATCATCATTATTAGAACATTGTCCCATGTGAGGTTATCAAAATAAAAGAGGCCCAAGAAGCCCAAATAAAAAAACAGGCCAAAGAAGCCCACCAAAAAAAGAGAAAAAAATGAGAGAATAGAGAGAAGGGACAATGTTACTATCCTTTTACCACACTTGTGCTTCAAAGTAGCACCATGTTCTTCATATAGAGAGTCTCTTGAGTTATGACTTTCATATACTAGTGGGAATTTTCATTATAGAACTTGGCTTGTATATTCCAACGATGGGCTTCCTCAAATGCCCTGGGTCTTCATGAGCCAGCAAGTTGGATGCACACCCACTTAGTTTCAGTTTGAGCTTTCATATACTTATAGCTCTAGTGCATCCGTTGCATGGCAATCCCTACTCACTCACATTGATATCTATTGATGGGCATCTCCATAGCCCGTTGATACGCCTAGTTGATGTGAGACTATCCTCTCCTTTTTGTCTTCTCCACAACCACCATTCTATTCCACCTATAGTGCTATGTCCATGGCTCACGCTCATGTATTGCGTGAGGGTTGAAAATGTTGAAGCGCATTAAAAAGTATGAACCAATTGCTCGGCTTGTCATCGGGGTTGTGCATGATGTGAATATTTTGAGTGGTGAAGATGGAGCATAGCCAGACTATATGATTTTGTAGGGAAAGCTTTCTTTGGCCTTGTTATTTTGAAAAGACATGATTGCTTTATTAGTGGGTGAGGGAGTCCTGGATTGGGGGGGTCTCCAGACAGCCGGACTATATCCTTTGGCCGGACTATTGGACTATGAAGATACAAAATTGAAGACTTCATCCCGTGTCCGGATAGGACTCTACTTGGCGTGGAAGGCAAGCTAGGAAGTACGGATATGGATATCTCCTCCTTTGTAACCGACCTTGTGTAACCCTAGCCCCTTCCGGTGTCTATATAAACCGGAGGGTTTTAGTCCGTAGGACAACATACAATCATACCATAGGCTAGCTTCTAGGGTTTAGCATCTTTGATCTCGTGGTAGATCAACTCTTGTAATACTCATATCATCAAGAATAAATCAAGCAGGACGTAGGGTTTTACCTCCATCAAGAGGGCCCGAACCTGGGTAAAACATCGGGTCACCTGCCTCCTGTTACCATCCGCCTTAGACGCATAGTTCGGGACCCCCTACCCGAGATCCGCCGGTTTTGACATAGACATTGGTGCTTTCATTGAGAGTTCCTCTGTGTCGTCGCCATTAGGCTTGATGGCTCCTTCAATCATCGATAGAGATGCAGTCCAGGGTGAGACTTTTCTCCCTGGACAGATCTTCGTATTCGGCGGCTTCGCACTGCGGGCCAACTCGCTTGGCTATCTGGAGCAGATCGAAAGTTACGCCCCTAGCCACCAGGACAGGTTTGGAAGCTTAAACTACACGGCCGATATCCGTGGAGACTTGATCTTCGACGGATTCGAGCCCCTGCCAAGTGCGCTGCACGGTCTCAATGAGCATGATTTAGCTCTGTTGTTGGACAGTGTTCAGGATATCGCATCGGCAACCACTCCGACCCTCAATTCGGAACCAGTCGTGCCATCCATGGACTGGTGGATAGACCCCACCACGGAAGCCATATCCTCAGCGACGATCGAGCCGAATATGGACCTTAGCTTTCACGAGAGCCGTGTTGCCAAACTACCGGATCCTTCTCCGGCCACGGACTCCGAACCGCCTGCGCCCGTGCCTGTCGAATCCGACTAGGCGCCGATCATGGAGTTTACCTCCGCGGTTATCTTTCAGCATTCGCCCTTCGGCGACATACTGAACTTGTTAAGGTCTCTCTCCTTGTCAGGAGAGTCCTGACCGAACTATGTCCGGCAGGATTGGGATGCGGATGACGAAGAAATTCGTCGCCCACCCACCACCCATTTAGTAGCCACTGTCGATGACTTAACCGACATGCTCGACTTCAATTCCGAAGACATCGACGGTATGGACGACGATGCAGGAGACGAACAGGAACCACCGCACACCACTGGATGCCCACTTCATCAAATGACGTATACATGGTGGACACACCCAAAGAAAACGACGACGAGGAATGGAAGGACGCAGCGAAGGGTTGTTCCCTCGAGAAGCAGTCAAAGCGGCGGCGTAAACGCCACTCCAAATCCCGCCTCAGCAGAAATAACGATCATATAGACCCAGCGTTAGAGCAGGGTGAACCATTGGCCGACCACGGCAACACGGAAAATCAGGCCGAACAACCCAACCCCATCGAAGATTACAGTCCGGACGACATCACACCGGACAGGCACCCGGAGCAACAGAATGCCCATCAAAGGCTGGTTGCCACTGCGAGGAGTCTGAAAAAACAGAAGCGAAGGCTCAAGGCTGCACAAGACACACTCAAAATCAAATGGAGTGAAGTACTCAACAGTACAGTGAAGTACGGCAGTAATCGCCACACCAAGAGCTATCCGAAGCGAAAGTTGCTACCTGAATTTGATGAGGAGGCCTTAGATCCTCCACAATTAAAAAATAAAATGGCCATTCGGTCGGATAGACGACCTCATAGCCAACATAAAGCGGCAAACGATGCCGCACATAAACCAGTATGTGATCCGCGCAAGGGCTCGCACCAAAAGGACGGCGCAACCAGATCCATCTATGGACCACACAAGCGTGCTCCAACATACAATGCAACACAACAAACATCTGAACACCACGGTACACCCAAATATAGGAGTGTCACACACCCCCTATGTTTCACCGACGAGGTGCTGGACCATGAATTTCCAGAGGGATTCAAACCCGTAAACATAGAGGCGTACGACAGAACAACATACCCTGGGGTCTGGATTGAGGACTACATCGTCCATATCCATTTGGCTCGAGGAGATGATCTCCACGCCATCAAGTACTTACCCCTCAAGCTCAAAGGGCCAGCTCAGCACTGGCTTAAAAGCCTCCCCGAAAACTCCATCGGAAGCTGGGAAGAGCTCGAAGACGCCTTTCGGGCAAATTTTCAAGGGACATATGTCCGACCACCCGATGCAGACGATTTAAGTCATATAACTCAACAGCCCGGTGAGTCCGCCTGAAAACTTTGGAACATGTTCCTCACTAAAAAGAACCAAATAGTCGACTGTCCGGACGCCGAAGCCTTAGCAGCTTTTAAGCATAGCGTTCGAGAGGAATGGCTTGCCAGACACCTCGATCAAGAAAAGCCAAGAACAATGGCAGCATTAACAAGCCTCATGACCCGCTTTTGCACGGGCGAGGACAGCTAGTTAGCCCGATGCAACACTAGTGACCCAAGTACATCCGAAGTCAGGGATGGAAACAGGAAATCACGACGCAGCAAGAATAAGCGCTGGAATAAAGAAGACAGCCCGAAGAGCACGGCGGTAAACGGCGGATTCAGAAGCTCTCAGCTAGGACAGCAGAAGCCTCCCTCCAAAGGCAACAGAGACGAACTATCCAGCCTAAACAAAATTCTGGACCAAATATGTCAGATCCATAGCACCCCTGATAAACCTGCAAATCATACCCACAGAGAATGTTGGGTCGTCAAACAGTCCGGCAATATCAACGGCGAGCACAAGGGGCAGGATACACCAAGCGAAGACGAGGATGAGCCTCGCAAGCAAAGCACAGGGGAACAGAAGAAATTCCCACCAGAAGTCAAAACAGTCAACATGTTACACATGTTAAAGTGGAAAAACAAAGCGGCACCCCTAGAAAGACATGCCCGAGGGCCTATCGCCACAGAGCTCTGCCACTGGTCATCCCAACCGATCACCTTCGACCATCGGGATTACTCGGCAAGTATCCGGCGTGCAGGATGGGCTGCCTTGGTATTAGATCCAATAATTGACGGATACCACTTCACACGAGTCCTGATGGATGGCGGCAGCAGTTTAAATCTGATATATCATGACACAGTCCGCAAAATGGGGATAGACCCAACAAAAATTTGCTGCAGCAATGCTACCTTTAAAGGAGTAACGCCAGGCCCAGAGGCTCATTGTAGGGGCTCACTGCTACTAGAGGTTATATTCGGCTTCCCCGATAACTTCCGCAGCAAAAATTTAACCTTCCACATCGCTCTGTTCCAAAGTGGCTATCAAGCACTGCTCGGACGCGAAGCTTTCGCTCGCTTTAACGCAATACCGCATTACGCTTCCCTCACGCTTAAGATTCTCGGTCCACGTGGGATCATCACAGTAAATGGAAATATTGAGTGCTCCTTGCGCGCCGTAGACAGTGCGGCTGCCTTGCCATCCGCACAGTAAACGGCATCACCAACTACAGCATTTGATAGGTCGTTAAGACCACGGACGCGGTTAGACGAGTCCGGTGCAGCGATATATAACTAATACAGGTCTGATGGCCATACCCCTAGTACAATACAAGGGGCTCAACACGCGCAAACAAGTGGCAATTAATCTCAATCTTACTCAGATTGAATTGTACATGGTTTCTTTAGCATAACCTACCTTTTTGCACGATAACTTTTTAGCTAAGTTCCTCTCTTTTACAGATGACCATCGTGCTACACCCGTCTAGGATATGGTACAACGGAGACACAGGCGCAGACGTGCAGCAGGGATCCGTTCCAAGGATTCTTTTTAGATTAAGACCCTGCATAAACCTTTTCTACTGTCTGTTGTTGCTACACATCCCTTGAATTCTCAGTACAATTGAGAACGATGCTGACGTCTTGGCATGTGGCCACGTCAGAATAATGCATGTACCTGGACACCAGGGGCTTATTACAAAGGGCACAGTTTAGGCCCGGTTTACACCATAAAAGACCGAATACCTTAGGGAGTGTTCGGCGTTGCGAGTTTGGCCTTATATGCATCAGCTCCGAATCATGTCTTTGGTCAAATGTTGGGTTTGCCCGGCTCCTGTGTTTTGCTGCCTTACGTTCCGCTCTATCAGCTAAGGCGACACCAGGAGAACTACTGCGATTGTGCCCTGGTTCATCCGAACGAGCACCTTAGTAGGGAAAGTCGAAAACTGACTGTCATGATATAGCGTGAGACTGGTCAACCACTCGATGACCTATTGGAATCTTCGGGATTCCTCCGCATTAATGAAGGGCCGTTTTCGGCCAGGCATGTACGCACCCCGAATCCGGATGAGTGCGGAGCCACCAGGGGCTATATAGTAGCCCCACTGGCAAACTCCTCTGGCTAAGTGAAAGTGTTAAAGCATTATAGTCCGGTTGCCTAGTTCGCTGCGCTATCACCTCCTTAATAGGACCAAGACGTTGGATTAAGTGTGAAACTGTCAAACTCCTTTGGCTAAGTGAAAGTGTTAAAGCATTATAGTCCGGTTGCCTGGTTCGCTGCGCTATCACCTCCTTAATAGGACCAAGACGTTGGATTAAGTGTGAATACGCGTCTTCTGCGAACACCCCCGCATTATATACGTGGGGGCTGAAGCCGACGACTGCAATCTT
The DNA here is from genome assembly GCF_018294505.1 of Triticum aestivum. Lineage (NCBI taxonomy): Eukaryota > Viridiplantae > Streptophyta > Magnoliopsida > Poales > Poaceae > Triticum > Triticum aestivum. Next base: position 141,020,360 of record NC_057812.1, read on the forward strand.
TCAGGTTATATACATGTATACATAAACGGCCGCACAGGAGGCATCACAATACTTTCAGGCAAAAGTATAAATACAGCCTTGATAAATTCAATAAAATGTTGTTTTTACAATGGGAATACATGTCACTCAAACATAACATTCTTCGAGCAATGGGCCTCTATCGAACGAGCGCCCTCAAGAACTTCTTCAAAATAGTGCTCGGCAGCCACTCGGCCTATGGCCGAACCCTGCGCCGTGACAGTGGTGGCATCCATCTCCGCCTAGTATGTTTTGACACGGGCAAGGGCCATCCGCGAGCCTTCTATACACGCCGACCTCTTCATCGCATTAATGCGTGGTACCGCACCAAGGAACTATTGCACCGAGCTAAAATAGCTGTTCGGCTTTGGCCTTTCCGGCCACAGATGATCCACGACAGACCTCATAGCGAGTTCGGACAATCTATTGAGTTCATCCCATTCGGCAAGCTGATCAGTCAATGGAAGTGGACGCTCTGGAACGTTAAATTACGACCAGAATAGCTTGTCCACTTCACGATTTGTTTGATCTCGGAAGCATTCGGCCGCATCGACTGCGCTCGCCGCCAAGTCCAGATATGCGTCGGCCAAACTCCACAGCCGATCCAGAGGGGCATACCGCGGATCTCTGAACTTCCTCCGCAACATAAAGGGCTTCCCAGCCACAATGTCCCCGGCTTCACGCAGTTCCTCCTTCTTTGCTCTCATTGCAGAGCGGGTGTCTTTGGTCGCCATTGTGGCCTTTTTGAGGTCTGTAGCCTTCGCCTGGTTTTCTTCTTCAAGAAACTGGCAGCGGTCGGCAGTGTATTTTAACTTCACATCCATTTTGGCCATTTTCTCTTTGGTCTTGCTATGCGCGGCCTTCTCGGCTCTCAACTCTTCGGCTGCCTTCAAAGCGGCCACATTACTACTCCTTGCTTGCTCCTTGGCTCGGGCAAGCTCCACCCGCAGGGCCTCCACGGTGGCAGCTCCATCTGCAGTCACAACATATTAAAGATACTGGCATCACGCTGCTCTTACTATGTGACATTCACTATAAACATCACCTACCCTATGCCTCGTCAAGCCGCTTGTTAACAAGCTAGATGTCGGCATCCACCGCATCCAGTCGCCGCTTTAGTTCGGCAACCCCATTAGTCTGGCTAGCCACCGGAGCTTCAGACACCTGCACATAAAGGCGGTCTGGTTATTACCTGGGACTATGATCCTCTGTTCACTACCGTTCTCGATGACAACCAGAGTCTCAGGGGCTACTATCTACATAGGGCACACCTAAAAATGTGCAGTACTATCAAAAATGTATATCATTTCACGTACCTCAAAGCCCGTCAGTAGACTCATTAAGGCTTCATGCAACCCGCTGTCGGCGGACGAAATCCTTTCAATCATCGTACCCATCAATGTATGGTGCTCTTCTGAGATAGTGGCTCACTCTAGCAGATCCCTTAGTGCGTCCGACCACATACCAGACGGTGCCGGATTCTTTTGGTTGCTCTCTTCAAGAGCCGGATACTGGGGACTTCGGGCGAACATAGGATTATCTTCTGGCCTCACCGGATCCAGAGTGACCCTCCGCGACGACACTTCAAGGTCGCCCGCTTCTTGAGCCGGGGAATCCGGGGGAGGCGTTTTGCTCTCCATCATCTCCGGAAAACGATCCCCCGAAGACGAGCTCTACTGAGAAGGGCTAAGATCTGAACTGCAAGATAAATGCTTCGGTCATTTTCCTCAAAGGTAAGGTAGTATATCTTCACTATTAATTACTTTTTTATTACTTACAGCTCGTTAGAGGGCTGATCCCCGCGCGGACTTTGTGCGGCAAGAGCACCCGCCGAGGCAGGACCCTCTGGTGAAGTTTTCTTCTCCTGTTTGGAAACTTTGGTTTCCGGATCTTCAGAGGTAGTCCTCTTCCTCCCCGGGGGCGAGGGAACGATAGATTCTTCCCCTTGGTTATCCTCCCTCACGGAGGCGCTCATTCCCTCGGTTGGAATAGGTAGCGGTGGAGGCCCGCTTTTGCCTTCTTTATTCCCCCCTTCATCTTCCTTTGAGGGAACCGGGCAGGGTGCTGGCTCGAGCATTTTTTCCAGCACCGGATTGTCCAAGCCTTCAGGAAGGGGGGCCGGACACCGGATCATCTTCACCTTTGCTATCCAGTCCTGGTCAAAGAGCGACTCTTCAGAATGATGTCATGATAAATAAAAAGATGGTGTGTTCGGCCGTGGGATTGCTTATTTGGGCCGCGGTGCGGTTGCTGCTTAGGCCCACGTCTTCGGTGGTGTCCGGACACTCTGCTTGGGGTCCGAAGAATGATTTGTACAACTCCTCGTGCATCAGGCCGAGGAAGTTCTGGATAGTGCGCAGTCCTTCCGGGTTGAATTCCCACATACGGAGGGGCCGGCGTTTGCAAGGCTGGACTCGACGAACCAGCATGACTTGCACTACCATAACCAAACTAAAATCTCCCTCGAAGAGATCTCAGATGCGGCTCTGTAGTATGGGCACATCCTTGGCTGGACCCCAGCTCAGCCCCCTGCTGATCCATGACATCAGTTGTGGTGGAGGGCCCAAGCGTAAGGCGGGGGAAGCTACCCACTTGGCACTTCTGGGAGCAGTGACGTAGAACCACTCCCGTTGCCATAATCCGGACACCTCTGGAAAGGAACCCTTTGGCCATGGAGCTCTAGCGATCTTGCTTATTAATGCACCTCCGCACGCTGCATGCTGCCCCTCAACCGTCTTCGGCTTCACGACAAAGGTCTGGAGCCACAGGCCGAAGTGAGGGGTAATGCGGAGGAAGGCCTCACATACGATAATAAATGTCGAGATGTGGAGAAAGGAATCCGGGGCTAGATCATGGAAATCAAGCCCGTAATAGAACATCAAACCCCTAACGAAGGGATCCAGCGTGGGGCCTAGTCCTCAGAGGAAGTGGGAGATGAACACGATGTCTTCATTGGGTTCAGGAGTAGGGACGACCTGCCCTCGGGCAGGCAGCCGATGTGAAACTTCGGCGGTTAGGTATCTTGCCTCCCTCAACTTCTTGATATCCTCTTCGGTGACGGAGGGGGGCATCCACTGGCCCTGGAGGCTGGATCCGGACATGATTGAAGGTCCGAAGCACCTGACCTGGGCTTTGGGTGTTGGAACTCGAGGCGAGGGAAGGATTCGATTGAGCACAGGAGGAAAAAAGTAAAAGCCTTGTCCCTTTATAAAGAGGGTGAATATCAAGCGTCCTCCTCGTGGCCGTTTGGGACTTTCCTAAAATCTAGGAGTCATAGGTGCGGTTGGGTTACCCACGCCCGTATTGATGAGAATCCCGTAATAAGGGGGACACGATCTCTGCTTTGACAAGATGTGTCAAGAAATAGCCTCGCGTTATGTGCGGGGCTAGTTAAAGAAAAACGGTTCGAATAATCTCTGAGCCATGGCATGATGTCATGTTGCCAAAACGTGTTAGCAGATTAGATTTGTGGAAATATTATTCTCTCTACGGTGGTATGTGGAACTTATTTTGCAGGGTCGGACACTATCCTTTTATTCAAACTCTTCTGTGGTGTATCCGGAGGAGGAACCCGCATTGCAATGCCGAAGACAACACTACGCGCCAGACTCATCGTCATTGAAGCCTAGTTCAGGGGCTACTGAGGGAGTCCTAGATTGGGGGGTCTCCGGACAGGCAGACTATATCCTTTGGCTGGACTGTTGGACTATGAAGATACAAGATTGAAGACTTTGTCCCGTGTCCGGATCAGACTCTACTTGGCGTGGAAGGCAAGCTAGGCAGCACGGATATGGATATCTCCTCCTTTGTAACCGACCTTGTGTAGCCCTAGCCCCTTCTGGTGTCTATATAAACCGAAGGGTTTTAGTCCGTAGGACAACATACAATCATACCATAGGCTAGCCTCTAGGGTTTAGCCTCTCCGATCTCGTGGTAGATCAACTCTTGTAATACTCATATCATCAAGAATAAATCAAGCAGGACGTAGGGTTTTACCGCCATCAAGAGGGCCCGAACCTAGGTAAAACATCGTGTCCCCTACCTCCTGTTACCATCCGCCTTAGACGCACAGTTCGGGACACCCTACCGAGATCCGCCGGTTTTGACGCCGACAGTGGGCTTGAAGTATTATTGTTTTTATGCCAAATGATAGACTATTGCTATGAATCACTCATGTCTTAATATTCATGCCATGATTATATACATGATCAAGATTATGCTAGGTAGCATTCCACATCAAAAATTATCTTTTTTATCATTTACCTACTCGAGGACGAGAAGGAATTAAGCTTGGGGATGCTGATACATCTCCGTCGTATCTATAATTTTTTATTGTTCCATGCCAATATTCTACAACTTTCATATACTTTTGGCAACTTCTTATACTATTTTTGGGACTAACATATTGATCCAGTGCCCAGTGCCAGTTCTTGTTTGTTGCATGTTTTATGTTTCGCAGAATATCCATATCAAACAGAATCCAAATGGCATAAAAACGGACGGAGCTTATTTTTGGAATATTTGGAAAATTCCGGAAGAAATATCAATGCGAGACAGTGCCCGAGGTGTCCACGAGGCAGGGGGCGCGCCTCTGACCCTCGTGGGCCACCCGTAAGGCGGTTGATGCCCTTCTTCAGCTGCAAGAAAGCTAATTTTTGGGGGGGAACTCACGGCAAAGGTTTCAGGCCAATCAGAGTTACGGATCTCCATATATATATATATATATATATATATATATATATAACGGTGAAAGGGCAACAGACCAGAACGCAGAAACAGAGAGAGACAGAGAGACAGATCCAATCTCGGAGGGGCTCTCGCCCCTCCCATGCCATGGAGGCCAAGGACCAGAGGGGAAACCCTTCTCCCATCTAGGGAGGAGGTCAAGGAAGAAGATGACGAAGGGCCCCCTCTCCCTCTCCCCTTCTCTTCCAGTGGCGCCGGAACGCTGCCGTGGCCATCATCATCACCGCGATCTACACCAACACCTCCGCCATCTTCACCAACATATCCATCACCTTCCCCCCTCTATCTACAGCGGTCCACTCTCCTGCAACCCGTTGTACCCTCTACTTGAACATGGTGCTTTATGCTTCATATTATTATCCAATGATGTGTTGCCATCCTATGATGTCTGAGTAGATTTTTGTTGTCCAATTGGTGGTTGATGAATTGCTATGATTGATTTAATTTGCTTGTGGTTATGTTGCTGTCCTTTGGTTCCCATCATATGAGTGCGCGCGTGGATCACACCATAGGGTTAGTTCTATGTTTATAGGACTATGTATTGGAGGGCAAGAGTGACAGAAACTTCAACCTAGCATAGAAATTGATGCATACGGGATTGAAGGGGGACTAATATATCTTAATGCTATGGTTGGGTTTTACCTTAATGAACATTAGTAGTTGCGGATGCTTGCTAATAGTTCCAATCATAAGTGCATAGAATTCCAAGTCAGGGATAACATGCTAGCAGTGGCCTCTCCCACATAATACTTGCTATCGGTCTAGTAAAGTAGTCAATTGCTTAAGGGGCAATTTCGCAACTCCTACCACCACTTTTCCAAACTCGCTATATTTACTTTATTGCTTCTTTACTTACAACAGCCCCTACTTTTTATTTACGCGCTCTTTATTACCTTGCAAACCTAGCCAACAACACCTACAAAGTATTTCTAGTTTCATACTTGTTCTAGGTAAAGCGAACATCAAGCGTGCATAGAGTTGTATCGGTGGTTGATAGAACTTGAGGGAATATTTGTTCTACCTTTTAGCTCCTCATTGGGCTCGACACTCTTACTCATCGAAAACTATTGCGATCCCCTATACTTGTGGGTTATCACCTACCTGTGGAGACTTAGGTTCGTCGTATCGCGCTCGGACTCATCACTCTTAATCCTTTGTCACGGTGATCACCTCGCCTATCTACTGTTGTGCACCAATGACATCATCCTCACCGCTAGCTCTGCCATGGTGCTCCGCTCTATCATCCAGGCGTTGCACCGTGAGTTTGCAATGACCAACTTTGGCGCACTCCACCACTTCCTCGGCATCAACGTCACCACCATGGCGCGTGGGATGTTCCTTTAGCATGAGTAGTATGCCCTAGAGATCCTTGACCGTGCGGGCATGCTTAATTGCAATCCCATCTCCACTCCGGTCAACATGTTGGCCAAGCTCTCCACCGACACCGAGCCCCTCTTCCATGACCCATAGCTCTGCCGCAGCTTGTCCGGGGCTCTTTAGTACATAATGTTGACGCGCCTCGACCTCTCCTACGTCATCCAACGGTGTTACATGTTCATGCATGCCCCCGGCAACCGCCACTTCCAGCTCGTGAAGCGCATTCTATGATATCTATGTGGCATAACTGATCTCGGGCTTCAGATTCATCGTTATGCCGACACCGAGCTCGTCTCCTACTTGGACGCGGATTGGGCCGGTTGCCCTGACACACGCAAGTCCACTTCGGGCTATTGTGTGTTTCTTGGCCCTAACTTCCTCAGCTAGTCATCCAAGCGGCAGAGCACTGTCTCTCAATAGAGCGCCGAAGCGGAGTATAGGGTGGTGACCAATGCCATCACTGAGTCGGTGTGGCTTGGCCATCTACTCGTTGAGCTACATCAACCGCCCTCGCGTGCCACAGTGGTCTACTACAATAACATCAGTGCCGTGCACATGTCTCGCAACCCAGTGCAGCATCAACGCACCAAGCACATCGAGATCAATCTTCACTTCGTTCATGAACGCGTCACACTTGGTGAGATCTGCGTCCATCATGTGCCCACGAGCTCGCAGTTCGCCGACATGTTCATCAAAGGGCTTCCCTCAAGCGTCTTCATCGACTTTCGATCCAGTCTCAATGTCAACGAGTCCCACATTTTGACTGCAGGGGGTGTTGGAAAACGCCCACGCCACCTAGTGACTAACTATGGAGCCCGGTTCTCTAGCACCTCAACGGCTGCGTGCACTACATGTGTACCTGCCCATGCATGCATGATTTGATCCGGCTAAGGCCATTGTAATCTCTCACACGTTGTCTCTCCTCTCCTTCTCCCTCCAGCTGTGTAATAGTATATATGTACCCTACTTGAAGGAATATAGCAGTGTGTGAGTTGTGCATAATCTTTCTGTGGGAGCCTCGTGCCTCCTCTCGACTTCTCCCAAAGCTTCTAGGGTCCTTGGTCCAGAAGAATCGCAAAAATTGGCATTGTTTTTGGACCTTCCTACATATGAATTTTCCACAAAACAAAAAACAAGTGGAAGACATGAACTGGCACTGGGCACCAAATTGATATATTAGTCCAAAAAATAATATAAATTGGTGTGAAATGATAATAAAAGCATATATAAATGATAATATAGCAACATGAAACAATCAAAAATTATAGATACATTTGAGACGTATGTGTCGGATGTGGGGCTCCGACAAACCCTTAAGGTTCGAACACTGGGGTGCGCGTGAAGTCTTTCCCTCCTATCGATGAACAATACAAGGGAAGAACAACCTCCTGAGGTTGAGGCGTTCTTGTGCGTTCGGACTGGTGATGTGTAGATTCCCCTAAGCTAAGGTGAGAGATCCCACCCCCACTATGGTGGTGGCTAGTCCTATTTATAGAGGCCCTGGTCCTCTTCCCAAATATTGAGCGGGAAGGGAGCCAACAATGGCGGGCTAATTCGAAGGGGGCAGCTAGTACAAGCTACCCTGACAAAAGCGGTCTTCGCCTGTGAAAGGCTCTAGTGGTGACACCATCTTGGGCTCCACGATGACCTCCGTCTTGCAGTCCATGGTCTTGGTCTTGTTTCACCGAAATGGCAACCTTTGCCTGATGCCTTGGTACTCCGCGGTTGCGCTTGCCCCCTTTGCACCAAGGAGGAAACAAGGACGTTGCACGCGCTGGAGCCTGCCTAGCACCCGCCTAGTGTCGATCGTCATGGCTCACGTCATGAGAGCCTCATGAGGTTCGCCTCGCCTTGATATCTCCTCCCCTCGCGAGCCTGCCTGACTAGGCCGCTCGGGAGGAGGTCTTGCGTCGTCCGCCTCCCGAGGCTTGGACCCTCGTGAGGGTCTTGGATGCTTTGTTGATGAAGATGGGTCGTACGGCCTGCTGGCTTAGCCACGCCATGGGCCGTAGGCAGGCAAGTCCGGGGACCCCCGTTCCCAGAACGCCGACAGTAGCCCCCGGGCCCAAGGTGCGCGCGGGCTTGGCTTCGCGGCGTAGCCAAGGGTCAAGTTCGGAGCGCCGTGGGCCCCAAAAGCCTGCGGGCTCGGTCGACGCGTGGCGGTTGATTGGACGTGGGCGTCTCCGCTTCCCCATGTTGCCTCGGCAACTGCTTGACCTGACAAAAGGCTGGCGCGGGCTGCACTTGCCTTCATCGCTTCTTCCTTGCCTCACTCCAGATCCCCTTTCTTGCTCTTCGCCGCCGCTACCTACAGATCTGCTCCGGGCTTGCTCTACATCTGCCGCCCATGGCGCCGCGCAAGGTCAAGACTTCCTTAGCTCCGGCTTGGTACGACCCCGCTCTTGAGGCGCCCAGTGTCACGGAGAAGAGCCTTGCCTCCGTGGGCCTGCTGACGGCGGGAGAGAGCAATGAGTGGGGGAAGACGGAGCTCCGGCTTGCCTCCGACGAGCCAGAGCCTGAGGGGAGCACCTTCTTTCCCTTCTTTTCGAGCAGCGTTGCCATAGGATTGGTTCCACCCTTCTCTGATTTCGTTTATGAAGTCCTTGACCACTATGGGCTGCAAGCGTTGCATCTCCATCCCAACTCTGTCCTCCTCCTGTCCATCTTTTCCTACTACTGTGAGGCGTACCTGGGTGTGATGTCATCCGTGATGCTCCTGCGCCATTTCTTCTTCCTCCGCATCAGCGAGGGTCACATCTCTGGGTGCGCCAACTTCATTGTGTCCAGCAAGGCCAACTCGATCTCGAGCACCAGGAAGAGGACCGACAACATTCGATCCAAATGGGTCATGGTGGACGCCAAGCTCGCCCATCCGCGCCTCGTGTTGCCGATGGAGGCGCCCCGACAAAGCAAGGAGTAGCCCAGGGTGGAGCTTGTCGACGAGCGGGCATCGTCAGTGTTGGGGCAGATGATGACTAACCTGAAGCCGGGCAATGCGAGGGCGGCCAAAATAACGGGAGCGATGCTCCTGAGGGAGTTCTTGACGCTGCGGGTTGCCCCACTCCGGGCGCGTGTGCGCCCCTTCTAGGAGCTTGAAGGAGGGGAAACCAAGGCCCGCCTAAGGCCGGGAGACCTACCTAACGACGAACTGGACGTCGTCCTGCATCTCATAGTCGGAGACAACCAGGAGTACCCGCCTAGCGCCTTCATTCCCCTGTTTTAACGCAGGGACTGGGAGGAATTCGTCGCCTCCAAGCCGACTTTTGATGCGCGGGGGCTGGCGCCGCCGGTGTTATCGGGAGCTCCTACGGCGCAGAAACCAGGGGAGGTGTCTTCTGGCGAGTCCCGCGGAGAGGGGGAAGAGGAGGTGGACTCGGAGGAAACTCCGAAAGAGGTGGGAGAGACCTCCCCTCCGAGCAAGGCCGAGATTCTCTGCGCCCTTCCTGATGATGCCGAGGCCGATGCCTACCAAGGAGGGAAGGAGCAACCCCTCCTCCCGACGAAGGGTAGGTCGTCGCTGGTGGACCGCGGTACCGCCTCCACCCCAACACCTCTGGGACTGGATCCGGTTCTGCCTCCGCACCGCATGGCGCCACCGGAGCCCGAACACCTGCTCCTCAGGTCCCAATGCTGTCAGGCCTCAAGCTTCACAAGTGGAGGGTGGAGTACCTCGCGGTGGACTGGTAGGTGTCTCGAGCTTCGCTTTATCCCTGCTGATACTTGTTATTTCCCGACGCCCGCCTTTGGTTGATTAGGCTGACATCTTCGGCGAAGAGGAGGAAGGAGGGTACGGCGGCTGTGCCTCCCTCCGCAGAGCAAGGATAAAACATCGCCCGTGTCTTCCCAGCCCGGTCGCCCTTGCGGGGCCAGGAGGAACATCGCCGTGTGGAATCAGCCCCCATAGCCCCGCTGGCTGTGGAAGTGTCGGTACTTGGCGCGGCTGATGAGGTCCCAGCTGCTCCGGAACCCGCAGTCTCCCAAGCCCTAGTGATGATGTCGCTTCCTCCTACTGTTGCATCTCCACTTCCTGGTCCTTCTGCTCCTGCTGCCGTCTTGGAGCGTGCCTTTTCAGAGATGACCCAACTGCAAGCGGATCTCCTGAGTGCTGACCCGCGCCTAGTGGCCGGGCGTTTGGAGTTGGCCTCCGGCTGGCTTCATTCTGACCTAGCGGTACGCGCGGCGCTGGGCCAGGCTGTTGTAGTTTCCGAGAGGGAGAAGCAAGAAGCCGTCGGCGCTGCAGCCGATCGTGAGGCAGCGCTGAAAGATGCCAAGGCCGCCCGTGACCGCTGCCAAGCGCTGGAGGGTGAGTTGCAGAGCCTGCACGACAAGCACGCCGAAGAGGTACGCTGCCGCCAAGCAGAGGAGAAGGAGATGAAGGCCCGGGAGGAAGCCGTCAAGAACCATGATGCTGAGCTAGAGGAGCTGGGGAAGAAGCAGGTTGCCGAGCGCAACCGGTTTGAAGAGTTGGATCAGAGGATGGGGGCAAGGGAGGCCGATCTTGATGCCAAGGCGCGAGTCCTGGCCGAAGACCGTGTGGCCTTCGCTGATCTCGAGAAGAGATCTCACAAGGCGCTGAGGATGCTCTACAAACATGGCCTGGAGAAGCCGTTGGACACTGATGAGGACGGCACCGCCCAGCTGCTTCCTTTCGTGGTGAATGCGCTTGAGGAGGTCGTTGAGGGCCTCGGTCCCATGGCGGAGGCAGAAGCTCACGTTCTGTCTTCAGACGCACTGACTCGCGTCCTCATCTATCTGCACCTCCGTGACCCCAACGCCCGCCTTGACGAGCTGCTGGAGCCTGTGGCTGAAGATCTCTGCGAAGCCGCCGCCACAACTGTTCAAGATCAAGTGGAGGCCTTGTCGGGGAAGTTCCACGGCTTTGTCTCTAATCCTCTGCCTGGCGATGTCGCGGATCCTGCGGCTGGTGGTGAAGGTGAGAACATCATCGCCTACGGGGGAGCACCTTCCACAGGCGACGGCGACATCCAGGGGTGTCCTGCGGCTATTCTTCTCGTTTCATTCCTGCGACATACATCAGGCCTCATGGAGGCATTTAGACTTTTCATTTGGTATTGTGAGAACAGTATGCTTGTAATCTTTGCTTCCAAATTTTGCGTTTTCCTTCCTATTTGCTCTATTCTGCGTCGGCAGAGCCCGGCCCCGCGCATACCTCAACCGCCATTGGGCCGGCCGGAGACCAGGACGGACCAAGGAGTGAGGGGCTACGTGACCAGTTAGGCTCCTGAGTCGCGATGCTCATGAGTCCCCCTTGACGTGCGAACAACATATAGGGAGAGTTCGTGAGGATAGATTAATGTTCTACGTCGGCAGAGCCCAGCTCCGCGCATACCTCAACTTCCATTGGGCCGACCGGAGACCAAGGCGGACCAAGGAGTGACGGGCTACGTGACCAGTTAGGCTCCTGAGTCATGATGCTCAGGAGTCCCCCTTGACATTCAAACAATTTCCATACCTGCCCTCGCCGAGGCCTCGGGAGGGGTGTGCGACGCCCAGGTCCAAGGGACCTGGTTGGGTGGTGTGCGCTTCGGTGTGACCTGAGCGCAGGCCCCGTGCCCAGCCCCCTCGCGCGACTCTCCCGAGGGGAGGCGTCGTGCTGAGGCTGGGCGCTGAGCTCTGGGCTCCCTAAGGTTAGTACGACCATGGGGCCACCCTCACTTGTTTATCACCAGCGCAGAGCATAGTGCTTCCGCTTGTGCACGGGCATAGCCACACCTCGGCAGTGTCGACAACCAGCGCGGAGCATGGAGCTTCCACTTGGGCGTGGGATGGGGGGCCCCCTCCGGGAGGAGCCCCTGGGGCGTGTACATCCCCGCCCTGACACGTGGTTTGCACGGCAAGGCTGCGAGGTGTATCTGGGCACTCGTGAGCCAGCGCGGGACTCACGAGGCCCTACCTCAAGGCGGGTTGCGCCTGGTCTTGAGTCTTGGTGACTGTATGTCCCTGCAAGGCGGTTAGATGCAAGCACTCTACGTCCTCAGGTCCCGGCCCTCGAGCGAGCTCAGCCGCCACTGGTATGCTAGGTCGCGATTTCATGGTCAAGGCCAGGGGGTGAGGGCTGGACAGCCAATAAGAGCTCTTGAGTCGCGATGCTCAGGAGCCCCCCTTTTAACGTGCAAGCAAATTGCATAGGGCGAACGGACCCGTGGCGGGCGGTGATCGAGCAGGCGATAGCAGTTGGCAGGTTAAGCATGAAGAGCAGATCGACTTGGATAAATGCAGGAAGATACATGCCACTGGGTCTGGCCCGAGCGGCGTGGGGATGATGCAGCCCGAGGGGCACCCCCAACAAGGTAAGCTAAAGACATAAGCTGAAGGGATACATGCCATAGGGACGGACCCATGTGGCCTGGGAATAATGCAGCCCAAGGGGTGCTCCCAGCTTAAATGAACTTGGAAGATGTCACCTGGTCCTGTAGACGAAGTAGAGTTGGTGCAGCTGAAGCCACGCGTTGAAGGAATGGCTCCTCATGAGCCATCGGGGCCCTGAGCCTCGGGAGGTTCTGGGGGCTCAGGAGGTTCCCTGAAGACCGTCCCCATCTCCTCCAGAACAGCATGGAACCTGGCCTCCTGAGCTGCCAGGACTTGCCGCATGTTGCGTTGATAGGCCGACGCCACGCTCGGCAAGCCGAAGGGCATGCGAACGTAGATGTGCAGTGGACCCTCACAGCGGCCCGCACGTGATGGCCAGAAGCATTCCTGAGATGCGGCCCTGTTGAGCCCTGGGATGTCGATGCAGACGCGCAGCTCAGCACCCTCGCCTGGATGGTGAGCCACACTCCGTGAGCGGCTGTCGCCGCGCACGGCTCTTGCGTCTTGTAGCTCTTGGGTGGTCTTGGTGATGAACTCCTGGGTGGTGGGCACTCCTTGCCCTGTGCTCTCCTAAGGAAAGCGTATTGTGAAGCACGCTTCCAAGTGGTGCCCAAGCGCCTCCCTCGTGAGGTTGGCAAGGTCTGAGGCTCTCCAGGAGAGAGACCCCGAGTCCTGCCTGAGGAGGGTGGCGGGTGCGCTTTCCTATGCGGTGGAGGGGGCGCCCCTGGAGCGGGCGCTGATCCTGACGAGGCTCCTGACGCGACACCATATTCTTGGGGTCCTGTGCGACGCGGCAGCTTCTTCTTGGGGATGGTCTTCGGTGGGCCTTCACTTCCGCTGTCAGGGTTGTCGATTGCTGCGGCTTGGAAGGCGCGCTCAAGGGAGCACACTGCATCCCTTTCTTCACATGGGACCATGATGATTCCCCCGCTTCTTGGCATCTTGAGAATGTTGTAGCCGTGGTGAGTGACTGTCATGAAGTTGGCTAGGGCTGGATACCCGAGGATGGCATTGTACGGCAGGCGGATGTGCGCGATGTGGAAGTCGATGAGCTCGGTGCGGTAGTTCTTGCGCTCCCTGAAGGTGACAGGCAGGCGGACTTGCCCTATCAGTGTGGTGGAACCGCCAGTCACTCCTGAGAAAGGCTTGGTTGGCTGGAGCTGCTCATAGAGCACTTGGAGGTTGTCGAACGTGTCGACGGATAGGACATTGAGCCCTGCGCCGCCGTCGATGAGAGTCTTGGTGACTTGCACATTGCTAATGACTGGGGAGCATAGTATAGGGAGTGTGCCAGCGGTGGCTGTGCACTTGAGCTAGTCGACCGAGTTGAAGGTAATGGCGCATTGGGACCACCTGAGCGGGCGTGTGGCCTTGAGCTTGGGGAGCGCCATGTTCACCTCGCGAGCGAACTGTTCAAAGATGCGCTGAGAGGCTGGGGCCTGAGCACCGCCCAAGATGCAAGCGACCGCACACAGCTCCTGGAAGCCCCCAGCCCCCTCGTCCTGGTGGTGGTCGTCGTTTCTTCTCGGTGGCGGCAACGAGGGAAGTCCGGCGTTGCCCTGGGGGCGATCATCACGAGGCGGGTCCCTCCAGTCGCCCTCGCGAGGTTGGTCCTGCCGGCGGTCCTCACGAGGCCGGTCACGCCACTCCTGGCGCGGGCCATGGTCGTCCCAGCGTCCGCCTCCGTGTCCTCCTGCGCGGTCATAGCCCCGGTCGTTGCGCTCGAGGCGTCGACCGAAGCGTCCTTCCCGTATGGCTCTGACAGTCGCTGGTGTTGTGGGTGTTCAGGTTGTGGAAGGCGCAGAATGGACGGCCGTTCTTGGATGACTCGGGCTGATCTCTGCCTCACTTGGTGTAGGGCTCCGCTGCGAGCACCACTGCCTCTTTGCGCTTCACATCCTTGGCCTTGGCCTTCTTCTCCTCCACTCATGCAGCTGGCAGCTCAAGGAGAGAGAGGCGCCCCTCCTCAGCTCTTGCGCACTTGGTCGCCAGGTTGAACAGCTCCTGAGATGTGCAAAGCTCCTCGTGGATAGCCAGCTCTTCCTTCATATTGACGTCACAGACGCCGTCTGAGAACGCGGAGATGATGGCTTCGCCCGTGACCTTGGGGATCTTGAGGCGGGTGTTGTTGAAGTGCTGGATGTATTTCTGGAGGTTCTCTCCTGGCTGTTGCTTGATGCGGCGTAGATCGCCCACGGCCGGTGGGCGGTCGCGAGTGCCCTGGAAGTTGGCAACGAAGCGGTTGCGCATCTCGTCCTAGGAGGTGATTGAGTCGTGTTGCAGGTTCAGGAGCCAGGAGAGGGCCCCATCCTTGAGAGCCATGGGAAACCAGTTCGCCATGACTTTTTCGTCGCCATTGGCCGCTTCGATGCTCAGCTCATAAAGCTACAGGAACTCCGTGGGGTCGGCGGTGCTGTCGTATCGAGGAGGTAGATCCGTCTTGAACTTGCCTGGCCAGGCGATGCTACACAGTTCGGGGGTGAAGGCATGGCAACCAGCCGTGGTAGTCGGGGCCCGCTTCTAAGGCGAAGCTTGGTCTTGGTGAGGTCCGCACTGCGCCACTGCCGGCGGCACGCGGTCTTGGCGAGGTGGAGCGGGGAGCACCGGTGCAGCTTCTCGCGGCCGCGGGATTTCTTAGCAACTTCTTTCTTCGCGCGCGGGAGCCGGGTGTAGTGGATCACGCTGCGGTGGTGCGCGCATTGGTGCCAAGGCACCGTCTTGGGGTCGAGGCGGTGGAGGCATTCCATGAGCCCCGTCGCCCGCGGCTGGTTGAGGGGGAGGCGGAGAGTGGGACAGCGTCGGAGAGCCCCCTGCGGCGCAGACGAGCTCGGCCATGCGGTCGAGCCACTCCTCGAAGAGGTCGTCGACGGGGCGGTAACACAGGAGCTCGTTCGCCACGATGAGCGCGACCCGTGCCTCCATGGGAGCGCGGTCCGTGTGGGATGAAGAACCAGCAGGGGTGAGTGATGGAGTAGCGATGCGGCCGTCCTGCCGCACCGAAGGATGTTGTGAGGACGCCTGCTGCTCGTTCCCCACTAGGCCAGTGGCAGTGTTGGCGGCGGGGGACAGAGAACGACGAGGCGGCCCGCCGATGGGAGCCGTCTGAGCGACGCGGGCGGCGAGGGCAGCCCAACGCTCAGCTCGAGCACGGAGAGCGTCCGACATGGAGACGACGGAGAGACGAAAAGGAAGCTACGGCGCCCCTCTACCTGGCGCGCCAAATGTCGGATGTGGGGTTCCGGCAAACCCTTAAGGTTCGAACACTGGGGTACGCGCGAAGTCTTTCCCTCCTATCGATCTACGCTCTAGCTCGCTAAGGTCTTGCGGACGAACTCAACGAACTCACAACACAGAAAGACACGGGGTTTATACTGGTTCGGGCCACCGTTGTGGTGTAATACCCTACTCCAGTGTGGTGGTGGTGGTGGATTGCCTCTTGGGCTGATGATCAACAATACAAGGGAAGAACAGCCTACTAAGGTTGAGGCGTTCTTGTGCGTTCGGACTGGTGTTGTGTAGATTCCCCTAGGCTAAGGTGAGAGATCCCACCCCCACTATGGTGGTGGCTAGTCCTATTTATAGAGGCCCTGGTCCTCTTCCCAAATATTGAGCAGGAAGGGAGCCAACAATGGCGAGCTAATTCGAAGGGGGACAACTAGTACAAGCTATCCTGACAAAAGTGGTCTTTGCCTGTGAAAGCCTCTGGTGGTGACGCTGTCTTGGGCTCCATGATGACCTCCGTCCTGCAGTCCATGGTCTTGGTCTTGTTGCACCGAAATGGCAACCTTTGCCTGATGCCTTGGTACTCCGCGGCTGCGCTTGCCCCCTTTGCACCAAAGAGGAAACAATGACGTTGCGCACGCTGGCGCCCGCCTGGTGTCGATCATCATGGCTCACGTCACGAGAGCATCGTGAGATTCGCCTCGCCTTGATATCTCCGCCCCTCGCGAGCCAGCCTGACTAGGACACTCAAGAGGAGGTCTTGCGTCGTCCGCCTCGCGAGGCTTGGACCCTCACGAGGGTCTTGGATGCTTTGTTGATGAAGATGGGCCGTACGGCCTGCTGGCTTAGCCACGCCATGGGCCGCAGGCAGGCAAGTCTGGGGACCCCCATTCCCAGAACACCGACAGTATGAGCCACACGTCGAGATCGGATGGCTCACCTCGCTCCCGAGAGCCTCCCGCCGCAAGCCAACCCGCAACTTACGACAAGAAGGCTCTCTTCGCCCTCAAGCAATTGAGGAAGGCGGGTACTCCAGCGTCCTTTATAGGAGTAATGACTCGACTTGAAAACTCAATATTAACAATAACATACTGTTTGGAAGATAGCAATTCGGTCTACCAAATTAACAGTTGTTAGCATACAATTTGAAAGAATGTGGATCCAACTTTCAAAGTTGTATTTATTTGTCCCATTGGAAGCAGGTGTATGTATTACGCAACTATTTCAATTGTTCTGCCCTTCCCGACAGTCAAATCAAATCCAAAAAGGAATATTTTGTATCCATTGTCTGATCTCCTTACTTGATGATGGCCCCACTTTTAGACTCATCTTTACTTGCCGTAAGCTGTCCTGGTGTGTCATGAGGTGAAGATGACAAAAAGCAATAAATGTCCACATACCCTCCCTGGAAAGTTGTCCTCAATGTTGCAAGGTCTTCTTCAACATGTGGCATTAGATTTTCAGCATTGACACTCTTATTCTTCAAATCTTGATGGTCTGCCACACTGCAACCTCCTTCTCACCTAGCATGACTTGTAGCTGCATGTGACACCTCTTTCTCCAAATGAGCTTGAACTTTGGTGAAACTTCATTTTTTTCAAAGAAACCAGTGTGCCACTGTCTTGCCTCCTTGACCTTAATGACCTTTTATCCAATTCCTTTTTATAATTCGTCAAAACAAGTGCAATACTAGGACCGCACAACATGCAGACACAACAATATTTCCCTGTATTTCAATGCATTTCTGCCTCATTCCTTTGGTCATCTACTCTTACCTGAATGACACATGAATAATTGATTCTTCATGAACATTATTTGTTTGTATGCTTTTGTAAATGCAAGTGAAAACACTCGCCTCCCTCTTAGACGACACACGGACATCATGAACCTCATCTGTTCGAATGCCCTTGCCGATGCAAGTGTAAATCATAGCACATGCCCAATCATCCTCCTTTTCTTAGTTGAGGGTCTTGTCATCTACTGGCTTGCCAACAATGGGCATAGATAATATATCACTATTACTAATGCTCCTCACATCATTCTCCCCCTCTTTAAGCGAGCTCGTCCTCGGTCTCCAAGTGGTCTTGTGCACTTTCTCCTTACGCGCAACTAGTACCAGCTGAGACAGATCTTATCCTCCACCATATGCTTCATTGTCCTCCGCTTACCAACATGAGTAAATGTATATGTATTAGCTCTTCTAGCATGCATAGCATGGCAAACATACTACCATGGACGCCCTAGCAACTATCCATAAACCTCCAATGGCAACACATCGCAGTCAACATTGTCAAATGCAAATGGCACATGTACCTTATGAGTATTTTTTAGCATATTGTCACTGTTCAACCATTCAACATGCTTTGGCTCTAGAATATACCAAATAGACAATCCCAAAGTTTCCACTACTTCCTTGTTGATGCCATTACAGTAGATACCGCTATCAATGATCAATTCGCATGTATTCTCCTACATGATGCACTTCCTATGAAACATGTTCCATCTCTCATTTTCTCCACAACTTGTCACCAATGGGCATCTTGTTAAATTGTACTCTCATACCACACACTAGTAACACCATCCTCATCCAGTGTTTCAGTTGGCACCAATGTTGGTGCCCTCGAAACACCAATGACCTTTGTTTCCTCATTCATTGTTGTCACTGCCTCATTAATAACATCTACCTTGGCCATCTCGTGATGCTACACGAGAAATTGTGTACACAGAAATTGCCTGAAGACCCTGCCAAGGTGTGCCATATTTTAATTTATGCCCTTGACATCCCTATCTTCACGCCACCAAAATGGTATATTTGGACCCACATGGTATGCCATTAGGGCATAAGCAACCTTATCATTAAACTGGGGATAAGAGGAGACACATGTATAAAAACCACAATGCATCGTATCTTTCCAGAACTTGTGATTTGTTGGTGTTGCATCTCTCTTCAGCTGCCACTTGATTTTATTTGGATCATGTTGCACACCTTTAAGAATGTTATAATAGCCTTGAAATGCGTCCCATGCCAACAGAGTTACATCGCTAATGCGGGGAAAATGTACTATTAGCCATCTCCACCTCTTGTGCATCACCGCAAACTACCCCTGTGCACCTATCATCCTAACTTGTACATCATGGTTGCACTATGGTAGTAATTCACCAACTTGCGGTACCACAAATGCATTGACTTGCAGATAAATCTCCACAGATAATTCTTTTGCATTGCGAGAAACCCATAAATCTGATACCACCTAACATACGTACGACATCGTATGAGCCGCTGATTTGGCCCGATCTTTCATGATGCAACAACCTCCTCCAAAATATACGAATAAAAGCCCCCAATTATGTCACTAGTATGCATAACCTGAAGTTGGGTAATGAAAATCAACAAGAATTCCTCGACAAACAAGGAACCTCACATCAAAATAGAGTAACGAGCAAGCAATCCGCTGGTGACAACGGACCTCATGAGAATTCTTGGCAACACAAGAATCTTCTCGCAATCACTTGATAAAATATGAAAAGAGATGACGCCCAGGGGTCCCATCTTGTTTACATGACTAGAGGCAAACCTTCGACACATGTTTAAAACCTAAAACACAACCCCCTTCAAAGCCATGACTTACATGGATATATAAATACATGTGGATGTACAACATAAGGTTGGGGTTGAAACAAACCAACCTATAGCTTTCCTAATTTATATGACTCTGATACGTCTCCAACGTATCTATAATTTTTGATTGCTCCATGCTATGTTATCTACTGTTTTGGGCAATATTGGGCTTTATTATCCACTTTTATATTATTTTTTGGACTAACCTATTAACCGGAGGCCCAGCCCAGAATTGCTGTTTTTTTGCCTATTTTAGTGTTTTGAAGAAAAGGGATATCAAACGGAGTCGAAACAGAACGAAATCAACTGGAGAAGTTATTTTTGGAAGGAAAGCTACCGGATGGACTTGGACCCCACGCCAGGAGCCAAGGGAGGTGCTCACGAGGGTGGGGCGCGCCCTAGGGGGGGCGAAGCTCCACCGACATACCTCCCGCACCCATATATACTCACGTACCCTAAAACGATTGGGGAGCACAATAGATCAGGAGTTCCACCGCCAGAAGTCTCTGTAGCCACCGAAAGCCAATCTAGACCCGTTCCGGCACCCTGTCGGAGGGGTAATCCTTCTCTGGTGGCCATCTTCATCATCCCGGTGCTCTCCATGACGAGGAGGGAGTAGTTCTCCCTCAGGGTTGAGGGTATGTACCAGTAGCTATGTGTTTGATCTCTCTCTCTCGTGTTCTTGATTTGGCACAATCTTGATGTATCGCGAGCTTTTCTATTATAGTTGGATCTTATGTTTCTCCTCCCCCTCTTCTCTCTTGTAATGAATCGAGTATCCCCTTTGAAGTAATCTTATCGGATTGAGTCTTTAAAGATTTGAGAACACTTGATGTATGTCTTGCCGTGCGTATCTGTGGTGACAATGGGATACCACTTGATTCACTTGATGTATGTTTTGGTGATCAACTTGCGGGTTCCGCCCATGAACCTATGCATAGGGGTTGCCACACGTTTTCGTCGTGATTCTCCGGTAGAACTTTGGGGCACTCTTTGAGGTCCTTTGTGTTGGTAGAATAGATGAATCTGAGATTGTGTGATGCATATCATATAATCATACCCACGGATACTTGAGGTGACATTGGATTATCTAGGTGACATTAGGGTTTTGGTTGATTTGTGTCTTAAGGTGTTATTCTAGTATGAAGTCTAGGGTTGTTTGTGACACTTATAGGAATAGCCCAACAGATTGATTGGAAAGAATAGCTTTGAGGTGGTTTCGTACACTACCATAATCTCTTCATTTCTTCTCCGCTATTAGTGACTTTGGAGTGACTCTTTGTTGCATGTTGAGGGATAGTTATATGATCCAATTATGTTATTATTGTTGAGGGAACTTGCACTAGCAAAAGTATGAACCCTAGGCCTTATTTCCAAGCATTGCAATACCGTTTACGCTCACTTTTACCATTAGTTACCTTGCTGTTTTTATATTTTTAGATTACAAAAACTATCATCCATATACCACTTGTATCACCATCTCTTCGCTGAACTAGTGCACCTATACAATTTACCATTGTATTGGGTGTGTTGGGGACACAAGAGACTCTTTGTTATTTGGTTGCAGGGTTGCTTGAGAGAGACCATCTTCATCCTGCGCCTCCTACGGATTGATAAACCTTAGGTCATCCACTTGAGGGAAATTTGCTACTGTCCTACAAACCTCTGCACTTGGAGGCCCAACAACGTCTACAAGAAGAAGGTTGTGTAGTAGACATCAGACTCTATGTGGAAACTCAAGATTAATAGTGACATATTATTTGGAAGATAGCAATTCGGTTTCCATGAATTAAAGGCTGGCAGCATACAATCTATAGAGCACACATATCCAACTTCCCAATTTCCATTTATTTGCATTATTTGAAGCATGTATAGGGATTATGCACCTATTTCAATTTATGCCCTACTGCCAGTCAAACAAATTCTGAAAGGGGGTATTTTGTATGTATCACATGTTCTCATTGCTTGATGATGGCACCACTTTTAGACTCATCTTTACTTGTCGTAGGTTGTCCTAGTGTTTCATGAGGTGAACATGATAAAGATCTGGACATGCCCGCATCATAGGCACTTCCCCTTACCATGATCATAGAAGTGTCATGGATCTTCATATCAACCAAGTCCCCACCAACATGCACAAACAAGGTAGCTTTCCACTCGATGAACAAAGCACCACTAGCAAATTTTACCATCACCAAGAATCATGTCATTCTGAAGAATCCAAGCACCCCCAAAGAAAAATCTTTTAACACATAGACGAGTGAACATGGCATAATAAATTTAGCAACCAATCTAAGTTTGTCTTAAAAAAATTCTCTGTTGCTAGTAGCTTCAAAACTTCATGAAGAGCGGTGTTCGACATTTATGCTTTAGTGTAAGTTATAAGAGCATGAAAGCCGCCCTATCCACCGTACAACAAATTTTATAGGATGGAAAAACATTGACATTGTACATTATCCTTTTTATTGAACTGCTAAGCTCTTAGTCACCGCTCACAAGGAGAAAAACTCTGATTGTTTTGGAACATCAGCATGCCATATCTGTTCCCAAAATTTTATTTATCCATTTCTAACACTATTGTGTCACCTTGTATTTTTCTCCCAAAATTTTCTATGCAAAGCAAATCTGTAAGACTCCTCCCCAAGAATTAGTAGGATCTCTCCATATGCTAGGGCGGAGGTTGTGAAGTCCCCATCAAGTTGAGTTAGGAGCGCCATAATAAGTACCAACTCTGTGTCATGAGGAAAGAAAAATGCCTCACCAAGTCTGCATTCCATCATTTCTCCCTCATCACAAATAGGTTGAACATCCATTTTAATCGCGATCTATTTTTGTTCGTAGTAATTGTACACTAGTTCCTTGGACTCTAATGATCTCTCCCTATATTCATTCTTTGGCCATTACAGACTCCAAATATTTATTATTTGGCCATCATACACTCCAAATGTTTATTATTTGTCCATTATACACTCCAAATATTACTCCTTTTTATAGCTGCATTTTTTACCATTGTAGACTATACAAATCCCACCTTGTTTCAGAAGATCAGGGCCATGTTGAAAGTGTTGCCAGCTAGGGGACAAGTTGTAGGAGGAGGTGGTATCCAGCATGTCACCATTAAGGTAAAACTTGTCCTTACGCAAGGGATCTCATAAGTAATCAGGAAACTCCAATAAAGTGCCAAACTTGCCTAGCCAATGTGAACCATGGATACAACTCATCGAAGTGTATGCAACCAAAATCTACTACCATTGCAACAAGTACATATAGTGCCACTGCAACAAACAACAAAGCTTAGTTCATGATGCGGCGTAATATGATGCTCAACAATAACAAAACTATTTCTCTCCCTCTTATAAAAAATCACAACAACAACCATATTAGCCTCTCGCTTAATCTTGATTATCTTGATCTCTTGGAGACACTTAATGATGGCCAATGGTTCCTTCTTCAAATCAATGAGTGCAGACTTGTCATAAGAAGCAATAGATAAAGGCGGCATGCATAGAGGTAACCACTCTAGAGGGTAGTAGTTAAATGACCATCCTTAGCTAGGAGAAAACCCAATGTGTGCCCAAGATTAGCCTCTTCCACAGTCAAGCAAGGTGATGCAACTAAAGACTCCCAAATTGCTATAAGAATTCTCCAAGCATGAATCCCTCACGATGCCACACATGAACCCAAGCTCAAAGATGTGTCAAAGCCAACATCGACATTAACCTTGACCCGACCAATCGGAGGAGGCTCAGAAGCATCCATACATGTACTCACTCCATCCTAAAATATAGCGCATAACATTTTTCAGTTAAATTCGTAAACTTTGACCAAGTTCATTGGAAAATCTCAAATTTTAGAATATCAATACCATTAGATTCATCATGAAATATATGCTCACATGGTATATATTTGATATTGTGCATATATCATTTTCTCTATAAACTTGGCAATTTGTTTATTTATTTGAAAATCTATGCACAGTATTTTCATTGTGAGGAGACTTTCCAATCTATTCATCAATTGTCAAGATACTACAAATAACACCATAAGTAAAAATTATATATTGGTCTGTAAACCACCTAGCGACTACAAGCACTAGAGCGAGTCGAAGGCGCACTGCATCATCGCCTGTCCCTTACCGGAGTCGGGTAAACCTTGTTGTAGTAGACAATCGGAAAGTCTTCGTGCTAAGACCCTGCATGGCTAACACACTAGACCATCAACTGTCTCCGGTGAAGAGAAGCATATATCGGAAGGATCCAACCTGTAGACACACGGGCATGAAAACTTGATCCACCGAAGACAAACGTTGACCGAATCCCGTGAGAACCGTCGGAGACAAATCTCCACACCCCCTCCGGTGATGGTACAAGTACCACTAAACGGGGTTTAGGCGGGGGGGGGGGGGGGGCTTATTCCATCTTCAGAGAGCCACCACCGCCTCTCCTCTCTATGCAGGACACAAACCCTAACAAAACTCAATAAAACATCAAAAAATTAAGCCCTCCCCCGGCGAGGACCGATATCCACCATGCATCCATGGCCCTAAGGTCATAGGAGGTGAGGCAGACCGGTGGCGGCGCCGACAGGAGGCAAGAGAAACCCTAGTTGATGGGAGCCCTTGCGTACGAGGCAATTGTTCTGCTGCTTGGAACAACAATAGATGAAGTGATGATGGAGAGAGGGGAGCACACTCTATTATAGTGTAGAGGGAGTATCATGCATCTCTGTATCGTCCAAGACACCAATGAGATGCACAAAGAAGAACTATCTCCCCTTACCATGATAACCAGAATATTGCCATGTGGAAGCTCCACAAGAACCTGAAAAGTAATTGTCCAAGAAGATGACCCAATCGCCATTGGCAAATTTACCATCGCCAGAATCACATCATTCCAAGGAATACAAGCACATAGATAGTCAACATGACTCGATAAATTAAGCAAGCAAGCTTGGACGATATTCATTCTCTTTTGTTGGTAACTCCAAAACATCATGGAGACCGGAATCCATGGTGCGTTCTTTAGTGAAATTAACAAGAGCATGAAAGGCATCTTCATCCTACGTGCCAGAAATGTTACATGTTGGAAGAACATCAGGATGATGCTTTACTCTTTTTTTTGGACTGGTAAGCTCATCATCACGGATCAGCAAGGAAAAAAACTCCGAGAACATCGGCATGCCAAATCAATTTGCAAAAAATTGTTTCTCCATTTGTAGCACCGTTGTGCTGCCTCGTGTCTTTTTTCTGCCAATTTTCTATGCAAAGCATGTACGAAAGCACTCCGCCCAAGAAGCAACAAGATCTCTCGACGTACATATCAGACCAGAAAGTCATCATCAAGAGTCGAGAGTCGCATAATAAGGAACCGCTCTCTATGTCACGAGGAAAAAAAACATGTCTTGCCAAGTTTTCATTCCATACCCCCCCCCCCCCCAATCACAAACTTATCATACACCCATTTTAATCATGATCGAATCTTCTCCCAATTTTTAGACAGGGGTTCCTTGGAATTCAATTATCTCTCCAATATTCATTCTTTGGCCATCATAGACTCCCAATATTTATTCCTTTTTGTAGATGCAAATATTTATTCTCCGACCATTATACACTGTACAAATCACACCATGTTTCAGAAGATCAAGCCCATGTTTAATGTGTTCCCAGCTCGGGGCCGAAGCAACGGCGCACATAAGCCATAAGGAAGCTTCGAGACGGGCCACAGTTGTCTAGCCAGATGTGAAACCATGGATACAACTCATCTGCGTGCATGCAACCAAAATCTGCTAGTGTGGCAACAAGTAACTTACACAAACTGCCACTGCAACAAGTAACTTACACATACTGCCACTGCAACAAGCAACAAATTTAATTAATTCACAAGGCAACTTAGTAACGGCTTGTCATCGACTTGTTTTCTCTCTCATTGTGAGCGAGCCGGCTGTCACCCGTAAGTTTCTCGGCCGGAGGTAAAGTCAGCAACAGACTGGTGGAGTTAATTACCGCCCTAGCCACTGCCAGCTGCGGTGCAACGATCGATTGGGAGGAAATTAATTACCGCTCGTCCACACATATCCAAATTATTATTGCGCCATTGAGTTAAGGGAGACCGCGGTCTGCCTTTCTGATCACAAAGAGTACTCGACCACAAAAGTTTAGTGCAGTGTACTGCACATTAGAACCCTAGTTCGAGCATATCTTTCTCTTTTGGACAATGCATGTATTCTCTCCATGAAACAACTGGTTCATCTGATTTGATCATACGGTTTTGGGTACAGATTTCTTTCTCCAAAGATGGCTACAGATAATTCTTCTACGCACAATATTAATGACAAAGGAGTTCTACATACGACTGGGAAATTTTCCCCTAGATTTTCTTGAATCTCAAATGACTTGGGGTCTGGTACCATGATCTCATATAATCTTAGTGCACCATCCTAGGCATGCTCACTGGCACCTTGCGCAGCGGGGAAGTGCGGATCACGGCCTCGAAGCACCCCATCGCTGGGACAGGCGAAGCCGAGCCCACCGGAGATGACGACGCCACTATCTTCGCCCGCACAGTGGCTGGCACGTCGAGGCCGCGGGGGTTCATAATGTCGGCGCCGCTCGCCGTTTCCTCCTCCTCCGCGTCTGATGCTTCTGCGTCGTCTGTGTTGGGCACGTTGTCGGGTTCCTGCACGATAGAAGGATGCGCCAGGCGCTGTCTCGGCCGCGGGGGCACCGGGCTGCTGTCGACGAGGTCGAGGATGAGGCGGCCGTCCATCCTCCTAGCGACGATGCGGCCCCGGCGCGGGGCGGACTCCCGCAGGACCACGACACGCCCGTCCGCGGTGCGCGTGCGCGTCAGCGCCCACGGCGAGCTGCCCGGCCGGCGCAGCGATGGGATCAGCGGCGGGAGGCGGTGGAGGCGACGCCGGCGCCACCCGTACGTCACCCAACACCCGCGGCCCTCCCCCTCGCCCTCATCCCAGCCATCCTCCCCCTGAAAGACCTCCGGATCGCGCTCTCCGCCACCGGGGGAGCAGACCGCGCGGCGCGAGGCGGCTATGGTGCGCGTGGCAACGTTGTGGTTGCGGTTCACGTCCTTGTCGGCGGCGATCAGGGTCCGGAGGCCGAGGTCGGCGGCGGCGGCGGCGAAGAGCATCGCGGAGAGCGAGCGGAGCGGAGCGCGGCCAATCAGCTATTACGTCTGGAGGAGGGGCCGGGAGGCGAGAGATCTTCCGGAACGGATCGCTGTGAGGTTCTGTGGAGATGCGGCCCCCCTATTTATACCCGTTCCGCCTCCTGACGGGGGGGATTAGGTGAGAGGATAGCGACAGACGCCGTGAACTTAATTTTTTTTTAGGGAACAGACGCCGTGATTTTTTGATTTGTTTCCCCCCTTCTTTCTCTTATTAAGCGTATATAAGTGTGACAGATAAGCGGTGGATGGGCGCGTGCAATTCCTTCTCGATCTGGGCCGATTTTAATGTACAGCTGCGCGCGTGATCGGCCCGAACGTTGCGCAGCTATCCATATCTGCCCCCAGCTATCAGGATCAAATTCCCTTAAAAAAAGACTACCCGGAGCAAAATTCTCTCAAAAAAGAAAAAAAAACTATCAGGAGCAATGGAGCACACAGCTACTCCCTCCGTCCCATAATGTAAGACGTTTTTCAACACTACACTAGAGTCAAAAAAACGTCAGACGGACGAAGTAGTTTTTATTGATTTTTTGGGGGGATTTTACTGATTTATTTTGCTAGTATAAAATTTTAATCCATTTAATATTATCTAGAAAAAAGTCCTTTGGTAGTATTGTCCATACGGGTAGGTTTTCCTCCCCTCCTCCGATGAGGCCGTTACTCTGCCACCCCCACTCCTGTTTGTGGTGCAACAAGTCAAACCTCTTCCACATCAGATGGTGGGCGCCCCGACGCCGAGGATAGGCTTCTGAGCACGTGGATCATGGGCGACCAAATCTATGGTACGGAATAATTTATGGCTCAGCGTTATCGATCTGATCGCCATGCTAGTATCCAAATTTGGGACCAACAATCAAGCGACAGAAAGGAGGAATGAAGTAGAAATTTAGTATTCTTTGTTTTTTGCCTAGTTTATATCTTTGGAATTCCTTAACTGCTATATGAAAATCCTAGACTGACATCCAATGACACTGTAGGGCAAGTCAAGATGTAAATGATATAAACTAGGTAAGAGGGTTAGGGCTAATAGGAGATTAGCCTTAAGCTAATCACCTGTCAATGGGGGCCCACCCGGTCAAACGATGGTCACCGCCGGCGCGCGTGCACAAGGCACGGGGACAATGCATCTGGTGGCCGCGTGAAATGGCTAGGGGCTACATGAGCTTTGTCAGGGGGTTGTGGGGGCAAAGTCGCGCCACCTTGGGCTGGTGGTCGTGCAAGGGATGGGCCAAAGGCAAGAAGAGACTTTGATTTTTTTGCGTATTAGGGAAGATCTCCACATAGGACGACCCCCTAAGTCGGAGCAGGAGACGGAGACGGATACATAGACGAAAGACAGGGGCAAAAAGTCAATAAGAAGGAAGAACATCATTTACCCCCCCTCCTCTTGCTTCACCTTAAGTCCAAAGGAGATTGATCAATTCTTCAAGTGCCTAACCGGAATCAAAGTTAGTTCCGGTTACTGTGGGAAGATAGGCAGATTTCTAGAAACCAAGAAAAAAGGTTCAACGGGATGAAGTCTCATGACTGTCACGTGATGATGACGTAGATACTCCCTATTGCACTTAGAGGGATAATGGACAAGCATGTTCGTGACATGCTTACTGGTCACTATAACTTTTTCGTTGTCATCTCTCGAAAAATGATCAGTGTGAAGCAGCTCCGAAGGCTACAGGAAGAGATTGTTGTCATACTAAATGAGCTTGAGATATACTTCCCGCCCGCGTTCTTTGACATCATGTTGCATTTGTGTGTCCACATTGTGGACGATATCATCGACCTCAGGCTGACATTCCTGCACAGCATGATGCTGTTCGAGAGAATGAATAGGGTCATCAAAGGATTCGTTTGTAACATGTCCCGTCCGAATGGAAGCTTCGTCCAGGGGTATCTGACCCAAGAGTGCATCTTCTTTGAGAATTATCTAGGCATCGGAAACCCTATTGTTGGTTTGCCCGTCAACAAGCACATCGACAGGCTCAGAGGAGAAGGTCACAGCAACGGCCAGATGGAATTGCTTGTGCACCACTCGGGTCGATGCAACGACTTTGACTAAACAAACTTAGTAGTGCTACAACACCTAAAGGTGCTAGATCCTTTCGTGACACTGCACAAAGACACCATCGCAAAGAACTACCGTGACCGGGGGTGCGCAAGATAGACACTGGAGTTATTAGAGAGCACAACTTCACTTTCTTGTGTTGGTTCAAAGAGCAAGTTCTGGCTAATCCCTCAAAAGAGGGATGTACGAACGGAAAGCTCATATACGCCTTAGCACATGGCCCCGCGGTCAACCTTGCGAATTATCAAGGATATGATATTAACAGATACACGTTCTACACAGAGGCCAAAGATAGTGATTACCAGAACTTAGCGATGACGATGGAATCCATGACCAGCAGCCACAATGTAACTAAAAGATAGTATAGAAGGGTCGAAGAGATCTGGGAGCTTAACTATTGTGGACTGCACAATGCGACAATGTTCCGTGTCAGATGGGATAAGGCGGTCCAAAGAGAAACCCAACATTTCACTACCATGTCAATACCCGATGTCGAGGGCGCTACTGAGGGAGTCCTGGATTAGGGGGTCTCCGGACAGCCGGACTATATCCTTTGGCTGGACTGTTGGACTATGAAGATATAAGATTGAAGACTTCGTCTCGTGTCCGGATGGAACTCTACTTGGCGTGGAAGGCAAGCTAGGCAGTACGGATATAGATATCTCCTCCTTTGTAACCGACCTTGTGTAACCCTAGCCCCCTTCGGTGTCTATATGAACCGGAGGGTTTTAGTCCGTAGGACAACATACAATCATACCATAGGCTAGCTTCTAGGGTTTAGCCTCTGCGATCTCGTGGTAGATCAACTCTTGTAATACTCCTATCATCAAGAATAAATCAAGCAGGACGTAGGGTTTTACCTCCATCAAGAGGGCCCGAACCTAGGTAAAACATCGTGTCCCCTGCCTCCTGTTACCATCCGCCTTAGACGCACAGTTCGGGACCCCCTACCCGAGATCCACCGGTTTTGACACCGACATTGGTGCTTTCATTGAGAGTTCCTCTGTGTCGTCGCCGTTAGGCTTGATGGCTCCTACGATCATCGATAGCGATGCAGTCCAGGGTGAGACTTTTCTCCCCGGATAGATCTTTGTGTTCGGCGGCTTCGCACTGCGGGCCAACTCGCTTGGCCATCTGGAGCAGATTGAAAGTTACGCCCCTGGCCACCAGGTCAGGTTTGGAAGCTTAAACTACATGGCCGATATCCGCGGAGACTTGATCTTCGACGGATTCAAGCCCCTGCCTTGTGCGCCGCGCGGTCACGATGAGTACGATTTAGCTCTACCATCGGACCATATTCAGGAGATCGGACCGGCAGCCGCTCCGAGCCTCAATTCGGAGCCAGTTGCGCCATCCATGGACGGGTGGATAGACCCCGTCATGGAGGTCGTATCCTCAGCGGCGATCGAGCCGAATATCGACCTTACCCTTCATGAGAGCCGTATTGCCAAACTGCCGAACCTTCTCCGACCACGGACTCCGAACCGCCTGCGCCCGTTCCTGTCGAATCCGATTGGGCGCCGATCATGGAGTTTACCTCCGCGGATATTTTTCAGCACTCGCCTTTTGGCGACATACTGAACTCATTAAGGTCTCTTTCCTTGTCAGGAGAGTCCTGGCCGAACTACGTCCGGCAGGATTGGGATGCGGATGACGAAGAAATTCGCCGCCCACCCACCACCCACTTAGTAGCCACTATCGACGACTTAACCGACATGCTCGACTTTGACTCCGAAGACATCGACGGTATGGATGACGATGCGGGAGATGGAGAGGTACCACTACCCACAGGGCACTGGACAGCCACCTCATCATACGATATATACATGGTGGATACACCCAAAGAATGCAATGGCGACGAGACAACAGAGGATGACCCCTCCAAAAAGCAACCCAAGTGCCGACGTTAGCGGCGCCGCTCTAAGTCCCGCCAAGGCAAAAGTGGTGACACCGGCACCAGAGATAATAGCACTCCGGACAGTGCCAAAGACAATAACAATCCCCTCCGGCAAGATTTGGAGTAGGAGGATGAAGGAGCCAACCCTCCTGAGAGAGCGACAGATGGAGAGGCGGAGGATGATAATTACATGCCTCCCTCCGAAGACGAGGCAAGCCTCGACGATGACGAATTCGTCATTCCAGAGGATCCCGTCGAACAAGAGCGCTTCAAGCGCCGGCTTATAGCCACAACAAATAGCCTCAAGAAAAAGTAGCAGCAGCTTCAAGCTGATCAAGATTTGCTAGCTGACAGATGGACTGAAGTCCTGGCGGCCGAGGAATATAAACTTGAACGCCCCTCCAAGAGTTACCCAAAGTGCAGGTTGCTACCCCGACTGGAGGAGGAAGCACCAAAACCTACATCCCCGGTGTATGACGCGGCTGATCGGCCACCTCGTGGCCGCGATAGAGAGGCATTCCAGCCAAAAGCTCAGCCCGCGCCCCGACGCCATTCAAATAAAAAGGCATGGGGAAATACGCCAGACCTGCAAGACGTATTGGAGGACAAAGCAAAACATGCAAGATCGATCTAGGGATCACGAGGGCGCGCCACTATGCGAGACGATAATCGTCACGCTGGATACAGTAAAAGTAAGTCCGGCCGGGCCAAACACAGCGGGCAAGACTCATTCGAGCTGCGCCGCGACATAGCCCAGTACAGAGGCGCCGCACACCCCCTATGCTTCACAGACGAAGTAATGGATCATCAAATCCCAGAGGGTTTCAAACCCGGAAATATAGAATCATACAACGGCACAA
Source organism: Triticum aestivum (assembly GCF_018294505.1). Classification (NCBI taxonomy): domain Eukaryota; kingdom Viridiplantae; phylum Streptophyta; class Magnoliopsida; order Poales; family Poaceae; genus Triticum; species Triticum aestivum. The sequence goes on from NC_057812.1 coordinate 141,051,675, forward strand.
TAGATCCTGCGGTATGGATCGAGGATTTCCTCCTGCATACCCACATGGCCCGCGGTGATGATCTACACGCCATTAAATACCTCCCACTCAAGCTCAAAGGACCATCTCGACATTGGCTCAATAGCTTGCCAGCAGAGTCCATTGGCTGTTGGGAGGATCTGGAAGCCGCATTCCTCGACAACTTCCAGGGCACTTACATGCGACCCCCAGATGCCGATGACTTGAGCCACATAATTCACCAGCCAGAGGAATCGGCCAGGCAATTCTAGACATGGTTCCTAACAAAGAAAAATCAAATCGTCGACTGTCCGGATGTAGAGGCCCTAGCAGCTTTTAAGCACAACATCTGCGACGAGTGGCTCGCCCGGCACCTTGGCCAGGAAAAGCCGAAATCTATGGCAGCCCTCACGACACTCATGACCCGCTTTTGTGCGGGAGAAGACACCTGGCTGGCTCGCAGCAATAACATATCAAAGAACCATGGTACTTCGAATACCAAGGATGGCAATGGCAGCTCACGTCACAACAAACATAAGCGCCACATTAACAGCGACAATACAGAGGACACGACAGTCAATGCCGGATTCAAAGGCTCTAAACCCGGTCAGCGGAAAAAGCCATTCAAAAGAAGCACTCCGGGCCAGTCCAGTTTGGACCGTATACTCGATCGCTCGTGCCAAATACACGGCACCCCCGACAAGCCAGCCAACCACACCAACAGGGATTGTTGGGTGTTCAAACAGGCCGACAAGTTAGATGCCGAAAACAAAGATAAGGGGTCACATAGCGATGACGAGGAGGAGCCCCGGCAGCCGAACACGGGAGGACAGAAGAGGTTCCCCCCACAAGGGCAGACGGTGAACATGATATACGCAACCCACATCCTCAAGACGGAGCGGAAGCGTGCGCTCAGGGACGTATATGCGTTGGAGCCAGTCGCCCTAAAGTTCAACCCATGGTCCTCCTGTCCGATCACCTTCAATCGCAGGGACCACCCCACTAGTATCCGTCATGGCGGATTCACCGCACTGGTTCTAGAACCAATCATTGACGGATTTCACCTCACTCGAGTCCTAATGGACGGCGGCAGCAGCCTGAACCTGCTTTACCAGGACAAAGTGCGCAAAATGGGTATAGACCCCTCAAGGACCAAAACCACAAAAATGACCTTTAAAGGTGTCATACCAGGTGTAGAGGCCCATTGCACAAGCTCAGTCACACTAGAAGTGGTCTTCGGATCTCCGGATAACTTCCGAAGTGAAGAGTTAATCTTCGACATAGTCCCGTTCCGCAGTGGCTACCATGCACTGCTCGGGCGAACTACATTCACGAGATTCAATGCGGTACCGCATTATGCATATCTCAAGCTCAAGATGCCAGGACCTCAGGGGGTCATAACAGTCAATGGAAACACAGAGCGCTCTCTCCGCACGGAGGAGCACACTGCGGCCCTCGTAGCAGAAGCGCAAAGCAGCCTCTTAAGGCAACCCACTAGTTCGGTGATTAAGGACCCGGACACCTTCAAGCGCGCCCGGAGTAATCGGCAACTGGACCGCCTGGCACGTTCCGAGCTTGCATAGCAATGCGGCCCCCACCCCGGTCCCAGCCAAACGGCGAAATCCATGCCACGCGTACATAATTACGCGTTAAAAATACCATGGGCACAGGCGGGGAGGGGGGCACGACTGCGGCACGCTCCAAGTCGCGGCTTAAACTGCATTAGGGGCTTCCCGCTTTGTTATTTTTCTCTTTCAGGACTTTAATCTCTGGAAACCCTGTCCGGCAGCATGATTGCCGAACACATGATGCAGCAACCAAGGAGGCAGAAAGCTAAGTCACACCACGGAACTCCCAGGTGGATTACGATAACGAGTGAAATATTTGCTTTAATACTATTTCTCAGCTTGCCCTTGGAAGGGACATGTCAAACAGTCCTACTTTTTGCTTATCGCACTACGTGTATCATTCTGCTTTAACGCACCTTTTTGAATAAACAATGCATAGCATTTATAATATTATTGCATTCTTCCTTATATATATATATATGTTCATTCACAATATCTAGCATCCGTACACTCTGGTACGGCCAATACGCTAGGGGCTTAAGCATACCCCATAATGCGGCGTGAGAAGTCCAAACACTTTCGACAGTGCGGCACCCCAAACTTATAACATTATATGCATCAGCTCCGAATCATGTCTTGGGTCAATAGTTGTGTTTGCCCGGCTCCCATGTTTTGGTACCTTACGTTCCGCTATATCGGCTAAGGTAGCACTGGGAGAACTACTGCGATTGTGCCCCGGTTCTGCTAGGCTAAGCACCTCAGTAGAGAAAGCTAAAACTGACTGTCATGATAAGGCGAGAGACTGGTCGCTGTTCGAGGGGTTTCGAGTCCCTAAAGACTTATGCCGCTTAGAGCGAAGAGTCGGCCCTATCCGGCTTAAGGCGTGTATGGCGCCCCAAATTCGGCCTTCCGAATACTAGGGGCTTCACCGAAATTTAAAATTATAGAATTCTATGGCCAAGTGAGAGTGATAACGCATTATAGTCCGATTGCCTTGTTCGTTGTGCTGAGCACCTCCCTCGAAGGACCCAAAAATGGGAACAAGAGTGCTCAGGTTCATCCCGAACACCCCAGCACTCGTGGCGTGGGGGCAGAAGCCGACGACTAGCCATCTCTCAGATTTGATAAACAGCCAAACAGAAGGTAATATTTTAAATTCAAACAAGCGTTGCATAGCGCATATGAACAAGTTTTCATAATACATGATTACACGAGCAAGTTTATTCAAATATCACATCTTTCGCACACTCATCCGCTACGAGACGGGCACCCTTCAGGACACCCTCATAGTACATCTCGGGGTGGCGATGCTCCTTGCCTGCAGGCGGCCCTTCCTTCACCAGCTTCATGGCGTCCATCTTGGCCCATTGCACTTTGACATGGGCGAAAGCCCGGCGTGCGCCTTCAATGCAGACAGACCGCTTAATGACTTCTAGCCGTGGGCAGGCATCCACAAGCCGCCTCACCAGGCCGAAGTAGCTGTTGGGAAGGGTTTCGCCAGGCCACATCCGGACTATAAAGCCCTTGATGGCCTGTTCGGCCGCCTTGTGCAGCTCGACCAGTTGCTTCAGCTGGTCGCTCAGAGGCATCGGGTGTTCGGTCCCAGTATACTGAGACCAGAACAACTTCTGCGTTGATCTTCCCTCCTCGGCCTGGTAAAACTGTGAGGCATCCGACACGCTGCAGGGCAAATCTGCGAATGCTCCTGGAGAGCTCCGGATTCGGGTAAGTAACAAGTAATTTACTTTCACATGCTTGCTTTGCATATTGAATGCCTTACCCGCCGCTATCTTCTTCATTGCATCAATCTCCTGGAGGGCCTTTTGGGCTTCGGCCTTGGCACCCTTTGCACTCTCAAGGGCCGCGGCAAGCTCGGACTCTCGCATCTTCAAGTCAAGCTCCAATGCCTCGTGCTTCGTCACGAGAGCGTGGAGCTCTTGCTGCACCTCGCCCACCCATGCCTCTTGTTTTTCCCGCTCGATGCGCTCCTGGGCCGCTTTGTTTTCGGCCTCGGATAGCGCTTGCTTTAGGGTCGCCACCTCGGTCGTGGCCCCTGGCAAATTTACGATGATCCTGTCATTTTGCAATCGCATTCTTTTTATATATATCCATAGACTAGGTACTACTTACCTTTGTTCTCCTCGAGCTGCCTCTTGGCAAGGCCGAGCTCTTCCTTGGACCATTCGAGGTCCTGCTTCAGTGCGGCAACCTCCACATTCAGTGCGGCAGAGGCCAGCAGCGAAGCCTGCATACGCATATAGACATACTTATATTAGACTCCTGCGATATTGTTTGATCCTCTGTTCGGCTTTTCTTTGTGAACACCGAACAAAGCATCAGGGGCTACTGCCTATGCGGTAATATTTTCCCTATATTTCAAATACTTACCTCAAAGCCAATTAGAAGGCTGGCACAGGCTTCTGTCAGTCCGCTCTTGGCGGACTGAACCTTCTGGATCACCGCACTCATAATAGTGTGGTGCTCTTCGTTGATGGAAGCGCTGCGAAGCGCTCCCAGCAGATCATCATTGAAGCTTGGTTGATGGCGCGGTTGGGTTACCCATGCCCGTATTGATGAGAATCCCGTAATAAGGGGGACACGATCTCTGCTTTGACAAGACGTGTCAAGAAACTGCCTCGCATTATGTGCAGGGCTAGTTAAAAAGAAACAGTTTGAATAATCACCGGGCCACGGCATGATTGCCGAAACATGTCAGCATATTAGATTTGTGGAAATATTATTCTCTCTACTACGGTGGTATGTGGAACTTATTTTGCAGGGCCGGACACTATCCTTGTATTCAGATTCTTCCGTGGAGTATTCGGAGGAGGAACCCGCCTTGCAATGCCGAAGACAATACTGCGTGCTGGACTCATCGTCATTGAAGCCTGGTTCAGGGGCAACTGAGGGAGTCCTGGATTAGGGGGTCTCCGGACAGCCGGACTATATCCTTTGGGCCGACTGTTGGACTATGAAGATACAAGATTGAAGACTTCGTCTCATGTCCGGATGGAACTCTACTTGGCGTGGAAGGCAAGCTAGGCAGTACGGATATAGATATCTCCTCCTTTGTAACCGACCTTGTGTAACCCTAGCCCCCTCCGATGTCTATATGAACCGGAGGGTTTTAGTCCGTAGGACAACATACAATCATACCATAGGCTAGCTTCTAGGGTTTAGCCTCTCCGATCTCGTGGTAGATCAACTCTTGTAATACTCGTATCATCAATAATAAATCAAGCAGGACGTAGGTTTTACCTCCTTCAAGAGGGCCCGAACCTGGGTAAAACATCGTGTTCCCTGCCTCCTGTTACCATCCGCCTTAGACGCACAGTTCGGGACCCCCTACCCGAGATCCGCCCGTTTTGACACCGACAGCTACCGTGAAAGTCACCGCCAAAAATGAGCCATAGACACATGCTAAGCATGTGACCCAATGCTTATTCATAACCGACGCAAGCAATCTCAGTCGTGTTGTCGTGAGGAGAGGCAAAAGGAGCATCTTTGTAATGGATCGAGCCACTAACAAGGAAGACTACGAAAAGTACGGTGACACGATGAGGGAAGATGACGATGACGATGAAGCATATGTCAAAACAAGAAGCAAGACTACATTACCTAAGAACGGTCGTACTCCCTGGAAAAAGGAAAAGTCACGACGAGGGGCTCAACTATTCAACAGCGAACAAAAAGGAAAAGAAGATCCATATGAAACGTTGTCGATGCTGAGAATCTATCATTTATATATGTACCTATTTTGTATACACACTTAACAGTGTTATCAATGAAATGATGTAATATATATTATGCACTAATATATTGCTAATTAATATTGTGCATCGACTTGAGTTACTGATCAAGATTCTATCTTGCCTCAGCCTTTCGGAGGTGAAAAAGAAAACGAAAAGGAAAAATAAAAAAATACACTTTAGGAAACATAAAAAGAAAAGAAAAAGAAAATAATAGAAAAATTGAAGTACATTTTAGAAAAAAACAAAAGAAAAAGAAAAACCAAAAGAAAAGAAAATAAAAGTACATTTTAGAAGCAAAAAACAAATGAAAAGAAAAATAAAAGTACATTTTAGAAAAAAAGGAAAAAAAGAATAAAGAGAAAAATGATAAACAATAAAATATCTATAGCGCTGGGTTGTGAGGGCCGCCCTACAACTAACTTACTTGTAGCGCGGGTTACCCTTATCCGCGCTACAACTATCATGTATATATTATAACAAAATAATAAAAACAAAAGAACAAGAAGACCTTAGTAGTAGCGCAGGGTCTTTTGCCCGCACTATAGCTAAGTTATGTGTAGAGCGGGATTGGTGAGTCCCCGCTACTACAAAGTTTCACTTAGTAGAGTGATCATACGTAGCCCGTTCTCTCCCCCCTCTCTCCATCTCCATCTCTCTCTCTCACTAACACAGACACCATGTTGCCCTCACCATCGCCGACCTCATGCCGGAGAAGACCCCACCCGCCCTTCTCCGCGGTCTCCCACGAGCCCCTCCTTGGTGTCGTGGTCTCCCCCGAGCCCGTCCTCCTCGTTGCGGTCTCCCCCGAGCCCCTCTTCGGCGCCACCATCTCCCTCAACCTCCACCTTGCCGCCTGATACGTCTCCAACGTATCTATAAATTTATGAAGTATTCATGCCATATTTACAATAATTTTATATGGTTTTGGTGCACTTTAATATTATTTTTGGGAACTAACCTATTAACCTACATGCCCAGTGACAATTGTTGTTTTCTGGATATTTTTGGTTTTCCAAAAAATCCATGCCAAAGGAAGTCCAAATGTCACAAAAATTTACGGAGATTTTTTTACAACATAAGAGACTCCCGAAGCTTCGAGGAAGGACCATAAGACCCACGAGGGAGTCAGAAACTCACCCCGAGTGCCCTGGGGGTAGGGATGTCGTCGAGATCGTGTGTCCCATGTAACTCCTATTGGCATGAAACCAACGCTGAAAATTCTTATAATTGGGAAACCCCCAGAAAGAAACCTAGAACTTCCAAGTTGCCGCCACAAGCCTCTGTTGACGGAAATATGCCCTAGAGGCAATAATAAAGTTGTTATTTATATTTCCTTGTATCATGATAAATGTTTATTATTCATGCTAGAATTGTATTAACCGAAAACTTGATACATGTGTGTATACATACACAAAACAAAGTGTCCCTAGTATGCCTCTACTTGACTAGCTCATTAATCAAAGATGGTTAAGTTTCCTAACCATAGACATGTGTTGTCATTTGATAAACGGGATCACATCATTAGGATAATGATGTGATGGGCAAGACCCATCCGTTAGCTTAGCATTTTGATCGTTAAGTTTTATTGCTATTGCTTTCTTCATGACTTATACATATTCCTCTGACTATGAGACTATGCAACTCCCGAATACCGGAGGAACACCTTATGTGCTATCAAACGTCACAACGTAACTGGATGATTATAAAGATGTTCTAAAGGTGTCTCCGAAGGTGTTTTGGGTTGGCACAGATCGAGATTAGGATTTGTCACTCCGAGTATCGGAGAGGTATCTCTAGGCCCTCTCGGTAATGCACATCACTATAAGCCTTGCAAGCAATGTTACTAGTAGTTAGTTATGGGATGATGCATTACGGAACGAGTAAAGAGACTTGTTGGTAACGAGATTGAACTAGGTATGAGGATACAGACGATCGAATCTCAGGCAAGTAACATACAGATGACAAAGGGAATAACGTATGTTGTTATGCGGTTTGACCGATAAAGATATTCGTAGAATAAGTAGGAGCCAATATGAGCATTCAGGTTCCGCTATTGGTTATTGACCGGAGATGTGTCTCGGTCGTGTCTACATAGTTCTCGAACCCGTAGGGTCCGCACGCTTAATGTTTGATGATGATTTGTATTATGAGTTATGTGTTTTGGTGACCGAAGTTTGTTCGGAGTCCTGGATGAGATCATGGACATGATGAGGAGTCTCGAAATGGTCAAGAGGTAAAGATTGATATATTGGAAGGTAGTATTCAGACACTGGAAGGGTTCCGGAGTGTATCGGGTACATACTGGAGTACTGGAGGGGTTACCGGAACCGCCCGAGGAAAGATATGGGCCATATGGGCCATAAGAGGGAGGCTAACCAGCCCACAAGGGGCTGGTGCACCCCCACAAGGGAGGAGGCCGAATTGGACTAGGGAAGGGGGCACTACCCCCCTTTCCTTCTCCTACTCCCTCTCCTTCCCCTTTTCCCCCTCCGGTAGAAGGAAAAAAGGAGGGGCCGAATCCTAATAGGACTGGAGTCCTAGTAGGACTCCCCTCTCCTTGGCGCGCCCCTTGTGGCCGGCATCCTCCCCTCCTCCTTTATATACGGAGACAAGGGGGCACCCCAAAGCACAACAGTTGTTCTCTTAGCCATGTGCGGTGCCCCCCTCCACAGTTTACTCCTCCGGTCATAGCGTCGTAGTGCTTAGGCGAAGCCCTGTGCGGATCACATCACCATCACAGTTGGTGCTGACGAAACTCTCCCTCGACTCTATACTAGATCAAGAGTTCGAGGAATGTCATCGAGCTGAACGTGTGCTGAACACGGAGGTGCCGTATGTTCATTACTTGGATCGGTTGGATCGTGAAGATGTTTGACTACATCAACCACGTTAACCTAACGCTTCCGCTTTCGGTCTACAAGGGTATGTGGACACACTCTCCCCCTCTCGTTGCTATGCATCTCCTAGATAGATCTTGCGTGATCGTAGGATTTTTTTTAAAATTGCATGCTACGTTCCCCAACAGTGGCATCAGAGCCAGGTCTATGCGTAGATGATATGCATGAGTAGAACAAAAAGAGTTGTGGGCGATAATAGTCATATTGCTTACCACCAACGTATTACTTTGATTCGGCGGTATTGTTGGATGAAGCGGCTCGGACCAACATTACATGACCACGTTCATGTGACCGGTTCTACCGACATGCTTTGTACATAGGTGGCTGGTGGGTGTCTGTTTCTCCAACTTTAGTGGAATCGAGTTTGACTACAGCCGGTCCTTGTTGAAATTTAAAACAACACACTTGAAGAAAAATCGTTGTGGTTTTGATGTGTAGGTAAGAGCGGTTCTTGCTAGAAGCCTGTAGCAGCCACGTAAAACTTGCAACAACAAAGTAGAGGACGTCTAACTTGCTTTTGCAGGGCATGTTGTGATGTGATATGGTCAAGATGTAATGAGATATAAATTGTTGTATGGGATGATCATGTTTTGTAAAAGTTATCGGCAACTGGCAGGCGCCTTATGGTTGTCGCTTTATTCTATGAAATGCAATCGTCATGTAATTGCTTTACTTTCTCACTAAATGGTAGCGATAGTCGTAGAAGCAATAGTTGGCAAGACAACGACGCTACAATGGAGATCAAGGTGTCAAGCCGGTGATGATGGAGTTCATGACGGTGCTTTGGAGATGGAGATCAAAGGCACAAGATGATGATGGCCATATAATGTCACATATTTTGATTGCATGTGATGTTTATCTTTTATGCATCTTATTTTTCTTAATACAGCGGTAGCATAATAATATGATCCCTCACTAAATTTCAAGGTATAAGTGTTCTCCCTGAGTATGCACCATTGCTAAAGTTTGTCTTGCCGAGACACCACGTGATGATCGGGTGTGATAAGCTCTACGTTCACATACAACGGGTGCAAGCCAGTTTTGCACACGCGGAATACTCGGGTTAAACTTGACGAGGCTAGTATATGCAGATATGGCCTCGGAACATTGAGACCGAAAGGTCAAACGTGAATCATATAGTAGATATGATCAACATAAAGATGTTCACCATTGAAAACTACTTCATCTCACGTGATGATTGGACATGGTTTAGTTGATATGGATCACGTGATCATTTAGATGACTAGAGGGATTTCTATCTAAGTGGGAGTTATTAAGTAATATGATTAATTGAACTTTAATTTATCATGATCTTGGTCCTGATAGTATTTTCATATCTATGTTGTAGATCAATAGTCCCCTGTTTTATTTTTGATATGTTCCTAGATAAAACTAAGTTGAAAGATGATAGTAGAAATGATGCGGACTGGGTCCATGATCTATGGATTATCCTCATTGCTGCACAGAAGAATTATGTCCTTGATGCACCGCTAGGTGACATACCTGTTGCAGGAGCTGAGGCAGACGTTATGAACGTTTGACAAGCTCGGTATGATGACTACTTGATAGTTTAGTGTGCCATACTTTACGGCTTAGAACCAGGACTTCAAAAACGTTTTGAACGCCACAGAGCATTGAGATGTTCCAAGAGCTGAAATTAGTATTTCAGACTCATGCCCGCGGTAAGAGGTATGAGACTTCTGACAAGTACTTTGCCTACAAGATGGAGGAGAATAGCTCAGCTAGTGAGCATGTGCTCAGAATGTCTGAGTACTACAATCACTTGAATCAAGTGGGAGTTAATCTTCAGGATAATATAGTGATTGACAGAGTTCTCTAGTCACTATCACCAAGTTACTAGAACTTTGTGATGAACTATAATATGCAAGGGATAACAGAAATGACTCCCAAGCTCTGCGCGATGCTGAAATCGGCGAAGGTAGAAGTCAAGAAAAAGCATCAAGTCTTGATGGTTGACAAGACCACTAGTTTCAAGTAATGAGTGCTTCTACTACAAAGGGAATGGTCACTCGAAGCAGAACTAACCCAAATACATGGCGGATAAGAAGGATGGCAAAGTGAACAAAAGTATATTTGATATACATGTTATTGATGTGTACTTTACCAGTGTTCATAGTAACCCCAGGGTATTTGATACTGGTTCAGTTGCTAAGATTAGTAACTCGAAATAGGAGTTGCAAACTGAACAGAGACTAGTTCAGGGCAAAGTGATGACGTGTGTTGGAAATGATTCCAAGGTTGATAATATCACCATCGCACACTCATTTTACCTTCGGGATTAGTGTTGAACCAAAAATAAATGTTGTTTGGTGTTTGTGTTAAGCATGAATATGATCGGATCATGTTTATTACAATACGGTTATTCATTTAAGTCAAAGAATAATTGTTGTTCTATTTACATGAATAAAACCTTATATGGTCATACACTTAATATAAATGGTTTATTGGATCTCGATCATAGTGATACACATATTCATAATATTGAAGCCAAAAGATGCAAAGTTAATAATGATAGTGCAACTTATTTGTGGCACTGCCGTTTAGGTCATACTGGTGTAAAGCGCATGAAGAAACTCCATGCTGATGGGCTTTTGGAATCACTTGATTATGAATTACTTGATGCTTGCAAACCATGCCTCACGGGCAAGATGACTAAGACTCCGTTCTCTGGAACAATGGAGCGAGCCACTGACTTATTGGAAATAATGCATACTGATGTATGCCGTCCGATGAGTGTTGTGGCTCGCGGTGGGTATCGTTATTTTCTATTGTTCATAGATGATTTGAGCAGATATGGGTAGATCTACTTAATGAAACACAAGTCTGAAACATTTGAAGAGTTCAAATAATTGCAGAGTGAACTGGAGTACCATCGTAACAATAAAATAAAGTTTCTACAATCTGATCGTGGAGGCAAATATTTGAGTTACGAGTTTGGCCTTCATTTAAAACAATGTGGAATAGTTTCACAACTCACGCCACCTGGAACACCACAGCGTAATGGTGTGTCCGAACATCGTAACCGTACTTTATTGGATATGGTGCGATCTATGATGTCTCTTACCGATTTATCGCTGTCGTTTTGGGGTTATGCATTAGAGACATCTGCATTCACGTTAAATAGGGCACCATCTAAATCCATTGAGACGACACTGTATTGAAGGGAATATTCCCTAGAGGCAATAATAAAGTTGTTATTTATATTTCCTTACATCATGATAAATGTTTATTATTCGTGCTAGAATTATATTAACCGGAAACTTAGTACATGTTGGAATACATAGACAAACAGAGTGTCACTAGTATGCCTCTAATTGACTAGTTCGTTGAATCAAATATGGTTAAATTTCCTCACCATAGACATGAGTTGTCATTTGATTAACGGGATCACATCATTAGAGAATGATGTGATTGACTTGACCCATTCTGTTAGCTTAGCATTTGATCGTTCAGTATGTTGCTATTGCTTTCTTCACGACTTATACATGTTCATATGACTACGAGATTATGCAACTCCCAAATACCGGAGGAACACTTTGTGTGCTACCAAAGGTCACAACATAACTGGGTGATTATAAAGGTGATCTACAGGTGTCTCCGATGGTACTTGTTGAGTTGGCATAGATCGAGATTAGGATTTGTCACTCTGATTGTCGGAGAGGTATCTCTGGGCCCTCTTGGTAATGCACGTCACTATAAGCCTTGCAAGCAATGTGACTAATGAGTTAGTTGCAGGATGATGCATTACAGAACGAGTAAAGAGACTTGTCAGTAACGAGATTGAGATACCGACGATCGTATCTCGGGCAAGTAACATACCGATGACAAAGGGAACAATGTATGTTGTTATGCGGTTTGACCGATAAAGATCTTCGTAGAATATGTAGGAATCAATATGAGCATCCAGGTTCCGCTATTGGTTATTAACCGGAGATGAGTCTCAGTCATGTCTACATAGTTCTCGAACCCGTAGGGTCCGCACGCTTAATGTTTGGTGACGATCAGTATTATGAGTTTATGTGTTTTGATCTACTGAAGGTAGTTCGGAGTCTTGGATATGATCACAGACATGACGAGGAGTCTCAAAATGGTCAAGACATAAAGATCAATATATTGGATGACTATGTTTGGACATCAGAAGGGTTCCGAGTAAGTTTGGACATATACTGGAGTACCGGTGGGTTACCGGAACCCCCCGGGGAGTGTAATGGGCCTTATGGGCCTTAGTGGAGAGAGAGAGAGGGGTGGCCAGGGCAGGCCGCGCGCCCCCTCCCCCTCTAGTCCGAATTGGACTAGGAAGAGGGCAGCGCCCCCCCCCCCCCCGTTTTCCTTCTCCCTCTCTCCTCCTTCCTTCTCTCCTACTCCTACTATACATGGAAAGGGGTGAATCCTACTCCCGGTGGGAGTATGACTCCCCAGGGTGCGCCATAGTAGAGGGCCGGCCCTCCCCCTCCTCCACTCCTTTATACACGAGGGAGGGGGGCACCCCATAGACACACAAGTTGATCATCAATCTGTTAGCCGTGTGCGGTGCCCCCCTCCACCATAATCCACCTCAGTCATATCGTCGTAGTGATTAGGTTAAGCCCTACGCCGGTAGCTTCATCATCACCGTCATCATGCCGTCGTGCTGACGAAGCTCTCCCTCGGAGCTCTACTAGATCGTGAGTTCGTGGGACGTCACCGAGCTGAACGTGTGCAGATCGCGGAGGTGCCGTACGTTCGGTACTAGGATCGATCGATCATGAAGACGTATGACTACATCAACCGCGTTGTCATAACGCTTCCGCTTATGGTCTACGCGGGTACATGGACAACACTCTCCCCTCTCGCTGCTATGCATCACCATGGTCTTGCGTGTGCGTAGGAAAATTTTGAAATTAGTACGTTCCCCAACAGTGGCATCCGAGCCAGGTTTATGCGTAGATGCTATATGCACGAGTAGAACACAAATGAGTTGTGGGCGTGGGTATATACATATTGCTTGCCGTCACTAGTTGATTCTTGATTCAGCGGTATTGTTGGATGAAGCGTCCCAGACCGACATTACGCGTACGCTTACGCGAGACTGGTTCTACCGACGTGTTTCACACACAGGTGGCTGGTGGGTGTCAGTTTCTCCAACTTTAGTTGAATCCGATTCAATGAACAGGGTTATTTCTGAAGATCAGAAAGCAATCACTATACCGTGTTGTGGTTTTTGATGCGTAGGTAAGAACGGTTCTTGCTCACCCGTAGCAACCACGTAAAACTTGCAACAACAAAGTAGAGGACGTCTAACTTGTTTTTGCAGGGCATGTTGTGATGTGATATGGTTAAGATATGATGCTAAATTTTATTGTATGAGATGATCATGTTTTGTAAACACAGTTATCGGCAACTGGCAGGAGCCATATGGTTGTCGCTTTATTATATGAAATGCAATCGCCATGTAATTGCTTTACTTTATCACTAAGCGGCAGCGATAGTCGTGGAAGCAATAGTTGGCGAGACGACAACAATGCTTTGATGGAGATCAAGGTGTTAAGCCGGTGACGATGGTGATCATGACAGTGCTTTGGAGATGGAGATCAAAGGCACAAGATGATGATGGACATATCATATCACTTATATTGATTGCATGTGATGTTTATCCATTATGCATCTTATTTTGCTTAGTTCGACGATAGCATTATAAGATGATCTCTCACTAAATTTCAAGGTACAGGTGTTCTCCCTGAGTATGTACCGTTGCGAAAGTTCGTCGTGCCGAGACACCATGTGATGATCGGGTGTGATAAGCTCTACGTTCACATACAATGGGTGCAACCAGTTTTGCACACGCACAATACTCGGGTTAAACTTGACGAGCCTAGCATATGCAGATATGGCCTCGGAACACTGAGACCGAAAGGTCGAGCGTGAATCATATAGTAGACATGATCAACATAGTGATGTTCACCATTGAAAACTACTCCATCTCACGTGATGATCGGACATGGTTTAGTTGATATGGATCACGTGATCACTTAGATGATTAGAGGGATGTCTATCTAAGTGGGAGTTCTTTAGTAATTTGATTAATTGAACTTTAATTTATCATGAACTTAGTACCTGATATTATTTTGCATGTCTATGTTGTTGTAGATAGATGACCCGTGCTGTTGTTCCGTTAAATTTTAATGCGTTCCTTGAGAAAGCTAAGTTGAAATATGATGGTAGAAGCTACCGGATTGGGTCCATAACTTGAGGATTATCCTCATTGCTGCACAGAAGAACTATGTCCTGGAAGCATCGCTGAGTGCCAAACCCGCTGCAGGAGCAACGCCAGATGTTATGAACACCTAGTAGAGCAAAGCTGATGACTACTCGATAGTTAAGTGTGCCATGCTTTACAACTTAGAACTGGGACTTCAACGACGTTTTGAACGTCATGGATCTTATGAGATGTTCCAGGAGTTGAAGTTAATATTTCAAGAAAATGCCCGAATTGAGAGATATGAAGTCTCCAATAAGTTCTACAGCTGCAAGATGGAGGAGAATAGTCTGTTAGTGAGCATATACTCAAAATGTCTGGGTATAACAATCACTTGATTCAACTGGGAGTTAATCTTCCTGATGATAGTGTCATTGACATAATTCTTCAATCACTGCCACCAAGCTACAAGAGCTTTGTGATGAACAATAATATGCAAGGGATGGATAAGACAATTCCCGAGCTCTTCACAATGCTAAAGGCTGCAGAGGTAGAAATCAAGAAGGAGCATCAAGTGTTGATGGTCAACAAGACCACTAGTTTCAAGAAAAAGGGTAAAGGGGAGAAGGGGAACTTCAAGAAGAACGGCAAGCAAGTTGCTGCCCAAGTGAAGAAGCCCAAGTATGGACCTAAGCGTGAGACTGAGTGCTTCTACTGCAAAGGGACTGGTCACTTGAAGCGGAACTGCCCCAAGTATTTGGCGGATAAGAAGGATGGCATGGTGAACAAAGGTATATGTGATATACATGTTATTGATGTGTACCTTACTAATGCTTGCAGTAGCACCTAGGTATGTGATACTGGTTCTGTTGCTAATATTTGCAACTCGAAACAGGGACTACAGATTAAGCGAAGATTGGCTAAGGACGAGGTGACGATGTGCGTGGGAAATGGTTCCAAAGTCAATGTGATCGCGGTCGGCACGCTACCTCTACATCTACCTTCGGGATTAGTTTTTTTGTTATTTGGTGCCAGCGTTGAGCATGAACATTATATCTGGATCTTGTTTGATGCGAGACGGTTATTCATTTAAATCTAAGAATAATGGTTGTTCTATTTATATGAGTAATATCTTTTATGGTCATGCACCCTTGAAGAGTGGTCTATTTTTATTGAATCTCGATAGTAGTGATGCACATATTCATAATATTGAAGCCAAAAGATGCAGAGTCGATAATGATAGTACAACATATTTGTGGCACTGCCTTTTAGGTCATATTGGTGTAAAGCGCATGAAGAAACTCCATTCTGATGGACTTTTGGAATCACTTGATTATGAATAACTTGGTACTTGCGAACCATGCCTCATGGGCAAGATGACTAAAACTCCGTTCTCTGGAATAATGGAGCGAGCAACAGATTTGTTGGAAATCATACATACTGATGTATATGGTCCGATGAATGTTGAGGCTCGCGGCGAGTATCATTATTTTCTCACCTTCACAGATGATTTGAGCAGATATGGGTATATCTACTTGATGCAGCACAAGTCTGAAACATTTGAAAAGTCCAAAGAATTTCAGAGTGAAGTGGAAAATCATCATAACAAGAAAATAAAGTATCTACGATCTGATCGTGGAGGAGAATATTTGAGTTACGAGTTTGGTCTTCATTTAAAACAATGCAGAATAGTCTTGCAACTCACACCACCCAAAACACCACAGCGTAATGGTGTGTCCAAATGTCGTAATCGTACTTTACTAGATATGGTGCAATCTATGATGTCTCTTACTGATTTACCGCTATCGTTTTGGGGTTATGCTTTAGAGACGACTGCATTCACGTTAAATAGGGCACCATCTAAAACCGTTGAGAGGACACCTTATGAACTATGGTTTGGCAAGAAACCAAAGTTGTCGTTTCTTAAAGTTTGGGGCTGCGATGCTTATGTGAAAAAGCTTCAACCTCATAAGCTTGAACCCAAATCAGAGAAATGTATCTTCATAGGATACCCAAAGGAAACTGTTGGGTACACTTTCTATCACAGATCCGAAGGCAAGACATTCGTTGCTAAGAATGGATCCTTTCTAGAGAAGGAGTTTCTCTCGAAAGAAGTGAGTGGGAGGAAAGTAGAACTTGATGAGTTAACTGTACCTGCTCCCTTATTGGAAAGTAGTACATCATAGAAAACTGTTCCTATGACTCCTATACCAATTATTGAGGAAGCTAATGATGATGATCATGTAACTTCACATCAAGTTACTACCGAACCTTGTAGGTCAACCAGAGTAAGATCCGCACCAGAGTGGTACGGTAATCCTGTTTTAGAGGTCATGTTACTTGACCATGACGAACCTACGAACTATGAGGAAGCGATGATGAGCCCAGATTCCACGAAATGGCTTGAGGCCATGAAATCTGAGACGGGATCCATGTATGAGAGCAAAGTGTGGACTATGGTTGACTTGCCCGATGATCGACAAGCCATCAAGAATAAATGGATCTTCAAGAAGAAGACTGACGCTGACGATAATGTTACTATCTACAAAGCTCGACTTGTTGCAAAAGGTTTTCGACAAGTTCAAGGAGTTGACTACGATGAGACCTTCTCACCCGTAACGATGCTTTAGTCCATCCGAATCATGTTAGCAGTTGCTGCATTTTATGATTATGCAATTTGGCAAATGGATGTAAAGACTACATTCCTGAATGGATTTCTGGAAGAAGAGTTGTATATGATGCAACCTGAAGGTTTTATCGATCCAAAGGATGCTAACAAAGTGTGCAAGCTCTAGCGAACCATTTATGGACTGGTGCAAGCATCTTGGAGTTGGAATAAACGTTTTGATAGTGTGATCAAAGCATATGGTTTTATACATGAAGCCTATATTTACAAGAAAGTGAGTGGGAGCTCTGTAGCATTTCTATATTATATGTGGATGACATATTGTTGATTGGAAATGATATAGAATTTCTGGATATCAGAAAAGGATACTTGAATAAGAGTTTTTCAATGAAAGACCTCAGTGAAGCTACTTATATATTGGGCATTAAGATCTATAGAGATAGATCAAGACGCTTAATTGGACTTTCACAGAGCACGTACCTTGGCAAAGTTTTGAAGAAGTTCAAAATGGATCAAGCAAAGAAAGGGTTCTTGCCTGCATTACAAGGTGTGAAGTTGAGTCAGACTCAATGCCTGACCACTACAGAAGATAGAGAGAAAATGAAAGGTGTTCCCTATGCTTCAGCCATAGGCTCTATCATGTATGCAATGTTGTGTACCATACCTGATGTGTGCCTTGCCATTAGTTTATCAGGGAGGTACCAAAGTAATCCAGGAGTGGATCACTGAACAGCGGTCAAGAACATCCTGAAATACATGAAAAGGACTAAGGATATATTTCTCGTTTATGGAGGTGACAAAGAGCTCGTCGTAAATGGTTACGTCGATGCAAGCTTTGACATTGATCCGGATGACTCTAAGTTCCAAACCGGATATGTGTTTATATTGCACGGTGGAGCTGTCAGTTGGTGCAGTTCTAAGAAAAGCGTCATGGCGGGATCTACGTGTGAAGCAGAGTACGTAGCTGCTTCAGAAGTAGCAAATGAAGGAGTCTGAATGAAGGACTTCATATCCGATCTAGGTGTCATACCTAGTGCATCGGGTCCAATGAAAATCTTTTGTGACAATACTGGTGCAATTGCCTTGGCAAAGGAATCCAGATTTCACAAGAGAACCAAGCACATCAAGAGACGCTTCAATTCCATCC
Source organism: Triticum aestivum (assembly GCF_018294505.1). NCBI lineage: Eukaryota > Viridiplantae > Streptophyta > Magnoliopsida > Poales > Poaceae > Triticum > Triticum aestivum. The sequence goes on from NC_057812.1 coordinate 141,069,858, forward strand.
GCGATCAAGTCAAGGAGGGAGACATAGAGATTTGCAAGATACAATAGATCTGAATGTTGTAGACCCGTTGACTAAGCCTCTCTCACGAGCAAAACATGATCAGCACCAAGACTCCATGGGTGTTAGAATCATTACTGTGTAATCTAGATTATTGACTCTAGTGCAAGTGAGAGACTGAAGGAAATATGCCCTAGAGGCAATAATAAAGTTGTTATTTATATTTCCTTATATCATGACAAATGTTTATTATTCATGCTAGAATTGTATTAACCGGAAACTTAGTACATGAGTGAATACATAGACAAACAGAGTGTCACTAGTATGCCTCTACTTGACTAGGACGTTGAATCAAATATGGTTAAGTTTCCTAACCATAGACATGAGTTGTCATTTGATTAACAGGATCACATCATTAGATAATGATGTGATTGACTTGACCCATTCCGTTAGCTTAGCATTTGATCGTTTAGTTTGTTGCTATTGCTTTCTTCATGACTTATACATGTTCCTATGACTATGAGATTATGCAACTCCCGAATACCGGAGGAACACTTTGTGTGCTACCAAATGTCACAATGTAACTGGGTGATTATAAAGGTGCTCTACAGGTGTCTCCGATGGTACATGTTGAGTTGGCATAGATTGAAATTAGGATTTGTCACTCCGATTGTCGAAGAGGTATCTCTGGGCCCTCTCGGTAATGCACGTCACTATAAGACTTGCAATCAATGTGACTAATGAGTTAGTTGCGGGATGATGCATTACGGAACGAGTAAAGAGACTTGCCAGTAACAAGATTGAACTAGGTATTGAGATATCGACGATAGAATCTCGGGCAAGTAACATACCGATGACAAAGGGAACAACGTATGTTGTTATGCGGTTTGACCGATAAAGATTTTGTAGAATATGTAGGAACCAATATGAGCATCCAGGTTCCGCTATTGGTTCTTGACCTGAGATAAGTCTCGGTCATGTCTACATAGTTCTCGAACCCATAGGGTCCGCATGTTTAACGTTTGGTGACGATCGGTATTGTGAGTTTATGTGTTTTGATGTACCGAAGGTAGTTTGGAGTCCCGGATATGATCACGGACATGACGAGGAGTCCCGAAGTGGTCAAGACATAAAGATCAATATATTGGATGACTATGTTTGGACATTGGAAGGGTTCCGAGTGAATTTGGACATATACTGGAGTACCGCGGGGTTACCGGAAACCCCCGTGGAGTGTAATGGGCCTTAGTGGAGAGAGAGGGGTGGCCAGGGAGGCCGCACGCTCCCTCCCCCTCTAGTCCGAATTGGACTAGGAAGGGGGCAGCGCTCCCCCTTTTTCCTTCTCCCTCTCTCCTACCCCAACTACATGGAAAGGGGTGAATCCTACTCCCGGTGGGAGTATGACTCCCCAGGGCACGCCATAGTAGAAGGCCGGCCCTCCCCCTCCTCCACTCCTTTATATACGGGGGAGGGGGCACCCCATAGACACACAAGTTGATCATCAATCTCTTAGCCATGTGCGGTGCCCCCCTCCACCATAATCCACCTCGGTCATATCATCATAGTGCTTAGGCGAAGACCTGCGCCAGTAGCTTCATCATCATCATCATCATCACTCCGTCGTGCTGACGAAGCTCTCCCTTGGAGCTCTACTGGATCGTGAGGTCGTGGGATGTCACCGAGATGAACGTGTGTAGACCGCGGAGGTGCCGTACGTTCGGTACTAGGATCGGCGGATCGTGAAGACGTACGACTACATCAACCGTGTTGTCATAACGCTTTCGCTTACAGTCTACGAGGGTACATGGACAACACTCTCCCCTCTCGTTGCTATGCATCACCATGGTCTTGCGTGTGCGTAGGAATTTTTTTGAAATTACTACGTTCCCCAACATGTATGAACTGTGATTTGGCAAGAAACCTAAGCTGTCATTTCTTAGGGCTGCAATGCTTATGTGAAAAATCTTCAACGTGATAAGCTCGAACCCAAATCGGAGAAATGCGTCTTCATAGGATGCCCAAAAGAAACTGTTGCGTACACGTTCTGTCGGCGTTCTGGGAACGGGGGTCCCCAGACTTGCCTGCCTGTGGCCTGCGGCGTGGCTCAAAGGGGGGCCCAACACGGCCCATCTTCACCAACACAGACCCAAGAACCTCGCGAGGGGCCAAGCCTCGCGGGGCGGATGACGCAGAGCTTCCTCAGGCATGGCCTCATCAGGCTGGCTCGCGAGGAGGCGGAGAGATCAAGGCGGGGTACCTCACGAGGTGCCCATGACGCAAGCCATGACGACCAAGGGTGCCAGGCGGGTGCCAGCCCACGCGGTGTCCTCCTTTCCTCTTTGGTGCAAAGGGGGCAAGCGCAGCCGCGGAGTACCGAGGCATCAGGCAAAGGTTGCCATTTCGGTGCAACAAGACCAGGACCAGGAGGACTGCAAGATGGAGGTCATTGTGGAGCCCAAGACAGCGTCACCACCAGAGCTTTGTGCAGGCGAAGACTACTTTTGTCAGGATAGCTGGTACTAGCTGTCCCCCTTCAAATTAGCCCGCCATTATTGGCTCCCTTCCCGCTCGATATTTGGGAAGAGGACCAGGGCCTCTATAAATAGGACTAGCCACCCCTAGGGGAGGGGGGTATCGACAATCGGAGAGAGAGAGAGAGAGAGAGAGAGAGAGAGAGAGAGAGAAGGGTGACTGAACTCCTCCCAGCAGTTCATCGCCCCAGCCAAGAACAGACCCTCGCGAGGCTGTTCTTCCTTGTATTGTTCATCATCATCAGACCAAGAGGCAATCCACCACGCCACACACTGGAGTAGGGTATTACACTACAACGGTGGCCCGAACCAGTATAAACCATGTGTCTCTCGTGTTGTTCTTTCCATAGCTTACATCTTAGAGAGGCAGAGGGGTGCAGGTAGGTAGGAGGCGAAATCTCCATGCGCACCCCAGTGTTCAAACCTCAAGGGTCTGCCGGAACCCGAAATTTGACATTTGGCGCGCCAAGTAGGGGTGCACCGGAGTTTTCTCTTCCGCCACCGCCACGGCCTGCCTCGCGATGAGTAGCGCGTCGCCCGCTCCGGCCGCCGGCGCCAGCACGGGGGCCAGGGGGTCCCAGCCCTGGCCCCAGCCCTGCAACGGGTACGGTGGACGGACAAGTTCAAGCCAACAATGCCGCCGCGCTACGGCGGCACGACAGATCCGCTGGCCTTCTTGCTGGCGAGCGAGGAGGCCCTCCTCGAAGCTGGAGGTGACGATAGGGTCATTGCCAACTGGCTCCCCATGGCCCTCACCGGCGCTCCGCGCACATGGCTGCTCCACCTGCCGGCAGCCTCCGTGGCCTCTTGGGAAGAGCCCCGTAGCCTCTTCCCCGCCCATCGCGCTACACCAACACCCCCAGTCGTCGCGGCCCTCCTCGGCGGCTCGCAGGCGCCACCTACAAGTCACCACATCAAGCCGTTCATCCGCCGGGTCAGTGCCGCTTCCACGCGGCAGGGGGCTCTCCCGGACAGGGCGGCGCCCAAGGCCGGCCTGACCTTCAGCTCAGAGGACCACCCCTCCAATTCGGCCTGCTCGTGTGCGCTCCCCATGCTGTGCACCCCCACCATCTGCCAGGTGGCCGTCACCAGAACTCTCATCGATGGCGGTGCGGGCCTCAGCATGCTCTCGATCGAGGCCTTCAACCTCCTCTGCATACCCCTGGAATGGCTGCAACCCAGCCGGCCCTTCTCAGGCGTTGGCGGCGGATCATCCAGCTCCTTGGGACAGATCCGGCTCCCAGTAACCTTCGGCACCTACAACAACTTCCGCACGGAGCTGGTCGACTTCGACATCGCCCCCATCGGCCTCCCCTACAACGCCATCCTCGGCTACCCAAAGTTGGCCCAGTTCATGGCCGCGACGCACCCGGCGTACAACCTCATGAAGATGCCCGGGAGCAGCGGTGTCCTCACCGTGCACGGGGACACCGGAGACGCGCTGCGGGTTCTCAAGCTTGCCTTCAAGACGGCGGCGTCGGCACAGCCCGCCGACTTGGAGACCCCCGAGCCCAAGGGGGCTGCGCCCGCCAAGAAGAAACCGTTGTTCACCCAAGACAACACAGAAACCAAGCAGATACCTGTCGATGAGGACGGGTCCACCAACGCCACTTTCACCATAGGCGCCAACCTCGAACCCGAGTAGGAGGAGGCCCTGGTCGGGTTCCTGCGTGCAAACAAGAAGGTATTCGCTTGGGAGCCTGACCAGTTGGCAAGGATCCCTAGGAGAGTAATCGAGCATCACCTTAACGTGTGCCCCAACATGCAGCCTGTGAAGCAGAAGGCCAGGCGGCAGTCCACAGAAAAGCAGGCCTTCATCGTCCAAGAGACCCGCAAATTAGAAGCCGCTGGGGTCATTCGCGAGGTCCGATACCCGGATTGGTTGGCCAACCCTGTCGTTGTGCCAAAGAAGGGAGGGAAGGAGCGCATGTGTGTCGACTTCACCAACCTCAACAAAGCATGCCTGCAAGATCCGTTCCCGCTCCCGCGCATCGACCAGATCGTCGATTCGACCGCGGAATGCGACCTGCTATGCTTCTTGGATGCCTTCTCTGGGTATCACCAGATCAAGATGGCGGTAGAAGATGTCGAGAAGACAGCCTTCCTAACCCCGTGTGGGGTGTACTGCTACACATGCATGCCATTCGGGCCGCGTAACGCAGGGGCGACCTTTCAGCGGCTGATGCACATCACCTTGGGCCCGCAGCTCGGGAAGAATGTTGAAGCTTATGTCGATGACATTGTGGTAAAGTCTCGGGAGGCCAGGACCCTGATACAAGACCTGGAGGAAACCTTCGCGAGCCTCAACGCAGTGAACCTACGGCTCAACCCAGAGAAGTGTGTGTTCGGAGTCCCCTCGGGCAAGCTCTTGGGTTTCCTCGTGTCCCACCGAGGCATCGAGGCTAACCCGGAAAAGGTCAAGGCGGTGGAAGACATGAGCCCGCCAAAGACCCTCAGAGAAATGCAGAAGCTCACTGGGCGTGTGACCGCGCTAGGGCGCTTCATCTCCAAGTTGGGGGAACGAGCGCTGCCCTTCTTCCAGCTAATGAAGAAAAAGGGGCCCTTTGAGTGGACTGAAGAGGCCGACAAGGCGTTCCAGGATCTCAAGAGATACCTGACCAGCCCACCGGTCATGGTGGCTCCGCGCCCTCAAGAGCCCCTGGTGCTTTACCTTGCCGCCACTCCGTACTCCGCCAGCGCAGCCCTGGTGGCGGTTAGAGAGGAGCGTCGAATCAAAACCGCAGCAGCAGCCCGGGACAAGGCAAAACAGGAACAAGGAAGGCCCATAGAAACCGCCACCGCGGCTGAGGAGGATCAGCCGCCGCAGAGGAGTGCACCGGAGGCGGAAGAGGCCCCTCCCCCAGATGGCCAGCCTCAGGAGGCCTCATCGCCTCAAGAGGCGCCATGGTCTCCGAAGGGAGCCGCCAGCACTGATGCACCCAACCTCGTCGAGCACCCGGTGTACTTCGTCAGCACGGTGTTGCGGTATGCGAGGGCACGGTACCCCATGCCTTAGAAACTCCTCCTCGCGCTACTGGTGGCCTCGCGCAAGCTGCGACACTATTTTCAGGGTCACCCCATCAAGGTCGTCTCGTCATACCCCCTGGAGAGAGTGCTCAGGAGCCCTAACTCAGCTGGAAGGGTTGCTGAGTGGAACATAGAACTGCAAGCGTTTCAGCTCGAATTCAGCACGACCAGAGTCATCAAGGGAGCAGCGTTGGCGGATTTGTGGCAGAATGGACGGAGGCACCAGGCCTCAAGGCCGACGAGGATCGGTCCCTCTCCCCGGGAAGCGAGGCGCCAGAAGGCTGGGTCGTGTACTTCGATGGGGCGTTCTCCAGGCATGGCGCTGGGGCTGGGACGGTGCTTATATCGCCCACTCAGGACAAGCTCTACTACGCTGTGCAGCTCTGTTTCCAGCAAGGTGAAAAGGTCTCCAACAACATAGCGGAGTATGAAGGTTTAATAGCGGGCTTGAAGGCCGCAGCTGCCCTGGGGGTGAAACGCCTCACCATCAAGGGCGATTCGCAGCTCCTTGTCAATTTCTCCAACAAGGTGTACGAGCCGAAAGATGAGCACATGGAAGCCTACCTTGCGGAGGTCCGCAGGATGGAGAAGCAGTTCTGGGGGTTGGAGTTGCAGCATGTGCCCCGTGGCACCAATCAGGAGGCCGACGACATCGCCAAACGGGCGTCCAGGCGGTTACCTCAGGAGCCTGGCGTTTTCGAGGAGCGGCTCTTCAAGCCCTCAGCCCTGCCGTCATTGTCAAACACGGCTCAGCCTCGGGAGAAGCTCCCCCAGCCACCTGCCTCAGGAGCTCCGGCCTGTGGCCCGGCCTCAGGAGCACGCCTGCTCCTGACGATGGAACCTCAGGAGGGATGCTGGATCACGGAGCTCCGGAGTTACTTAACACAAGGGACCCTGCCGGAGAAGGAGGAGGAAGCGGAGCGAGTGGCACGCCAGGCCACGGCATACTGCATCAAGGATGGAGAGCTCTACCGGAAGCGACCAAACGATGTATCCCTGCGCTGCATCTCCAGGGAGCAAGGGAAGGAACTGCTGGAAGATATACACGGCGGAGACTGTGGACATCATTCATCATCACGGACCCTCGTCGGCAAGGCGTTCCGCAGTGGGTTTTATTGGCCCACCGCGCTCAATGACGCCGTCGAACTAGTGAAAGCTTGTGAGGCCTGCCAGTTCCACGCCAAGCAGATCCATCAGCCAGCAGGAGGCCTGCAGACTATACCCCTTTCGTGGCCATTCGCAGTCTGGGGGCTGGACATCTTGGGCCCGTTTCCTCGGGCGCCAGGGGGCTACCGCTACCTCTACGTCGCCGTGGACAAGTTCACCAAGTGGGCTGAAGTAGAGGCTGTCCGCACCATTCCCGCGGGTTCCGCGGTCAAGTTCATCAAGGGCATCGTGAGCCGGTTCGGGGTGCCGAACCGCATCATCACGGACAACGGTTCGCAGTTCACCAGTAACCTCTTCAAAACATATTGTGCTAACCTTGGAACGCAGATATGCTACGCTTCGGTGGCGCACCCCCGAAGCAACGGCCAGGCCGAGCGAGCCAACGCAGAGGTCCTGAGGGGCCTCAAGACCAGGACGTTCAAGAAGAAGCTGGAGGCCTGCGGCAGAGGTTGGTACGACGAGCTTCAGTCCGTGTTGTGGTCCATCCGCACAACCGCGACCAAGCCGACTGGAGAGACCCCGTTCTTCCTGGTCTACGGAGCCGAAGCGGTCCTCCCTCACGAGGTCAGACGTCGCTCCGTGCGGGTCCTGGCGTTCGACGAGGCGCAGCAGGACGCCATGCGGGGGATGGACCTCGTGCTGGGGGAGGAACGTCGCCGAGAAGCCGCGCTGCGAGCGGCGAGGTACCAACAAGCATTGCGACGATATCACTGCCGCAACATCTGCCCCAGAACTCTCGAGGTAGGAGACCTCGTGCTCAGGCGGGTTCTCTCCAGGGAGGGGCCGCACAAGCTCTCTCCCATGTGGGAGGGCCCGTTCAAAGTTGTTCATGTTTCCAGGCCCGGCTCCGCGCGCTTGGAGATTCAAGAGGGGGTGCCGGTCCAGAACGCATGGAACATCCAGCACCTCCGGAGGTTCTACCCCTAAAAAGGCCCAGAGCCTGTGAAGAAGGCAAATGCCTGTGAAGCTGTCATGTTTTGGAAAAGGCCCAGAGCCTGTGAAGAAGGTGAATGCTTGTGAAGCTGTCGCATTTTGGAAAAGGCCCAGAGCCTGTGAAGAAGGCGAATGCCTGTGAAGCTGTCGCGTTTTGGAAAAGGCCCAGAGCCTGTGAAGAAGGTGAATGCCTGTGAAGTTGTCGCATTTTGGAAAAGGCCCGGAGCCTGTGAAGAAGGCCAACACCTGTGAAGCTCGCCGCCCATGACACTCTCATGTAATAATGAGTTGGGGCTGTACATGCCCCGGAGTCTCAGGAGCGCCGGCCTCAGGCCCTGGGGCTCCCTCCCACGCCCAGTGGCAGCACTTAGCTCCGCGCTGGTGAGAAGACGTCGAAGACTAGATTAGGTGCCGGACGCGGCTTTTCATTTGCTTTCCGCAGTTGGCTTGTTCCTTCTCATTCGAAGTTTTATTGAAGTTGTTGCCGTCTTTGGCTTGTGGTTCTTCGACTTTTCACTCTCCTGCCTCGATTTCTCTTGTGCAAGGCCTGGCAGGGGGGGGGGGGACAGCCGAGCGCGCTCGCGAGTGTTCCTGTCCTAATTGTTCAAAGGGTTCACAACCTGGGTCCATTACAGGAGCACCCCTCCAGTCCGTGCCCCACGGGCATCGCGACACGAACACAGGGCCTGGGTCGGTCGCCCCCCCCCCACGGCTGGGGCCGAGAACTATCCACACGCGGGCACGTAGCCGGAAGGCACGATAACGGAAGCAAAACAATGATTAACAGCAACAACCCAAACACGCCCCCGCGGGGCTCCACACTACTGTCTTTTTTACGCAGGAAAAAGGAAAAAAAGAACAGATCAGGCGCAACTCGCCTCACACCGGCCTGCAGGGAAGACTCGAGCTGCCTCCGGGGCTCAGGCAGACTCCCTCTTGCACTTCACCGGGGCGCGATGGCGGGCGGACACGCTACCACCTCCCAAGCAGATGCGACGGCGTGGAGGCTGACCGCTGCCACCGCTAGAAGAGTCGCCGCCTGAAGAAGAACCAGAGAAGCTTGGGGAACCCCGAGCACCGCCAGTCACGCGAGCGTTGTCCTCTCCATCATCGCCGGAGCTGGGTTCCCGGCCGTGGTCGTCGTCCTCGGGGCAGCACCCTGCGCGGCGACCATCTTCCCCAAACACCCTCACGTAGAGGGTGGCATCGCCGTCAAACTTGAAGTGCAGGGTGCAACGATGGCTCAGGCCACGCGCGCGGGCAAACGTCTGCCAACCGCGGGCCAGGACCAGGCTCCCGGCTGCGGAGACCTCCAGTGAAGCCCATGAGGCCCGGCTGCAGCAGCCGTCGGCCTGAAGCCAGAGGCCGCCCGGGGCGCCGGCCGGGAGCTCGCCGAGGAGGAAGTGAGGAAGCGGAAGCCGGGTGCTAGTCGGCTCCGCCGACCACACGACGAACTCCGGCAGCACCTCTGCAGCGCGAAAGCGCGGCCTAGGGGGACGCGCGACCGGAGCGCGCCCCCCGGCCGCAGCAATCCGCCCGTCGCCGTGCTGAAAATCGCCTCCACGGCCGCGGGGAGCTGCCATGGTGTCCACAGGATGTTTGCGAGGGCGCCCTCAGCCGCGCTTGGGCGGGGGAGAGGCAGGCTCAACCTAGCGAGCCTTCCCCTTCTCTGCGACCGAGAACCTCCTCGATGGGGCCATGAAGAAGAAGGAGAAGCAAGGGGGGATGAACTGGAAGGGCGCGCGCCGATCCGTACTTATAGCTGGCGAGGGCCAACCGACGACCCCCACGATCGCAGGTAATTATGACCCGCTTTGCATGCAGGGACTTGTCCAACCCGTGCAGTTGCCGAGGCGCCATGGGGAAGTGGAGACGCCCACGTCCAATCAACCGCCACGCGGCGCCCAAGACCGCAGGCTGTTAGGGCCCGCGGCGCTTCGCTCTTGCCCTTTCGCCTCCCTGCACGGCCAAGCCCGGGCGCGCCTTGGGCCCGGGGGCTACTGTCGGCGTTCTGGGAATGGGGGTCCCCAGACTTGCCTGCCTGCGGCCTGCGGCGTGGCTCAAAGGGGGGCCCAACACGGCCCATCTTCACCAACACAGACCCAAGACCCTCGCGAGGAGTAAAGCCTCGCAGGGCGGACGACGCGGAGCTTCCTCAGGGACGGCCTCATCAGGCTGGCTCGCGAGGAGGTGGAGAGATCCAGGTGGGGTACCTCACGAGGTGCCCGTTACGCAAGCCATGACGACCAAGGGCGCCAGGCGGGTGCCAGCCCGCGCAGTGTCCTCCTTTCCTCTTTGGTGCAAAGGGGGCAAGCGCAGCCGCGGAGTACCGAGGCATCAGGCAAAGGTTGCCATTTCGGTGCAACAAGACCAGGACCAGGAGGACTGCAAGATGGAGGTCATTGTGGAGCCCAAGACAGCGTCACCACCAGAGCTTTGTGCAGGCGAAGACTACTTTTGTCAGGATAGTTGGTACTAGCTGTCCCCCTTCAAATTAGCCCGCCATTGTTGGCTCCCTTCCCGCTCGATATTTGGGAAGAGGACCAGGGCCTCTATAAATAGGACTAGCCACCCCCAGGGGAGGGGGCATCGATAATCGGAGAGAGAGAGAGAGAAGGGTGACTGAACTCCTCCCAGCAGTTCATCGCCCCAGCCAAGAACAGACCCTCGCAAGGCTGTTCTTCCTTGTATTGTTCATCATCATCAGCCCAAGAGGCAATCCACCACGCCACACACTGGAGTAGGGTATTACACCACAACGGTGGCCCGAACCAGTATAAACCCTGTGTCTCTCATGTTGTTCTTTCCATAGCTTAGATCTTAGCGAGGCAGAGGGGTGCAGGTAGGTAGGAGGCGAAATCTCCGCGCGCACCCCAGTGTTCGAACCTCAAGGGTCTGTCGGAACCCGAAATCCGACACCTTCTATCACAGATCCGAAGGCAAGTTTTTTGTTGCTAAGGATGGATCCTTTCTAGATAAGGAGTTTCTCTCGAAAGAAGTGAGTGGGAGGAAAGTAGAACTTGATGAGGTAGTTGTACCTTCTCTCGAATTGGAAAGTAGTTTGTCACATAAATCAGTTCCAGTGATGCCTACACCTATCAGTGAGGAAGTTAATGATGATGATCATGGAACTTCAGATCAAGTTACTACCGAACCTTGCAGGTCAACTAGAGTACGTTCGGCACCAGAGTGGTACAGTAATTCTATTCTGGAAGTCATGTTACTAGACCATGACAAACCTACGAACTATGAGGAAGCGATGATGAGCCCAGATTATGATAAATGGCTTGAGGCCATGAAATCTGAGATAGGATCCATGTATGAGAACAAAGTATGGACTTTGATTGGCTTGCCCGATGATCGGTGAGCCATTGAAAATAAATGGATCTTCAAGAGGAAGACGAACATTGATAGTAGTGTTACTATCTACAAAGCTTGAATTATCGCGGAAGGTTTTCGACATGTTCAAGGTGTTGACTATGATGAGATTTTCTCACTAGTAGCGACGCTTAAGTTTGTCCGAATCATGTTAGCAATTGCCGCATTTTATGAAATCTAGCAAATGGATGTCAAAATTGCATTCCTTAATGGTTATCTTAAAGAAGAGTTGTATATGATGCAACCAGAAGGTTTTGTGGATCCTAAAGGTACTAACAATGTGTGCAACCTCTAGCGATCCATTTATGGACTGGTGCAAGCATCTCGGAGTTGTAATATACGCTTTGGTGAGGTGATCAAAGCATATGGTTTTATACAGACTTTCAGAGAAACATGTATTTACAAGAAAGTGAGTGGGAGCTCTATAGCATTTCTGATATTATATGTGGATGACATATTGTTGATCAGGAATGATATAGAATTTCTGGATAGCATAAAAGGATACTTGAATAATATTTTTTTCAATAAAATACCTCGGTGAAGCTGCTTATATATTGAGCATCAAGATCTATGGAGACAAATCAAGACGCTTGATAGGACTTTCACAAAGCACATACCTTGACAAGATTTTGAAGGAGTTCAAAATGGATCAGTCAAAAAAGGGTTCTTACCTGCGTTAAAAGGTGCGAAGTTGAGTAAAGACTCAAACCCGACCACGGCAGAATATAGAGAATGAAAGTCATTCCCGATGCCTTGGCCATAGGTTCTATAAATTATGCTATGCTGTGTTCCAGACCTATTGTGTACCTTACCATGTGTTTGGCAAGGGGGTACGATAGTGATCCAGGAATGGATCACTGGACAGCAGTCAAAGTTATCCTTAGTTACCTAAGACGACTAAGGAAATATTTCTCGGTTATGGAGGTGGTAAAGAGTTTGTCGTAAAGATTTACGGAGATGCAAGCTTTGACACTAATCCAGATGATTCTGAGTCTTGATCTGGATACATTTTGAAAGTGGGAGCAATTAGCTAGAGTAGCTCCATGCAGAGCATTGTAGACATAGAAAATTTGCAAAATACATACGGATCTGAATGTGACAGACCCGTTGACTAAACCTCTCTCACACGCAAAACATGATCACATCTTAGTACTCTTTGGGTGTTAATCACATAGCGACGTGAACTAGATTATTGACTCTAGTGAACCCTTTGGGTGTTGGTCACATGGCGATGTGAACTATGGGTGTTAATCACATGAAGATGTGAACTATTGGTGTTAAATCACATAGCGATGTGAACAAGATTATTGACTCTAGTGAAAGTGGGAGACTGAAGTAAATATGCCCTAGAGGCAATAATAAAGTTGTTATTTATATTTCCTTATATCATGATAAATGTTTCTTATTCATGCTAGAATTTTATTAATCGGAAACTTGATACATGTGTGTATACATAGACAAAACAAAGTGTCCCTAGTATGCCTCTACTTGACTAGCTCGTTAATCAAAGATGGTTAAGCTTCCTAACCATAGACATGTGTTGTCATTTGATGAACGGGATCACATCATTAGGAGAATGATGTGATGGACAAGACCCATCCGTTAGCTTAGCATAATGATCATTAAGTTTTATTGCTATTGCTTTCTTCATGACTTATACATATTCCTCTGACTATGAGATTATGCAACTCCTGAATACCAGAGGAACACCTTGTGTTCTATCAAACGTCACAACGTATCTGGGTGATTATAAAGATGCTCTACAGGTGTCTCTGAAGGTGTTTGTTGGGTTGGCATAGATCGAGATTAGGATTTGTCACTCCAAGTATTGGAGAGGTATCTTTGGGCCCTCTCGGTAATGCACATCACTATAAGCCTTACAAGCAATGTTACTAATGAGTTAGTTACAGGATGATGCATTACGGAACGAGTAAAGAGACTTCCTGGTAACGAGATTGAACTAGGTATGAGGATACCGACGATCGAATCTCAGGCAAGTAACTGATACGTCTCCAACGTATCTATAATTTTTTATTGTTCCATACTATTATATTATCTGTTTTGGATGTTAATGGGCTTATTTATACACTTTTATATTATTTTTGGGAGTAACCTACTAACCCAAGGCCAGTGCAAATTGCTGTTTTTTTTCCTATTTCAGTGTTTCGCGGAAAAGGAATATCAAACAGAATCCAAATGGAATGAAACCTTCGGGAGAGTTATTTTTGGAACAAACATGCTCCAGGGGACTTGGAGTGGACGTCAAGAAATCAACTAGGAGGCCACGAGGCAGGGAGGCACGCCTGCCCCCCTGGGCGCGCCCCCCACGCTCATGGTCCACTCGTAGCTCCACCGACCTACTTCTTCCTCCTATATATGTCCATATACCACGAAAACATCCAGGAGCACCACAAAACTCTATTTCCACCGCCGCAACCTTTTGTACCCAAGAGATCCCATCTTGGGGCCTTTTTCGGAGCTCCGCCGGAGGGGGAATCGATCATGGAGGGCTTCTACATCGACACCATAGCCTCTCCGATGATGTGTTAGTAGTTTACCATAGACCTTCAGGTCCATAGTTATTAGCTAGATGGCTTCTTCTCTCTCTTTGGATCTCAATACAATGTTCTCCTTGATCTTCTTGGAGATCTATTCGATGTAACTCTTTTTTAGGTGTGTTTGTCGAGATTCGATGAATTGTGGGTTTATGATCAAGTTTATCTATGAACAATATTTGATTCTTCTCTGAAATCTTTTATGTATGATTGGTTATCTTTGCAAGTCTCTTCGAATTATCAGTTTGGTTTGGCCTACTAGATTGATCTTTCTTGCAATGGGAGAAGTGCTTAGCTTTGGGTTCAATCTTGCGGTGTCCTTTCCCAGTGACAGCAGGGGAAGCAAGGCACGTATTGTATTGTTGCCATCAAGGATAAAAAGACGGGGTTTATATCATATTGCTTGAGTTTATCCCTCTACATCATGTCATCTTGCCTAATGCGTTACTCTGTTCTTATGAACTTAATACTCTAGATGCATGCTGGATAGCGGTCGATGTGTGGAGTAATATTAGTAGATGCAGAATCGTTTCGGTCTACTTGTCGTGGACGTGATGCCTATATACATGATCATGCCTAGATATTCTCATAATTATGCACTTTTCTATCAATTGCTCAACAGTAATTTGTTCACCCACCGTAATACTTATGCTATCTTGAGAGAAGCCACTAGTGAAACCTATGGCCCTCGGGTCTATCTTTTATCGTATAAGTTTCCAATCTATTTTATTTTTCAATCTTTTCTTTCAATCTATATCATAAAAATACCAAAAATATTTATCTTATTATTATTATATCTATCATATCTCACTCTCGTAAGTGACCGTGAAGGGATTGACAACCCCTTTATCGCGTTGGTTGTGAGGTTCTTATTTGTTTGTGTAGGTACAAGGGACTTGCGTGTACTCTCCTACTGGATTGATACATTGGTTCTCAAAAACTGAGGGAAATACTTACGCTACTTTGCTGCATCACCCTTTCCTCTTAAAGGGAAAACCAAAGCAGTGCTCAAGAGGTAGCAAGAAGGATTTCTGGCGCTGTTGCTAGGGACGTTGCACCAAGTCAAGTCAAGATTTTATCTCCCGTCAACAAGCCATTGCTGGCGCCGTTGCCGGGGAGATCTATGCACAAGTCAAGACATACCAAGTACCCATCACAAACTCTTATCACTCACATTACATTATTTTCCATTTGCCTCTCGTTTTCCTCTCCCCCACTTCACCTTTGCCATTTTATTCGCCCTTTCTCCGTTCGCCTTCTTCCCGTATGTATCTTTCTTTGTGTTTCCATGTATCTCCTATTTGCTTGCATCTTTGCTTGCTAAAAATCTATTGATATGTATCCACTTAAAGTGTTCTACTTGGATCATCTTTGATCCTTATGCGCTCGTGCTGAAACCCCAACTAGCCTAGTTGATGGGAAATCTTTAGATGAGCATGCTCATTCTGTGCGTCACCGTTTGTCTGAAAAAGGGAGACTCTTATGGGACCAAATAAACATATTGCTATGTTATTTTTGGAATCTCTGTGAAATTTGTGATCTTACTTGTTGCTCTAGGAACCCAAAAAACACCTCCCCTACCTATGTGAGTTTAATGATAATGAAATCTTATCTTCTTATGCAAAGGGTGTTTATAGTTACTATGATATCGAACAAATTGAAGAATTTGTTGCTTTTAAGGGTGCCTATGAAGTTGCTTCTTTGATTGAAAAGTATGATATTACTCTCTACGAATCTGAAAATTTTGACATACTTAAATATTGCCATGAAAGCTACGCTCATAATGTCTATGTCAAGGAATTTATTGAAAAAATGACCATTGCTTCGAAAGAAAATAATGATATGCATGAATCCATAGATAATTATGATTCCTACGATTTTATTGAAATATACCTTGATGAACATGATGCTTGATATTCTTGTGGCCATGATGCCAATATTTATGAAGATGAATTTGCTATAGTTCCTTATGTTAAACATGAGATCGTTGCTATTGCACCCATACTTGATAGTTCCTTCGATGAAAAGCATGATTGCAATGATGTTATCATAAATTCTCTTAACATCAGTTGTGCTAATAATATGCAAAACCCTAAGCTTGGGGATACTAGTTTTGCTATAACTACTATTTGTTGCAATGATCATGATTGGGGTGATTCTTCTTTCGATCTTGAAAATTTATTTAAGCCCCATGATGAATATGAGATTGATAATAGTGTTTGCAATATTATCGAAAGTGGTTTGGAAGAGTGTCAACTTTAGATCCCACATATTTGGAGAATGTTCAATCTTATGAATTTTTTGATAAAAGTGGGTTTGGATAGGTCATGACTTTAGTTAATGTTAATCCCACTATTTTGGAAGAGTGTCAACTTTGCATGCATGTGGATCATGTTGAAAATATTTTATGTGATAGATATTTTGTTGAATTTGCTTATGATCCCACATGTAATTATTATGAGAGAGTAAAATATGATTGTAGAAATTTTCATGTTACTAAATTACCTCTCCTTATGTTGAGATTGCTATTGTTTCTTTCTGCTTCCTTGCATATGCTAGTTTTTGCTTGCTATGATAATTTGTCTGCCTATAAGATGCCTATGCATAGGAAGTATGTTAGACTTAGATGTGTTTGTCACATTTTTTATGATGCTCTCTTTTGTGCTTCAATTCTTGTCTTTCTTGTGAGCATCATTGAAATTATCAATGCCTAGCTAGGAGCATTAAACGATAGCGCTTGTTGGGAGGCAACCCAATTTTATTTTTGTTTCTTGCTTTTTGGTTCTGTTTAGTAATAAATAATTCATATAGCCTCTGTTTATATGTGGTTTTATGCTTTTAATGAGTATTTGTGCCAAGTAGAACCTTTGGGAAGACTTGGGGAAAGTCTTTGCGATCTTGCTGTAAAAAACAGAAACTTTAGCGCTCACGAGATCTGCTGCCATTTTTTTACTGGAGAGTGCTCTTATGTTGATTCTTTTTGCAGATGATTAATAAACAAATTCCTCACTTCCAGCAATTTATTTCAGAATTTTTGGGGTTATATAAGTATTCGAAACCTACATATTACTACAGACTGTTCTGTTTTTGACAGATTCTGTTTTTCGTGTGTTGTTTGCTTATTTTGATGCATCTATGGCTAGTATCGGAGGGTATGAATCATAGAGAAGTTGGAATACAGTAGGTTTATCACCAATATATATAAAGAATGAGTTCATTACAGTACATTAAGTGGTGATTTGTTTTCTTATACTAGCGGAGCTCATGAGATTTTCTGTTGAGTTTTGTGTTGTGAAGTTTTCAAGTTTTGGATAAAGATTTGATGGATTATGGAATAAGGAGTGGCAAGAGCCTAAGCTTGGGGATGCCCAAGTCACCCCAAGGTAAAATTCAAGGACAACCAAAAGCCTAAGCTTGGGGATGCCCCAGAAGGCATCCCCTCTTTCGTCTTCTTCCATTGGTAACTTTACTTGAGGCTATATTTTTATTCACCACATGATATGTGTTTTGCTTGGAGCGTCTTGTATGATTTGAGTCTTTGCTTTTTAGTTTGCCACAATAAACCTTGATGTACACACCTTTTGGGAGAGGCACACATGAATTGGAATTTATTAGAATAATCTATGTGCTTCACTTATATCTTTTGAGCTAGATAATTTTGCTCTAGTGCTTCAATTATATCTTTTAGAGCACGGTGGGGGTTTCATTTTATAGAAATTATTGATCTCTCAAGCTTCACTTATATTATTTTGAGAGTATTTTAGAACAGCATGCTAATTTGCTTTGGTTATAAAATTAGTCCTAATATGATAGGCATCCAAGATGGGTATAATAAAAACTATCATAAAAAGTGCATTGAATACTATGAGAAGTATGATACTTGATGATTGTTTTGAGATATGAAGATGGTGATATTAGAGTCATGCTAGTTGAGTAGTTGTGAATTTTAGAAATACTTGTTCTAAAGTTTGTGATTCCTGTAGCATGCACGTATGGTGAACCGTTATGTGATGAAGTCGGAGCATGATTTATTTATTGATTGTCTTCCTTATGAGTGGCGGTCGGGGACGAGCGATGGTCTTTTCCTACCAATATACCCCCCTAGGAGCATGCGCGTAGTACTTTGTTTCGATAACAAATAAATTTTTGCAATAAGTATGTGAGTTCTTTATGACTAATGTTGAGTCCATGGATTATACGCACTCTCACCCTTCCACCATTGCTAGCCTCTCTAGTACCGCGCAACTTTCGCCGGTACCATAAACCCACCATATACCTTCCTCAAAACAGCCACCATACCTACATGTTATTGCATTTCCATAGCCATTCCGAGATATATTGCCATGCAACTTTCCACCATTCCGTTTGTTATGACACGCTTCATCATTGTCATATTGCTTTGCATGATCATGTAGTTGATGTTGTATTTGTGGCAAAGCCACCTTTATAATTCTTTCATACATGTCACTCATGAGTCATGGCACATCCCGGTACACCGCCAGAGGCATTCACATAGAGTCATATTTTGTTCTAAGAATTGAGTTGTAATTCTTGAGTTATAAGTAAATAAAGTGTGATGATCATCATTATTAGAGCATTTTCCTGTGAGAGGAAAGGATGATGGAGACTATGATTCCCCCACGAGTCGGGATGAGATTCCGGACGAAAAGTAAAAATAAATAAAAAAGACGCCATAAAAAAGGCACAAATGAAAAAAAAAGAATGGGAGAAAAAGAGAGAAGGGACAATGCTACTATCCTTTACCACACTTGTGCTTCAAAGTAGCACCATAATCTTCATGATACTAGTGGGAATTTTACATTATAGAACTTGGCTTGTATATTCCAATGATGGGCTTCCTCAAAATGCCCTAGGTCTTCATGAGCAAGCAAGTTGGATGCACACCCACTTAGTTTCTTTGATGAGCTTTCATACACTTATAGCTCTAGTGCATCCGTTGCATGGCAATCCCTACTCACTCACATTGATATCTATTGATGGGCATCTCCATAGCCCGTTGATACGCCTAGTTGATGTGAGACTATCTTCTCCATAGCTACCATTCTATTCCACCTATAGTGCTATGTCCATGGCTCACACTCATGTATTGCGTAAAGATTCAAAAAGTTCGAGAACATCAAAAGTATGAAACAATTTCTTGGCTTATCATCGGGGTTGTGCATGATTTAAATATTTTGTGTGGTGAAGATAGAGCATAGCCAGACTATATGATTTTGTAGGGATAAAATTCTTTTGCCATGTTATTTTGAGAAGACATAATTGCTTAGTTAGTATGTTTGAAGTATTATTATTTTTATGTCAATATTAAAATTTTGTCTTGAATCTTTTGGATCAGAACATTCATGCCATAATAAAGAAAATTACATTGAGAATTATGCTAGTTAGAATTCCACATCAAAAATTCTATTTTTATCATTTACCTACTCGAGGACGAGCAGGAATTAAGCTTGGGGATGCTTGATACGTCTCCAACGTATCTATAATTTTTTATTGTTCCATGCTATTATATTATCTGTTTTGGATGTTAATGGGCTTATTTATACACTTTTATATTATTTTTGGGACTAACCTACTAACCCAAGGCCCAGTGCAAATTGTTGTTTTTTTGCCTATTTCAGTGTTTCGCAGAAAAGGAATATCAAAAAGAATCCAAACGGAATGAAACCTTCGGGAGAGTTATTTTTGGAACAAATGTGATCTAGGGGACTTGGAGTGGACGTCAAGAAATCAACGAGGAGGCCATGAGGCAAGGCGGCGCACCTGCCCCCTGGGCGTGCCCCCACCCTAGTGGGCCCCTCGTAGCTCCACCGACCTACTTCTTCCTCCTATATATGTCCATATACCCCGAAAACATCCAGGAGCACCACGAAACCCTACTTCCACCGCCGCAACCTTCACTACCCAAGAGATCCCATCTTGGGGCCTTTTCTGGAGCTCCGCCGGAGGGGGAATCGATCACGAAGGTCTTCTACATCAACACCATAGCCTCTCCGATGATGTGTGAGTAGTTTACGACAGACCTTCGGGTCCATAATTATTATCTAGATGGCTTCTTCTCTCTCTTTGGATCTCAATACAATGTTCTCCTTGATCTTCTTGGAAATCTATTCGATGTAACTCTTTTTGCGGTGTGTTTGTCGAGATCCGATGAATTGTGGGTTTATATCAAGTTTATCTATGAACAATATTTGATTCTTCTCTGAAATCTTTTATGTATGATTGGTTATCTTTGCAAGTCTCTTCGAATTATCAGTTTGGTTTGGCCTACTAGATTGATCTTTCTTGCAATGGGAGAAGTGCTTAGCTTTGGGTTCAATCTTGCGGTGTCCTTTCCCAGTGACAGCAGGGGCAGCAAGGCACGTACTGTATTGTTGCCATCAAGGGTAAAAGGATGGAGTTTATATCATATTTCTTGAGTTTATCCCTCTACATCATGTCATCTTGCCTAATGCGTTACTCTGTTCTTATGAACTTAATACTCTAGATGCATGCTGGATAGCGGTCGATGTGTGGAGTAATAGTAGTAGATGCAGAATCATTTTGGTCTACTTGTCGCGGACATGATGCCTATATACATGATCATGCCTAGATATTCTCATAATGATGCACTTTTCTATCAATTGCTCGATAGTAGTTTGTTCACCCACAGTAATACTTATGCTATCTTGAGAGAAGCCACTAGTGAAACCTATGGCCCTTGGGTCTATCTTTTATCATATAAGTTTCCAATCTATTTTATTTTGCAATCTTTACTTTCAATCTATATCATAAAAATACCAAAAATATTTATCTTATTATTATTATCTCTATCAGATCTCACTCTTATAAGTGACCGTGAAGGGATTGACAACCCTTTATCGCGTCAGTTGCGAGGTTCTTATTTATTTGTGTTGGTACGAGGGACTTGCATGTAGTCTCCTACTGGATTGATACCTTGGTTCTAAAAAATCGAGGGAAATACTTACGCTAATTTGCTGCATCACCCTTTCCTCTTCAAGGGAAAACCAACGCAGTGCTCAAGAGGTAGCAGTAACATATCGATGACAAAGGGAATAACGTATGTTGTTATGCGGTTTGACCGATAAAGATCTTCGTAGAATATGTAGGAACCAATATGAGCATCCAAGTTCCGCTATTGGTTATTGACCGGAGATGTGTCTCGGTCATGTCTACATAGTTCTCTAACCCATAGGGTCTTCACGCTTAACGTTTGATGACGATTTGTATTTTGAATTATGTGTTTTGGTGACTGAAGTTTGTTTAGAGTCCTGGATGAGATCACATACATGACGAGGAGTCTCGAAATGGTCAAGAGGTAAATATTGATATATTGTAAGGTAGTATTCGGACACCGGAAGGGTTCCAGAGTGTATCGGGTACATTCCGGAGTACCGGAGGGGTTACCGGAACCCCCGGGGAAAGATATGGGCCATATGGGCCATAGGAGGGAGGCTAAGTAGCCCACAAGTGGCTGGTGCACCCCCACAAGGGAGGAGGCCGGATTGGACTAGGGAAGGGGGCGCCACCCCCTTTCCTTCTCCTACTCCCTCTCCTTCCCCTTTTCCCCCTCCGGTAGAAGGAAAAAAGGGGGCAAATCCTACTAGGACTGGAGTCCTAGTAGGACTCCCCTCTCCTTGGCGCACCCCTTATGGCCGGCCTCCTCCCCTCCTCCTTTATATACGGAGGCAAGGGCCACCCCAAAGCACAACAGTTGTTCTCTTAGCCGTGTGTGATGCCCCCCTCCATAGTTTACTCCTCCGGTCATTGAGTCATACTGCTCAGGTGAAGCCCTGCGCGGATCACATCACTATCACCATCACCACACCGTCATGCTGACGGAACTCTCCCTCGACCCTCTATTGGATCAAGAGTTTGAGGGACGTCATCAAGTTGAACGTGTGCTGAACAAGGAGGTGTCGTACGTTCGTTACTTGGATCGGTTGGATAGTGAAGACGTTCGACTACATCAATCGAGTTAACCTGAAAGACAGTATAGGGGATCGCAACAGTTTTCGAGGGTAGAGTATTCAACCCAAATTTATTGATTCGACACAAGGGGAGCCAAAGAATATTCTCGAGTATTAACAGTTGAGTTGTCAATTCAGCCGCACCTGAAAGACTTAATATCTGCAGCAAAGTATTTAGTAGCAGAGTAATATGCAAGTAGCGGTAACGGTGGCAAAGGTAACAGTAGTAGTTTTGTAGTGATTGTAACAATGGCAACGGAAAAGTAACTAAGCAAAGATCAATATGTGAAAAGCTCGTAGGCAATTGATCAGTGATGGACAATTATGTCGGATGCGATTCCTAATAGTTATAACATAGGTTGACATAGAACTAGCTCCAGTTCATCAATGTAATGTAGGCATGTATTCCGAATATAGTCATACGTGCTTATGGAAAAGAACTTGCATGGCATCTTTTGTCCTACCCTCCCGTGGCAGTAGGGTCCTATTGGAAACTAAGGGATATTAAGGCCTCCTTTTAATAGAGTACCGAAACAAAGCATTAACACTTAGTGAATACATGAACTCCTCAAACTATGGTCATCACCAGGTGTGGTCCAATTATTGTCACTTCGGGGTTACCGGATCATAACACATAGTAGGTGACTATTGAATTGCAAAATAGGATCAAGAACTCACATATATTCATGAAAACATAATAGGTTCAGATCTGAAATCATGGTAGTCGGTGTCAAAACCGGCGGATCTCGGGTAGGGGGTCCCGAACTGTGCGTCTAGGCCGGATGGTAACAGGAGGCAAGGGACACGAAGTTTTACCCAGGTTCGGGCCCTCTCAATGTGTCACATCCCTAGCTTCTGGCATTGCTCTAGGTTAGCTTCATGTGTGCATCATGTCTATATTTTTGAAACTTCAATTGAGGAATATTGGAAGCCTCAAAACCCTAACTAAAAGAGGGGCAAAAACCCTAGAAATCTCATTCATTGCTCCAAAAGGCTCTTCTTAAATGTTTGATAATTTTTGGTAAGGGTTCTGGTCCCAACCAAAATATTGAACATTTTTAAGGATTTATTTTTGGGACTTTGAATTTAAATCATTAGCTATTTGAATTTGAATTATATTCATATAATTAGAATATAATTTAAATACCCCTGAAATATTTTATAAGCTTTTGGAAAAGTCCATCTAGCATTATAAAATATTCAGAGGAGTTTTTGGCATTGTTTGAATTATTTTTAAAATTCAAAACAGTGGAAAAATAAATTAAATAAAATAAAACATAGCAGAAATAGAAAGAGAGAGAAGGACTACCTGGCGCTCACCTGGCAGCCCACTTACCTGGCCTTCCACTGTAGCAGCCCAGCCCACCACCGCAGCCACCCCTGTCGTCTTCCTCCCTGCCAGGAGGACGGACACCGCACGCACGCGCGCACGCGGAGGCCTCCACCTCCTGCTTCGCCGTGGCAGCCTCCCCGACTCCCTCGCGACGCCACGGAGACGCCCTCGACCCCCTCGACCGCCTCTCTCTCTCTGGACCCCCTCCTCCTCCTCTGCGCTCCCTCCCTCTCGTCACCGAACGCACCTGAGAGCGCCGCTCGCCGTAGCCATGACCACGGCCACCCCCTCTCCTCTCCGACGTGCTCCCGAGCTCCTGCACCTCGTCGCCAACCCCCTCACCGAGCCACATGACCGGAAGAGCCCCGAAGCGCTGCCCCGACGCTTTCCCCCCCCCCCTCGGCCGCCGGAGATCGGCCTCGCCGTCCCGCTCGCTTCGACGCCTCCCCGGCCCCGTCGTCTGCACCGGCCAACTCCCCGTGAGCCCCTCTTTCTCCTCCCCCTAGTCACGTTGCTCAAGCTGCCCCCAAACCCCGTTGGCCATCACAGCCGAGAGCTCGGCTCCGCCGGCCCTGGCGCCGCCGTGGCCAGGGCCACCGCAGCCCGCGCCTGAGCACGTCACCGTGCTCGGTGAACCCCCAGGAGCACGTAGCACTCTTCGATTTCTCTTTTAGTGCGCCGTAGCATCGCCCCCGATCGCGCCCGAATTCCGGCCGCCACGGAAGCGGACGCCGCCGTCGATCTGGGTCGTCTCCGGCGACCCCACTAGCTCCAGACGACGCGGACGAGGCTCGGGGTTCCAACGGTGCCATGCGCGCCTCGAACCGTGGCCTGTGCTGCGATTCCGCGCATCGCCGCCGTCTCGGACCTCGCCGGCGGTTAGTCGCCGGCAGGTTCGACTGAGTTGACCAGGGGTTTGACCCCCCCTGGGTCGATGACAGGTGGGGCCAGCCCCCCTGTTAATTAGTTTAGTTTATTTTAACTAATTACCCCCCCCTGCTGACACTGACATGCGGGCCCAGGCTCTAATTAAAATTAGGTTAGTTAGTTAGTCACTGACATGTGGACCCCACACGTCAGGTTTGACCCGAGCCAGCCCAGTTGACCCTGCTGACGTCACTGTGACGTGGGGCTAACGCAATAAGTATTTTCTGGATTTAAAAATAATCAGGAAATTCCAGAAAATAGCTAAAACTTCAATAAATCATAGAAATTCAACCGTAACTCCAAATTAAATAATTTATATATGAAAAATTATCAGAAAAATTCAAGGAATCCATCTGTACCATTTTCATGCATGTTAGAACAACTTATCACTACTGTTTAGGGCAAATGAAGTAAATGGCATTTGAATAATCACATATGGAGTTTAAATTTGAATCTTGTATTCAAACCAACCCCATTTAACTTGTTGCTAGTTGCATTAGCTCAAAACACCAGCATGTTGCCATGTCATAGCATGCATCATATTATGCATTGCATTGATTGTGTTTCCTTCTGTTTGCCGGTGTTGTTCCCCCTCGATAGACGTTGTATCGATGATGTGATCGTTGACACTGATGAAGACTCAATGTTATCTTCAGAAGTGCCAGGCAAGCAAAACCCCCTTGTTCATTCCGATAAAATCCCACTCTCTCGCTCCTGCTCTCTTTTACTGCATTTGGACAACAACGACATATTTGATACTTGCTGCGGTAGCTGAACCCCTTTATCCTTTGCATGACCTGTCATTGCCACAGTAAATAGATGAAACCCACTAGCATGAGTAGGAGTTGTTTGAGCCCTGATGTGCCTACTCATTCATGCTTGTTGTCATGCCTGCTACTGCTTAGAGTTGAGTCAGGTCTGATTCATCGGGGATGAATCAGAGGTGTGTGAACATGTCCTACGGTGTGTGAGCTAAGCGTGTGAACACGATTTGGTAAAGGTAGCGGTGAGAGGCCATGTAGGAGTACATGGTGGGTTGTCTCATTGCAGCCGTCCGCAGGAACTGAGTTCTGTGTTTGTGATCCATGACCAGTTACTACCACACATTGGGTTCCGGTAACTCGACCCCTCTTGACTTATTAATCAACATGATCTCTGTCCAGGAGTTGCAACTAGTTTCTGGTGTTTGTAGGTAGTGTTAGTAGTCTACCAAGTGGCACCCGGTACAGGTGGGCTTGGGACAGACTAGGCACAGTGGCACGGTGTACCAAGCGTAGATCCACCCGTCGAGGTGGGCTTGGGAACCTTGCACACATCGTTTGGGGCCGTGAGCGACACCCCGGCCGGATCTCCTTGCGGATGGAACCCGAATAGGCGATAAACCTGGATTAGAGACTTGTTCGGTTAGTCAGGTCGTGGCCGACTCCCTCGCCCGGCTTCCGCTTGAAGGTTGCCGAGGTACATGACGTGTACAGGGCGATAAGTGGCGAAAGCGTGTGTGAAGAAGTACACCCCTGCAGGGTTATCAATATCTATTCGAATAGCCGGATTCCTCGGATATGGAAACGTGGACCCCATTGCATAGTTCATAGACAAGTGAAAGTGGATACTCTAAAATACGCAAGATAAGCGTGAGTGCTATGGATGGCGTTCTCGTAGGGAGACGGGAGCGGATCCATAGTGGTGTATTGATATGGTGAATATGTGGACTCGTGTGCGCCACCTCAAAAGAGTTACTTGCAGTCGTAGTTCAGGATAGCCACCGAGTCAAAGCTGGCTTGCTGCAGTCAAACTCCACCATCCCCTTTGTTGATAATGATGCATGTGTAGATAGGTCTGATGTAAGTCTTGCTGGGTACATTTGTACTCACGTTTGCCTATTTTATGTTTTTGCAGAGAGACTTCAGTCTCACTAGTAGTTCCGCTTGGACTTCGACGTTTAGCTTGATACCTCAGCTACGATCTTGTGCCCTCGGCAGGATCTGATAGATAGTCAGGCTTTTCAGCCTTTTTCATTTATAGACGTCTGTACTCAGACATGATAGCTTCCGCTTGTGTTTTGACTTGTATGCTCTGATTGTTGGGTCATGAGACCCATGTTTGTAATGTCTCGCTCCTCGGAGCCTATTGAATAAACTACTTGAGTCGTAGAGTCATTTTGTGATGCCATGTTGTATTGCACATATCGAGCATATTGTGTGTATGTTATTGAAATGCTTGGTATGTGTGGGATCTGACTATCTAGTTGTTTATCTTTAGTAGCCTCTCTTACCGGGAAATGTTTCCTAGTGTTTCCACTGAGCCATGGTAGCTTGCTACTGCTCCGGAACACTTAGGCTGGCCGGCATGTGTCCTTCTTCGTTCCTGTGTCTGTCCCTTCGGGGAAATGTCACGCGATGAATACCGGAGTCCTGTTAGCCCGCTACAGCCCGGTTCACCGGAGTCCTGCTAGCCCAGTGCTACAGCCTGGATTCACTCGCTGATGACCGACACGTTCGATGCTGGGTCATGGATGCCTGTCCCTGTAAGTTTGTGCCACTTTGGGTTTACGACTAGCCATGTCAGCCCGGGCTCCTTATC
Source organism: Triticum aestivum (assembly GCF_018294505.1). Lineage (NCBI taxonomy): Eukaryota > Viridiplantae > Streptophyta > Magnoliopsida > Poales > Poaceae > Triticum > Triticum aestivum. Next base: position 141,096,274 of record NC_057812.1, read on the forward strand.
ATATGGATGCTAGCGACACTGTCATATACGTGTGCCAAAAGGCGCAAACGGTCCCGGGTAAAGGTAAGGCGACACCGTGGGGATACCGTGCGTGAGGCCGCAAAGTGATATGAAGTGTTACATGCTAGATCTATGTGGCATTGAGTCGGGGTCCTGACACAATGGAGGTAAAACCCTACATCCTGCTTGATTAATATTGATGATATGGGTAGTACAAGAGTAGATCTACCACAAGATCGGAGAGGCTAAACCCTAGAAGCTAGCCTATGGTATGATTGTTGTTGTGTATGTTGTCCTACGGACTAAAACCCTCCGGTTTATATAGACACCGGAGAGGGTTAGGGTTACACAAAGTCGGTTACAATTGTAGGAGATCTACATATCCGTATCGCCAAGCTTGCCTTCCATGCCAAGGAAAGTCCCTTCCAGACACGAGACGGAGTCTTCAATCTTGTATCTTCATAGTCCAGGAGTCCGGCTGAAGGTATAGTCCGGCCATCCGGACACCCCCTAATCCAGGACTCCCTCAGTAGCCCCTGAACCAGTCTTCAATGACGACGAGTCTGGCGCGCAGATTGTCTTCGGCATTGCAAGGCGGGTTCCTCCTCCAAGTACTTCATAGAAGATTTTGAACACAAAGATAGTGTCCGACTCTGCAAAATAAGTTTCCACATATTTCCATAGAGAGAATAACATTTACACAAATCTTATCTGCTGACGTATTCTGTAGTGTGACACACCACGGCCAAGCCTTTATTCGAGTCGTTTCATTATCCCACCTGAGCGCGTCATGCGAGGCGGTTTCCTTGGCACGTCTTGTTAAAGCAGAGATCGTGTCCCCTTATTCTGGTATTCTCATCAATACGGGCGTGGGTAACCCAACCGCTTCTAGGACTCCTAGATTATAGGCAAGTCCAAATGGACACGGAGAGGACGCTTGATATTCACCCTCTTTATAAAGGGACAAGGCTTTTATTTTTCTCTCCCGTGCTCAATCGAATCCTTCCCCCACCTCAAGCTCAAGCGCCCAAAGTTCAGGTCAGGTGCTCCGAACCTTCAGTCATGTCCGGATCTAGCCTTCAAGGCAAATGGGTGCCTTCCTCCGTCACGGAAGAAGACATCAAAAAGTTGAGGGAGGCCAGATATCTGACCGCCGAAATTTTTCATCGGCTGCCTCCCCGAGGGCAGGCCGTCCCCACCCCCGAACCCAACGAGAACGTCGTGTTCGTCTCCCACTTCCTCCGAGGTCTAGGCCTTGCTCTGGATCCTTTCGTCAAGGGTTTGATGTTTTACTACGGGCTAGACTTCCATGATCTAGCTCCGGACTCCTTTCTTCATATCACGACATTTATCGTCGTGTGTGAGGCCTTCCTCCGGGTTACCCCTCACTTTGGCCTATGGCTCAAGACCTTTGAAGTGAAGCCGAAGATGATCGAGGGGCAACATGCAGCGTGTGGAGGTGCCTCAATACGCAAGATGGCAGGAGCTTCATGGCCCAAAGGTTCCATGATCTAGATGGCAGGAGCTTCGTGTCTGAATTGTGGCAATAGGAGTGGTTCTACATCACGGCTACTAGAAGTGCTAAGTGGGCGGCCCCCCTGTTTTCCACTCGGGCCCTCCACCACAGCTGATGTGATGGATCAGCGGAGGTCTGAGCTGGGGTCCAGCCAAGGACGTGCCTATACTGCAAAGCCGCATTTGAGATCTCTTCAATGGAGATTTCACTTTGGTTGCGGTAATACAAGTTATGCTGGTTCGTCAAGTCCAGCCTTGCAAACGCCGGCCTCTTCGCCTGTGGGAGTTCAATCCCGAGGGACCGCGTTTCATTCAAAATTTTCTCGGCCTGACGCACGAGGAGATATACAAGTCATTCTTCGGACCTCAGGTGGAGTGTCCGGAAATCACCAAGGACGTGGGCCTGAGTAGTAACTGCGTCGCCGAACAGGTAAGGCATCTTCCGGCCGAACATACTATCTCTCCTTTGTTACGAAGTTATTTCTGAGAGTCCGCTTTTTGACCAGGACTGGCTAACAAAGGCGAAGTTGATTCGGTGTTCGGCCCCCCTCCTTGAGGGTTTGGAAAATTCGGTATTGGAAAAGATGCTCCAGACCACACCTTGCCCGGAGCCCTTGAAGGAAGATACTGTGGAGGATAATGCGGGCGGACGCGGGCCCCCAACGCTGCCCATTCTAGCCAAGGGAGCGAGCGTCTCCATGAAGGAAGACGACCAGAAAAGGAAAAGGACTGCGCCCGGGGATTCGGAAGCCGAAGCTTCCAAACGGGAGAAGAATTCTCCCACAGAGGGTCCTACCTTGGGGGCGCTGTTGCTGCACAAAGTCCGCGGGGAGATCAATTCTCCAGCAAGTCGTAAGTGACCCGAAATACTATAATAGTACAGATATGCCATCTTTTTCTTCTGAGAAAATAACCACCGCATATATTTTTGCAGTTCGAGCCTTAGCCCCTCTCAAATGAGCTTGTCTTCGGGGGATCTTCTTCCAAAGATGATGGAGAGCGAAATGCCTCCTCCGGACTCCTCCGCTCCGGAAGCGGGCGACCCTGAAGTGTCGTCGCGGAGGGCCTCTCCGAGTCTGGTGAGGCCAAAAGATAATCCCATTGACCCCCGAAGCTCCCAGTGTCCGGCTCCCGAAGAGAGCAGACAAAAGAGTCCGACACCGTCTAGTGTGCGATCGGATGTTTTGAGGGAGTTAGTGGGGCGAGCGGCCATCTCAGATGAACACCGTGTGTTGATGAATACGGTGATGGAGAGAATATCGTCCGCCGAAAGCGGATTGCATGAAGATTTTATGAGTCTACTGACAGGCTTTGAGGTACGTAAAAGAATGTATGATAGTCCTGCACATGCTAGGTGTGCCCTATGTAGATAGTAGCCCCTGAGACTCTGGTTGTCGTCGGAAACAACGATGAATAGAGGATCATATTCCCAGGTAATAACCATACAGCCTCTATGTGCAGGTGATGGAAGCTTCGGTGGCTAGCCGGACTAGTGAGTTTGCCCATTTAGAACGGCAGTTGGATGCGGCAGACGCCGACATCGAGCTTGTTAACAAAAGGCTTGACGAGGCATAGGGTAAGTGTCATTATCTGGTAAACGCCACATAGGAAGAGCAGCATGATGCCAGTATCTTTAATATGTTGTGACTGCAGATGGAGCTGCCACTTTTGAAGCCTTGCGGGCAGAACTTGCCCGAGCCAAGGAACAAGCGAGGTTGGGTAATGCGGCTGCTTTGAAGGCGGCCGAAGAGTTGCAAGCCGAGAAGGCTGCGCATGGCGAGAGCTGAGACAAGATGGCCAAGATGGCCATAGAATTAAAAGCCGCCGCCGACCATTGCCGGGTTCTTGAAAAGGAAAACCAAGCGAAGGCATCGGACCTTGAGAAGGCTGCTGCAACAAAAAAGGACCTCCACTCTACTATGAGGGCAAAGAAGGAGGAGCTGCGGGAAGCTGGGGATATTGTAGCTGGGAAATCCTTTATGTTGTGGACGAAGTTCGGAGATCCACGGTATGTCCCTCTGGATCGGCTGTGGAGTTTGGAGGATGTATATATGGATTTGCCGGCGAGCGCTGCCGATGCGGCCAAGTATTTCCAGGTCAGACGGACTGTGACATAGACCAGCTATTTTGGAGACAATTCCATTCTCCCGAGCGTCCGCTTTCATTGACTGACCAATTAGCCGAATGGGCCGAACTAAATAGGTTGTCCGGACTCTCCATGAGGTCTGTTGTGGATCAGCTGTGGCCGGAAAGGTCAAAACCAAGCAGCTATTTCAGCTTGGTGCAGCAGTTCCTTGACGTGGTGCCGCACATTAATGCGATGAAGAGGTCGACGTGCATAGAGGGCGCACGGATGGCCTTTGCCCGTGTTAAAGCATACTATGCGGAGATGGATGCTACCACTGTTGCAGCGCGAGATTCGGCCATAGGTCGAAGGGCTGCTGAGCACTACTTTGAAGAAGTTCTTGAGGGTACTCGTTTGATAGAGACCCAGTGCTCAAAAAATATTATGTTTGAGTGATATGTAATCTCATTGTAAGCGAAATGCTTTTATAAATTTTTATAAGGCTATTTTTATACTTTTAACTGAAAGTAATATGATGCCTCCTGGGCGGCCGTTTATGTATACATGTGTATAACCTGAAAGATTGCAGCCGTTGGCTTCAACCCTCACGCATATAATGCGGAGGAGCTCGCAAAAACACGTGTTCACACTTAGCCCAACGTCTTGGTCCTATTAAGGAGGTGATAGCGGGGCGAGCGAGGCAACTGGACTATAATGCTTTAGCACTTTCACTTAGCCATATGAGTTTGACAGTGGGGCTACTAAATAGCCCCTGGTGGCTCCGCACTTTCCCAATCCCGGGGTGCGTACATGCCTGGCCGGAAAACGGCCCTTCGTTAAGGGGGAGGAATTCTAACATTCCAATAGGTCATTGAGTGGTTGACCAGTCTCACGCTATATCATGACAGTCAGTTTTTGGCTTTCTCTACTGAGGTGCTCGTCCGGATGAACCAGGGCACAATCGCAGTAGTTCTCCTGGTGCTACCTTAGCCGGTAAAGCGGAACGTAAGGCACCAAAACACAGGAGCCGGGCAAACCCAACATTTGACCAAAGACAATGATTCGGAGCTGATGCATATAGGGCCAAACTCGCGACGCCGAACACTCCCTAAGGTATTCGGTCTTTGTGGTATAAATCGGGCCAAAATAATGGCCTTGGTAAGAAGCCCCTTGTGTCCAGGTACGTGCATTGTTCTAGCGTGGCCACATGCCAAAATGTCAGCATCCTTCTCAAGGGTGGATATGTATCAACAAGAGACAGTAAGAAAGGTTTACGCAGGGTCTTAATCTAAAAAGAATCCTTGGGGTGGGTCCCTGCTGCACGTCTGCGCCTGTGTCTCTGTTGTGCCGTATCCTGGGCGGGTGTGGCACGATGATCGTCTGTAAAAGAGAGAAATTTAGGTGAAAAAGTTGTCGTGCAAAAAGATAGTTTGTTAAAGAAACCATGTATAATTCAAGATGAGAAGAAATTGCCACTCGTCTGCGCGTGTTGAGCCCCTTGTATTGACAAATAGGGGTGTGACCATTTATTCGGTATAAGTAGCGGCGCCGGACTCAATTAGTTGTATGTGAGGTCTTGACGACCTATTGGATGCTTTCGCTTGTCCGGGCGCCTTTAGCGTGCGGCTGCCAAGGCAGCCTCACTCTCTTCGGCGCACAGAGATCGCTTGATATTTCCGTGCACTGTAATGATGCCACGTGGACCGGGCATCTTAAGTGTGAGGGAGGCGTAGTGTGGTATTGCATTAAAGCGAGCAAAAGCTTCGCGTCCGAGCAGTGCTTGATAGCCACTTTGAAACGGAGCGATATGGAAAGTTAAATGCTCGCGACGGAAGTTATCGGGGGAGCCGAATATAACTTGTAGTAGGAGGGAGCCCGTACAACGAGCCCCTGGGCCTGGCGTTACTCCTTTAAAGGTAGTATTGCTATGGCGAATTTGTGTTGGGTCTGACCCCATCCCGCGGATTGTATCCTGATATATTAGGTTTAGGCTACTACCGCCGTCCATCAAGACTCTTGTGAAGTGATATCCACCAATTACTGGGTCTAATACCAGGGCAGCCCATCCTACGTGTCGGATACTTGCTGAGTAATCGCGATGGTCGAAAGTGATCGGTTGAGATGACCAGTGGCAGGACTTCGTGGTGACAGGCACTTGGGTATATTTTCCTGGGAGTGCCACGTTGTTTTTTCCCTTGATTACATGTAACACGTTTACCGTTTTGACTTCTGGTGGAAATTTCTTTTGTTCCCCCGTATCTTGCTTGGGGGGCTCGTCCTCGTCTTCACTTGGTGTGTCCTCCCCCTTGTGTACGGCGTTGAGCTTGCCGGACTGCTTGAAGACCTAACATTCTCTGTGGGTATGATTAGCAGGTTTACCAGGGGTACTATGAATCTGACATACTTGGTCCAGGATTTTGTTGAGGCTGGACAATTCATCCCGGGTGCCTTTAGGGGGCGGCTTTTGACCTGTCCGAGAGCTTTTGAATCCGGCATTTACTGCCGTGCCCTTCGTGTTGTCTTCTTTATTTCGGCATTTGTTATTGCTGTTGCACCGTGATTTCCCGTTTCCATCTCTAACTTCAGATGTACTGGGGTCACTGGTGCTGCATCTGGCTAGCCAGCTGTCCTCACCCGCGCAAAAGCGAGTCATGAGGTTTGTTAATGCGGCCATCGTTCTCGGCTTATTTTGGCCGAGGTATCTGGCGAGCCATTCGTCACGGACGCTATGCTTGAAAGCTGCCAAGGCTTCGGCATCCGGACAGTCGACAATCTGGTTCTTTTTAGTAAGAAACCTGTTCCAAAGCTTTCGTGCCGACTCTCCGGGCTGTTGAGTTATATGACTCAAATCGTCCGCATCTGGAGGTCGGACATAAGTGCCTTGAAAATTTGCTCGAAAGGCGTCTTCGAGCTCTTCCCAACTTCCAATGGAGCTTTCGGGGAGGCCTTTGAGCCAGTGACGAGCTGGCCCTTTGAGCTTGAGGGGTAGGTACTTGATGGCATGGAGATCATCTCCTCGAGCCATATGGATATGAAGGATGTAGTCCTCAATCCAGACCCCAGGGTCTGTTGTTCCGTCGTATGCCTCTATGTTTATGGGCTTGAATCCCTCTGGAAATTCGTCGTCCAACACCTCATCGGTGAAACATAGGGGGTGTGCGGCACCCCTGTAGCTGGGTGTACCGCGTTGTTCGGATGTTTGTTGTGTTGCATTGTATGCTGGGGCGCGCTTGCGTGGTCCATAGATGGATCTTGTTGCGCCGTCCTTTGGGTGGGAGCCCTCGCATGGGTTGCGTATTGTATTGTGAGCGGCGTTTTATGCCGCTCTGTGTTGGTAGAGGGGTCGTCTATCCGACCAGGTGGCTGCTTTGATATTTGGTTGTGGGGGTTCTAAGGCCTCCTCATCGAATTCGGGTAGCAGCTTCCGCTTTGGGTAGCTCTTGGAGGGGCGATTGTCACCGTACCTTGCTGCAGTGTTGAGTATTTTACTCCATCTGATTTGGAGTGTGTCTTGCGCGGCCTTGAGCCTTTGCTTCTGCTTTTTCAGACTCCTCGCGGTGGCAACAAGCCTTTTACGGGCAGTCTGCTACTCCGGGTGTCTGTCCGGCATTATGTCGTCCGGACCATTATCCTTGATAGGATTTGTTTGTTTGGTTTGATTATTCGGATTGCCGTTGTCCAGCAGCGGTTCACCCTGCTCCAGAGTTGGGTCTGTGTGATCGCTATTTCTGTCGAGGCAGGATTTGGGGCGGCGCTTGTGTCGCCGCTTTGACTGCTTTTCGAGGGAACAAGCCTTCGGTGCGTCCTTCCGCTCCTCGTCGTCATCTTTTGGTGCATCCACCATGTATACGTCATATGACGAGGTGGCGTTCCAGGGCCCCATAGGCGCTGGCTCTTCATCGGCATCCATACCGTCGATGTCTTCGGAGTCGAAGTCGAGCATGTCGGTTAAATCGTCGACAGTGGCTACAAAGTGGGTGGCGGGTGGCTTTGAATTTCTTCATCGTCCGCATCCCAATCTCGCTGACCATAGTCCGGCCAGGGCTCTCTTGACAAAGAGAGAGACTTTAGTGATTTTATAATATCACCAAAGGGCGAGTGCTGAAAGATGTCCGCAGCAGTAAACTCCATGATCGGCACCCAATCGGATTCGATCGGCAGAGGCGCGAATGGTTCGGAGTCCGGAGAGGAGTCCGGCTCCTTGGAATCATGAGTCTCGCGGAGTGCGGGGCTGGTATTCGGCTCGATCGCCGTTAGGATCACAGCCCCCGAGGCGGCATCCAACCACCCATCCTCGGTCGGCGCGGTTGGCTCCGAATTAAGGGTCAAAGCCACTGCGGGTGCGGCCTTCAGATCATGCTCGTCGTGGCAGTGCGGCGCGCTCGGCAGTGTCTCGAATCCTTCGAAGATCAAGCCCCCGCGGATGTCAGCCGTATAGTTTAAACTTCCAAATCTGACCTGACGGCCAGGGGCATAGCTTTCGATCTGCTCCAGATGGCCAAGTGAATTGGCCCGCAGTGCAAAGCCGCCGAAGACAGAGATCTGTCCGGGAAGACAAGTTTCACCCTGGACCGCATCACTATCGATGATCGTAGGAGCCATCAAGCCTGACGGCGACGACATAGAGGAACTCTCAATGAAAGCACTAATGTCGGTGTCAAAACCGGTGGATCTCGGGTAGGGGGTCCCAAACTATGCGTCTAGGCCGGATGGTAACAAGAGGCAAGGGACACGAAGTTTTACCCAGGTTCGGGCCCTCTCGATGGAGGTAAAACCATACGTTCTGCTTGATTAATATTGATGATATGGGTAGTACAAGAGTAGATCTACCATGAGATCAGAGAGGCTAAACCCTAGAAACTAGCCTATGATATGATTGTTGTTGTGTATGTTGTCCTACGGACTAAAACCCTCCGGTTTATATAGACACCAGAGAGGGTTAGGGTTACACAAAGTCGGTTACAATTGCAGGAGATCTACATATCTGTATTGCCAAGCTTGCCTTCCACGCCAAGGAAAGTCCCTTCCAGACACGGGACGAAGTCTTCAATCTTGTATCTTCATAGTCCAGGAGTCCGGCTGAAGGTATAGTCCGACCATCCGGACACCCCCTAATCCAGGACTCCCTCAATGGCACTCGGGCCCTAGTGACAAGAATTAGGCATAGCAAAGTCATAGCAACATCAATCTTAGAACATAATGGATACTAGGGATGAAACCCTAACAAAACTAACTCGATTACATGGTAAATCTCATCCAACCCATCACCGTCTAGCAAGCCTACGATGGAGTTACTCACGCACGGCGGTGACCATCATGAAATTGGTGATGGAGGAAGGTTGATGATGATGATGGCGATGTGTTCCCCTCTCCGGAGTCCCGAACAGACTCCAGATCAGCCCTCCCGATGAAGATTAGGGCTTGGCGGTGACTCTGTATCGTAAAACGCGATGAATCATTCTTTCTGATTTTTTTCTCCCCGAACGTGAATATATAGAGTTGGATTTGATGTCGGTGGAGCCTCTAGGGCCCACGAGGCAGGGGGCGCGTCCCCAGCGGGGCGCCCTACACCCTCGTGGACAGGGTGTGGGCCCCCTGGTGTTGATTCTTTCGCCAGTATTTTCTATAAATTCCAAAACGTGTCTCTGTAAATTTCCAGGTCATTCCCAGAACTTTTAATTTCTGCACAAAAATAACACCATGGCAATTTTGCTGAAAACAGCGTTAGTCCGGGTTAGTTCCATTCAAATCATGCAAGTTAGAGTCCAAAACAAGGTCAAAAGTGTTTGGAAAAGTAGATACGATGGAGACATATCAACTCCCCCAAGCTTAAAACTTTGCTTGTCCTCAAGCAATTCAGTTGACAAACTGAAAGTGATAAACAAAAACTTTTACAAACTCTGTTTATCTTATTGTTGCAAATATGTAAAGCCGGCATTCAAGTTTTAAGAAAAGATTATGAACCAACCATATTCACAGTAACATTTAGGTCTCATGTTTACTCATATCAATGGCATAATCAACTAGCGAGCAATAATAATAAATCTCGGATGACAACACTTTCTCAAAACAATCATATTATGATATAACAAGATGGTATCTCGCTAGCCCTTTCTGAGACCGCAAAGCATAAATGCAGAGCACCCCTGAAGATTAAGGACTGACTGGAAATTGTAATTCATGGTAAAAGAGATCCAGTCAAAGTCATACTCAATGTAAATTAATAGTAATGCATGCACATGATAGTGGTGCTCTCCAACTGGTGCTTTTTAAATAAGGGGAAGATGACTCGACATAAAAGTAAATAGATAGGCCTTTCACAGAGGGAAGAAGGGATTTGTAGAGGCGCCAGAGCTCAGGTTTTGAAATAGAGAGAAATAATATTTTGAGTGGTATACTTTCATTGTCAACATAACAACCAAGAGATCTTGATATCTTCCAAGCTACACATATTATAGGCGGTTCCCAAATAGAATGGTAAAGTTTAAGCATGGGACTGGGTATCCCAGTTACCAGCCATTTTCTCGTGAATGATGAGCGGAGTCCACTCATCTTGAGAATAACCCACCTAGCATGGAAGATATAGACAGCCCTAGTTGATACATGAGCTATTTGAGCATACAAAATAGAATTTCATTTGAAGGTTTAGAGTTTGGCACATAAAAATTTACTTGGAATGGCAGGTAGATACCGCTTATAGGAAGGTATGGTGGACTCATATGGAATAACTTCGGGGTTTATGAAAGTGGATGCACAAGCAGTATTCCCACTTAGTACAAGTGAAGGCTAGAAAAAGACTGGGAAGCAACCAACTAGAGAGCGACAACAGTCATGAACATGCATTAAAATTAATCAACACTGAGTGCAAGCATGAGTAGGATATAATTCACCATGAACATAAATATGGTGGAGGCTGTGTTGATTTTGTTTCAACTACATGCGTGAACATGTGCCAAGTCAAGCCACACGAATCGTTCAAAGGAGGATACCACCCTATCATACCACATCACAACCATTTTAATAGGATGTTGGCACGCAAGGTAAACCATTATAAACTCCTAGATAATTAAGCATGGCATGAGCAACTATAATCTCTACTTGTCATTGCAAACATGTTTCATTCATAATAGGCTGAATCAGGAACAATGAACTAATCATATTTACAAAAACAAGATAGGTCGAGTTCATTCCAGCTTTTCTCATCTCAATCGGTCCATCAGATATCATCATTATTTCCTTTCACTTGCACGACCGAGCAGTGTGGATAATAATAATAGTGCACGTGCATTGGACTAAGCCGGAATCTGCAAGCATTTAATACAAAGGAGAAGACAAGGTAATATGGGCTCTTGGCTAGATCGACAATAATTCATATGAGAGCCACTCAACATTTTTATCATGGTCTTCTCCTCTCGACCCCAAAAGAAAAGAAATAAAACTATTTACACGAGAAAGCTCCCAACAAGCAAAAGAAGAACGAGAAATATTTTTGGGTTTTCTTTTAATTATTACTACTACAAGCATGGAAAGTAAACTAGCTAAAAGTTACAACTAATTTTTTTGGTTTTTCTTAAGGTTTCTCAAACACACAAGAAGAAGGCTTAGAAAAGAAAATAAACTAGCATGGATAGTACAATGAAAAAGTATGAGCATCGACAACTAGAATGAGTGTGTGAACATGAATGTAATGTCAGTGAGAAATACATACTCCCCCAAGCTTAGGCTTTTCGCCTAAGTTGGTCTATGGCCACTGGTCGAAGCTACTCTCTCCGGTGTACTGAGAAGGGTCCTCAGGGTGCCACTGGTTGGCGATCTCCTCTGGATCCCACTGATAAACAGACTGACGATAAGGATCAAGTGGTGGCTCCCGCTCAGGCTCTGGGACTTGTGTCAGCCTCTAGTACGCATAAATGGCTTCGGGTAAGATGAGGTGCGTGCCTGAAAGAATGTTAAATAGAGAGGGTACATGCAAGGTAATAATCTCATAGTAAGTTTTATCAAATATCAATTTATACTTAATCATCTTCTTCTTATCTTTAACAATAAAATCATGTGCTACCATACTCTTATAAACTAGAAAAATAGGGGGCAACAACTTTTCCTCTTTCTCATAATGCCTAATAGGTATCCCAAAGTGTTCAGCAAGGAGTGAAGCAAAGATGCCTCCGAAGATGGGACCCTTTGTTCGGTTCAGATTTAATCGTTTAGCAACAATAGCACCTAAGCTGAAAGTGGTATCACAAAACAAAGCATGGCGCAAAATGACAATATCATGAGCACTAAGATTTCCACTGTTCCCACGACTAATTAAGCATCTACTAGCAAATATCGCAAAGTAACGAAGAACAGGAAAATGTATACTGGTGATTATTGCATCTGAAATATTCCTAGTTTCTCCTACAACAATTCTATCCATAAACCCATCCACATCGCTACGATGTGGTTCCTCGATGCTGCCCTCAAAGGGTATATTGCAGACCCGACAAAAATCAAGAAGGGACATCTCCTTAACCTCATCATATAAGTGAAACTCCACCGAAGATGGTGATTTCTTAGCATGGAGATAGAAAAATTGCACGAAAATATTAGTGAGTAGAAGATACCATTCGCGCTGGTCGCGGAGGAAGTCGGTGAGGCCCGCATTCTCAGCGAAATAATAAAAGTCATCATAAATCCCAGCTGCTCTCAAGAACTCATCACAGGGCCATTCGCACGGCCGAACCTCCTAGTGCGGGGAAGATTGTATTTGAGCTTTTTATTCTCCTGATTCTGCTTATCCTTCGAGCTTCAGCTCGAGGAGCCTCTCAATAATCTCTTCATCATTTTCTCCCTCTGTAAAATTTCTGAATTTTTTAGTGACTCAAAATAAAAGTGAACCAAACTCAACAAGATTGATAGCAACTACTCCTACAAGTGCCTAGAGGCCATATCATGCATTAAAACTACTTTTGATCACATAAATTTGACATGTAAGCTCAAGAACAGGGTCACCTTAGCAGCAAAAATTTTCAATAAATAAAGCACTAGAACAAAAACTAATTGGACCATTGGAGGAGTCACATACCGAAGAACAATCCCCCAAAGCAGTTTTGTGAATGAATCTTTGAGCAAGGAGATCGAAAATGGTAGCAAGATGAGCTAGAACACGGGTTTGAGCTGTGGCAGGATTTTTTCTAGAGGAATACGAAGTGTGTGGGTGCTGGAATAAGTGGAGGGGGTCCACATGGGGTCCACGAGGCAGGGGGCGCTCCCCAGGGGGGTAGGCGCGCCCTATACCCTCGTGGCCAGATGGTGATTCCCCTGGTGTGTTCTCAGTGCTAATAATTCTAAAATATTCTACAAAAAACCATATATCATTTTTAGGACATTTGGAGAACTTTTATTTTCAGGGTATTATTTATTGCAAGGATAATTCAGAAAACAGACAGAAAATACTTTTTTTTGCTTTATTTAAACTAGATAACATAAAGTAAAAGGAGGGTGCAGAGAGTTGTGCTTTCTAACTTCATCCACCTCATGCTCATCAAAAGAAATCCACTAACAAGGTTGATCAAGTCTTGTTAACAAACTCTTTCGAAATTACATGAAACCGGAGAATTTTTGAATAACACTAAGTTACCTCAACGGGGATATGCATGTCCCCAACAATAAATATATCATATTTCTTCTTGACAGTAGGAAGAGGAAATTCAAAACCTCCAATAGTTATCATTGAAATTTTTCCAATAGAATTGATACTATTGACTTGAGGTTGTTTCCTCGGAAAGTGTACCGTATGCTCATTACCATTAACATGAAAAGTGACATTTCCTTTCTTGCAATCAATAACAGCCCCTGCAGTATTCAAAAAGGGTCTACCAAGGATAATCGACATAACATCGTCCTCGGGAATATCAAGAATAACAAAGTCTGTTAAAATAGTAACGTTTGCAACCACAACAGGAACATCCTCCCAAATACCGACAAGTATAGTAGTTGATTTATCAGCCATTTGCAAAGATATTTCAGTAGGTGTCAACTTATTCAAATCAAGTCTACGATATAAAGAGAGAGGCATAACACTAACACCGTCCCCAAGATCACATAAAGTAGTTTTAACATAGTTTCTTTTAATAGAGCATGGTATAGTTGGTAAGCATGGTGGAAATTTCAGCTTTTGGTATCTTTCTTTTTTTTGTAACAATATATTTCATATACTTAGCATAAGGATTCATTTTAAGCATATCAGTGAAACGCGTACACAAAAAGATAGGTCTAATATTTTCAGCAAAGTGCTCCAAATCCTCATCATCCTTTTTCTTGGATGGTTTAGGAGGAAAATGCATGGGTTTCTGAACCCATGGTTCTCTTTCTTTACCATGCTTCCTAGCAACAAAGTCTCTCTTATCATAACGTTGATTCTTTGATTGTGGGTTATGAAGATCAACAGCGGGTTCAATCTCTACATCATTGTTATTGCTAGGTTGAGCATCAACATGAACATCATCATTAATATTATCACTAGGTTCATGTTCATTACTAGATTGTGTTTCAGCATCAGAAATAGAAATATCATTGGGATTCTCAGGTGTGTCAACAACAGGTTCACTAGAAGCATGCAAAGTTCTATCATTTTTCTTTTTCTTCTTTTTAGAAGGACTAGGTGCATCAACATTACTTCTCTAAGAATCTTGCTCAACTCTCTTAGGGTGGCCCTTAGGATACAAAGGTTCCTGAGTCATTTTACCCCCTCTAGTCACAACTCTAACAACATTATCATTTTTCTTATTATTTAATTCATTGAGCAAATCATGTTGTGCTTTAAGCACTTGTTCTACTTGAGTGGTAACCATAGAAGCATGTTTACTAATAAGTTTAAGGTCACCTTTAACTCTAGACATATAATCACTCAAGTGTTCAATCATATAAGCATTACGTTTCAATTGTCTACCAACATAAGTGAGGGAGTCCTGGATTAGGGGGTCTCCGGACAGCCGGATTATATCCTTTGGCCGGACTGATTGGTCTATGAAGATACAAGATTGAAGACTTCGTCTCGTGTTCGGATGGGACTCTACTTGGTGTGGAAGGCAAGCTAGGCAGTACGGATATGGATATCTCCTCCTTTGTAACCGACCTTGTGTAACCCTAGCCCTCTCCGGTGTCTATATAAACCGGAGGGTTTTAGTCCGTAGGACAAAACAACAACATACAATCATACCATAGGCTAGCTTCTAGGGTTTAGCCTCTCTGATCTCGTGGTAGATCTACTCTTGTACTACCCATATCATCAATATTAATCAAGCAGGATGTAGGGTTTTACCTCCATCAAGAGGGCCCGAAGCTGGGTAAAACATCGTGTTCCCTGCCTCCTGTTACCATCCGCCTTAGACGCACAGTTTGGGACCACCTACCCGAGATCCGCCGGTTTTGACACCGACATTGGTGCTTTCATTGAGAGTTCCTCCGTGTCGTCGCCAGAACGAAGGATCTCTCGTCTCGTCTTTAAAGATGGTGCTACTGTCGGGGGAGCTTTGGCTGTCGGCCAAACTCTTCGGCTAGGCGGTTTCATCATGACCGCCTGTTCGACCGCCGCGCCGACGATGACTTTTCGGGTCATCAAAAACAACCTCCACGTCAAATCGGCACTCGCCGAACAGTTGGATCCAATGGAGCTCGCCTCCTTAAACGAGCTCTTAGATCGCATCACTGCCTTGGGAGTCGCTACGTACTATGATCGGATTGGGCTTAAACCCGATCAAAGGGAGATTAACTCTCCACCGGTCACCCATCATATTGCAGTGGTGGAGGAACAATGCGGCGACCTTTTCTCCATCTTGAGGACCAACTATGTCCGGATTCCCGAGCTCTCTGAGCCGGACGCCCGTTCGTGGGAGGACAACATCCAATCCCTGAACTTAGAGTCAGGCAGCAGGCCAGGATTATCGGCTCACACCCCGGAACCGGAACTTCCAAAATTGGAAATTCCTCGGCCCCTGGATCCCAGATCAGGTGAGGGTTCGGATTCAATTCCACCCACCGACCCAAACATAAGCGATCTTTCCCACATCAGGCAAGAGCCCCAGGAAACAGTACATCACTATTGGGCCAGATTCCTCCTTGCGATGAACAAGGTTAAGGACTGTCGCGAGGAAGACACAATCCTATTTTTCTTCAATAATTGCACGGACAAGGGAATCCTTAACGCCATAAATCGCCGTGAGATAACACACTTTGCTGACTTGGCGTCCATAGTACGAAAGTACTGTGCGATGGAAAGTCCCTGGAAAACCAAAATAAACTTTTGGGATAATCCGGCCCTGAATACAAACCCAGTCCGAAACAAAAGGGTGCATTATCACAATACACCCAGGTCAACTACCAAAAAGCAAAAACCCTCTACAGGGCATGAAACCGTTCTAGAAGGATGGCTCAACGGACCCTGCAAAATTCATAGTACAGTGGATACAATACCAATGCACAGCCTTAGAGCATGTTGGATACTCCGGCAGGTCGCCAAAAGTGGTGAGGATCTACTTCTCCCAAATACCACAGAGCACCATCCCGTGGATAACAATACGGTGTTAACGGTCTTTGAGACCTTTGCGTCAAATAATAGACGCAAGCGAACACTCCGCAGCATGGCCGAAATCTGCCACGTAGCAACAATAAATCCATGGAGTGATATGGCTATTACCTTCAATGCTAGTGACGAACCTAAATTCCGAACTGCCCGAGCACCAGCCGCACTGGTCCTCAGTCCAATCGTGGACGGCTTTCGACTCACCAAAGTACTCATGGACGGCGGCGGCGGATTAAACCTCATCTATGAGGAAACTCTTCAAAAGATGGAAATAGACTGGAACCACATTGAGCAAAGTAGCACAACCTTTAGAGGAATCATCCCGAGTTGGGAAGCAGACTGTGCTGGGAAAATCACACTAGATGTGGTATTCGGCACGCCGGATAATTACAGGTCCGAAGAAATTACATTCCAAGTGGCCCCGTTCAGCAGTGGTTATCACACTGTTTTAGGACGGGGGCATTCACAATCTTCCAAGCCATACCCCATTACGAGTACATGAAGCTCAAAATGCCCGGGCCCAACGGAATCATCACTCTCGCCAGCGATGCGGACACAGCACTCCGCGTCAAAAACAAAATAGCCTCATTGGCCCTCGAGGCATTATCCGAAGCCCTCTCGGCCGAGGAATTAACCACACTACGCTCCACGGTGGACAAGGACGACGTGATACTCGACAAGAGATCCAAGTCCACCTCTTTTAAACCAGCGGATGAAATAGTCAAATTCCAAGTCCACCCAACGGACCCTACAAAAATAGCCTCCATCGGGGCACAGCTAAGCCCCACTGTGGACGCCGCACTATGAGAGTTCCTGCGCGAGAACTGGGACATATTCGCCTGGCATCCCTCAGACATGCCAGGAATCCCATGCAGGCTGGCCGAGCATAGCCTCAATATCCTAAAGGGATTCAAGCCGGTCAAGCAAGCTCTTTGGCGTTTCTCTGAACCTAAGAGACAGGCCATGGGAGAGGAACTAGCCAAGTTATTGGAGGCCGGATTCATCAAAGAAATAAAACACCCGGACTGGCTAGCAAACCTGGTGATGGTACCAAAGAAGGACACATCCTGGCGCCTTTGTGTCGATTTCAAAGACCTCAATAAAGCTTGCCCAAAGGATCCCTTCCCCCTCCCACGCATCGATCAAATCATTAATGCTACCGCAGGACACGAGTCATTGTGTTTCCTCGACGCATACTCTGGTTACCACCAAATCAAGATGGCGGAGTCTGACCAAGCCGCAACGGCATTCATCACACCATATAGTCCCTTCTGTTTTAACACAATGCCTTTTGGGCTCAAGAACACCGACGCAACATATCAGTGCATGATTCAGACATGTCTGGAGAAATAAATCGGCAAAATAGTAGAGGCATACGTAGACGATGTGGTTGTCAAAACCAAACACGTCGGCTCTTTGATAGACGACTTGAGGCTCACATTCGACAACCTCGGAACATACGACATCAAGCTCAATCCGGAAAAATGCGTTTTCGGCGTACCAGCCGGAAAGCTCCTGGGTTTCATTGTCTCCAGTAGAGGTATCGAAGCTAATCCGGACAAAATCCGAGCTTTGTCATAGTTGGCTACACCAACAGACCTCAAACAAATCCAGAAGTTAATTGGATGCGTGGCGGCTCTAAGCCGCTTTATCTCCCGCTTAGGAGAAAAAGCTTTACCCCTTTATCGCCTTCTTCGGTGCACCGAACACTTCGAGTGGACGGACGCTGCCATAGCCGGATTGGAAGAAATAAAGGCCATTTTGGCAACCAACCCAATCCTGGCCACGCCAAACATTGGCGAACCAATGCTATTGTACATTGCAGCAACTCATCAAGTTGTAAGCGCAGTGCTCGTCGTCGAACGAGAAGCCGCCGGACATAAATTCCCTCTTCAAAAGCCGATATACTATGTATCCATTGTCCTCACTCCATGCAAATCACGGTACCCACACTATCAAAAGATAGCCTATGCGGTATTCATGGCGTCTCGGAAGCTACGACACTACTTTCAAGAGTGTTCGATTACGTTAGCCTCGGAAGTGCCACTTAATGACATTATATACAACCGCGACGCTACGGGCCAGATTGCCAAATGGGCCATTGAGCTCCTCCCGTTTGACATAACATACAAACCCCGACGAGCTATTAAATCGCAAGTATTGGCCGACTTCGTCACCGAATGGACGGAGGCCGAACTCCCTAAAGATTACAGCACATACTCCAACTGGATCATGCACTTCGCCGGTTCTAAAATGCTGGTCGGTCTAGGGGCTGGTGTTGTCCTGACATCCCCAAC
The DNA here is from genome assembly GCF_018294505.1 of Triticum aestivum. Lineage (NCBI taxonomy): Eukaryota > Viridiplantae > Streptophyta > Magnoliopsida > Poales > Poaceae > Triticum > Triticum aestivum. The sequence continues at coordinate 141,114,713 of NC_057812.1, forward strand.
CGGGGATACCATTAAGTACGTACTGCAAATATTGTATACAGACTCCAACAATGCAGCCGAATACGAAGCTCTGTTGCATGGTCTTCGGATGGCAGTCTCCACGGGCATTCAATGCCTGGAGGTGCGTGGGGATTAAAACCTCACAATATCCCAAATAAATGGAGACTTTGATGCCAAGGATCCGAAAAATGGCGGCCTATCGAAACGCCATCCTAAAACTGTCAGCTCGGTTCGAGGGGCTCGAATTTCACCATGTGGCTCGAGAAAACAATCAGGCAGCGGATGTCCTCGCCCGCATCAGCGCAAAACGCAATGCGGTCCCCCCCCCAACATATTTCTAGAAAGGCTGTTCATGCCATCCGTAGTATGGGAAGGAGACACCGGTAACAATAGTCGGACCCGGCCAAAAAGCCCGATACCGAATACTCTGACACAATCGGAGGCTCTGCCACCAAAATAACACCTTCAGCCCACGTAATAATGGCCATTATTGCCCCATGGACAGAACCATTCCTGGCATACCTAACTAGACAGGAACTTCCGGAGGACCAAAATGAGGCGCGCTGCATAGTGTGGCGATCCAAGGCCTACAGGGTCCATGAGGGAGAATTGTACAAAAAAAGTACTACCAGAGTCCTTCAAAGGTGCATCTCCGAAGTGGAGGGGCGGAATCTTTTGGCAGAAATTCATGCCGGACTCGGCGGTCATCACGCCGTAGCCCGGGCTCTTGTAAGCAAGGCCTTCCGTACAGGATTCTATTCGCCAACGGCCCGGGCAGATGCACAGGACTTGGTCCAACATTGCGCCGGTTGCCAGCTCTTTGCAAATCAAAGCCACATGCTGCCCGCCACCCTCCAAACAATCCCCATTACATGGCCCTTTGTGGTCTGGGGGCTTGACATGGTTGGACCCCTTAAAGGGGGAACCCGCAAGAAAAAAATACTTATTGGTCATGGTGGATAAATTCACCAAATGGATAGAGGCCAAACCTATTAAAACAGCCGAATCCGGACCGGTGATAGACTTCATATCCGGGGTTGTACACCATTATGGCGTCCCCCACAGCATCATCACTAATAATGGCACGAACTTCACGGCCGACGAGGTAAAACTCTGGTGCAGCAAAATGGATATCAAGCTCGATTATGCTTTAGTCTATCACCCACAAACCAACGGTCAAGTCGAGCGAGCAAACGGTCTTATAATGAGCGGCATTAAACCCAGATTAGTGCGCTCCTTAACGGAGTCTAACACGCACTGGGTAGAGGAGCTCGACTCCGTACTCTGGGGGCTGCGGACCAAGCCAAATCGTAGTACCGGATATACACCCTTCTTTATGGTGTATGGCGTAGAGGCAGTCTTGCCCTGTGACATAATTCATAACTCGCCTCGAGTGCGCATGTACGAAGAAAGAGAAGTCAAGCTCGATCGACAGGACAGTCTGGACACCCTGGAAGAGGAGCGCGACGTAGCTAAAGCCCGTTCCACATTTTATTAGCAACAGGCTCGCAAATACCAAAGCAGAAAAGTACGGGCCAAAACTTATAACATTGGCGAACTAGTTCTACGCCTGCCGGATAAGAAAAAGAACAAGCTCGAGCCCAAATGGGAAGGTCCTTTCATTATTGACCAAGTTCTGACCGGCGGAGCGTATCGACTGCGGGATGCATTGACTAATCGACTCGAGCAGAACCCATGGAACGTGGCCAGGCTCCGAAGATTCTACGCCTAGCACCAGACTCTATGTTAGTCCCCTCCCTTTGTCCATTTTCTGCATATACATCACATGTCTTGTTTCTCTTTCTTTCCTTCTTTTATTATTTCTCTAGGTCTTTAAGGGTAACCTTGTGCCTCGCTTGTACATTACAGATGCGCTAGCCGCACTCTTCATACCTAGGGCTTCTTTCACAGAAGCTTAAATTATTTATCTGGGCCTCATGCCCAACACAAGTGTTATACTTCCGCATGTACCTTTTTTCACCATTATATGCATCGATATGACTTAAGTTTTGGCCAAGCTGGGTTTCCTGGCTCTTGTATTTATGCCCTACGTTCCTGTTAATTTGGCTAGGGCATAAGGGGAGCACCTCTGCGATTGTTACTGCCGGGTCAGCCGGATGTGTACCTCAGACTAGTTGAAGCCGAAAGCTAGCATTCTTAAGGGAATATTCGGTCGGTGAACAAAAGATGATTTTTATTTATTGTCCATATCTGCCCCCAGATGCTTTTTTTTGCGTTTCTTATCGCAGTCCGGACATGCACTTTAGGGCATGCTTACCCAGGGAAAGGAACCCTTAACGGAACTATTCTCCCTGGAAGACATTTCTTACTACCCATGTAATATAACATAACTAGTTGGGCACTTGTCTGATAAAGCACTAATGACCCCTACACCTAGTCTCCACGCATACCCCGGTTTTATATAACTGAGCGGGTATACGGATTCACTCCGGACTATCGGGCCCGGAGGTTGAAGCGAAAAGGTCTGCAACGACAAATGATCTACAATCCGGCTAGAAGGCATTATACATGTCACTTTAATTACATAGTCATGCAGACTGACTAAACTCCTCCTCTATACCATCCTACAGGCGGTCTAGCTTAAAATCCTGTTGGGAATACTTTGCCGCTAATTCTACTTGCCCATAAACTAAGCTAACGGGGATCTCTTTTCCGTCGGGCCCCACAGGTCTGACCTCGGCCATGTGATTTGGGTCTGCCTTGGTATACCGAGTCTTCACCATGGCCTAGGCCTCTCTGGCATCCTGTCGGTAGGCTGATATCTTCCATAATCGGAGGAGCCGCCATGCTCCCTTGAGCTTCTCCGTAAGCTCTACAACGCCCTCTGGTAAGAAGACAGATGGCCACAAAGCCTGGGCAACACCTTGCATCACCTGCTGAACTTGTTCATGCAGATGTGACAGCTCAGATAGAAGATCACCCGCAGACCCGGGCATTTCCTCCGCAGGACGACCCGTCAGCATACCTATAGACATAACGCTGTTAGTCAGCTTCTTCGCCGAATTCCTTTAAAAGGATTCTTTCAAGCACTTACTAAAAATGTCGCACCGAAGCCGCTTATTCTCCTTCTCGGAGTTGGCAAGCTGGCCCCGAACGTCTTTTAGTTCCACGCTCAGCTTAATATTGGCATCTTGGAGATTGTTTTTCTCCCGCCTAACCTCAGTCAGCACACGTTTGCCAGCCTCTAGCTGTCGCATAACATGTTGTTAGATCTGCAGCCATGCCGCACATTATATGGTAACCATCACTCTTTAAAATAAATGTTACCAGCAGGTGACTTTTTTGGTTCCTGCAATGCGGCCACAGCAGCCCGCAGTTGGGTCTTGCATTCCTCTAGCTCCTGTGTTAGCCTAGTATTCTTCTCTGTAAGAACCTGCACAATTAAGATGATCCTTAAATTAGTTCTGCTAACTGTTTCAAGTCTCAGGGGCTACTGATGCATATGAATCGTTAGATTCACTTACCCATACATCCTTTACATATTGATCTGTGGCTCTGGCTAGGCCATCTTGAGCATCACGGAGGTACGCCTCTCCAGAATTAAAGGCATCAAATGCCTCTGGTGAGAAACAAGCATCTCGGAGTACGGCCCGACGGCGCCTATGGTTCATGGCGCTTTCCAGTTCTAAGTTAGTAGCGTATAACCTATCCGCATCCTCCATAGAGGGATTATCCGGCGCCTGCCCCATATCGGGTTCCGCCTCTATGTCCGGTCCTAGCGCCCGGCTGGTGGAAGCATGATTAGTAACATCACCGGACATATTCCGGCGAGCGTTTTTTCTGTTAAAGAAATGCGGGCGTCATTATATTTCAAGAGAGATGACAACCACGAAGCGGGGTTTGTTATACCTTTGCGCTGGCGTCTCCATCCTGACCGCCTTCCTTTTTGGCCTACCCGGCCTCGGTGCCTCCTGTTGGCTTGTTGCCATGGGCTCGGCAGGGCGTCCCGAATGCCTTCCCTATAAAATGCCATGTGTATATGGTGGGTGAAGTGTCTAAAATGGGATCCTAGTTTTGGAGTTGGGATTTTTTGGTTTTTCTTACATGTGATGCAGGGAGCAGTCCGGGATAGTCGGCCGTAATGGCCACCATGGCATCATTGCAGCTTAACTGATAGAACTGCCGGTCTATCAGCTCCACGGATATAACCGAATCTTCTTTGAGTCCGGAGTCGAGGGCCCGGTCAGGGTCCTCTGGTTGTGGAGAAGGGCTGCTGACCTCCTTTATGGCTTTTCGCAGTTCCTACCGCAAAGTGGCCAGGTGAATACTTACGACAAAGAATGCGGGAAAAATGGGAGCAGAGAGATATAACTTACCCAGCTTGGAGGATTGTACATGGAGAATCCATCCCGTGGTTTGATGCGGGTGAACTCCTCCTCCTCACCCTTAAAAAGTTCGGACAGAATCTTCGCTAGAGCGGCAACATTGTCCGGACCCTTACGCCCGCAGCGGGTGGCGTCATCCGCCCCGTTATAACACCACAAGGGGTGGCCACGATATTGAAGTGTCTGCACTCCCCGCATTATGCAAATCGACATAACTTCAATTACTGTCAATCTTGATTGAGCCAGTGCTTTGATCTGGTTCATCAGATAGAGGACTTCTCCATTGTCTTCCGCCTGGGGGCTCCATGGGCGCCAACTTCGGTGCTTCTTCAGAGGAGCATTGTTGAACTCAGGTAGACCCCATCAAACAGGGTCCGGAAGGGGGACGTCCTCCATATAAAACCATTCCGAAGGCCAGTCTTCGGACGGCTTCTTCGGGGTACCGGACAGGTATCCGGTATCGGCGATGCGCCATATTTCGGCTCCGCCCACTTGATAAAGTGATTCCCTCTGTGTGCGAGGGACAAGGCAGAATAGCTTTTTCCACAGCTTGAAGTGAGCCTCGCAGCCGAGGAACAACTCACAGAGAGCAACATAGCCGGCGATATGTAGAATGGAGGCAGGGGTGAGAGTGTGTAATTGGAGGCTGTAGAACTCCAGAAGCCCGCGGAGGAACGGATGAATTGGAAATCCGAGTCCCCTTAGTAAATAAGGAACAAGGCAGACCCATTCTCCCAAGGAGGGACAAGGAAGGCTCTCCACTTGCGCCCCGCCATTTTAGGTGGCGAGCCCGGCTCGAACGGGCACCATATACGCCGGAGGGAGAAATCCCTTAGTCTGCAGCTCGAGTAATCGGCTGTGCGGGACTGAACACCTCTCCCAATCACCGGGCTTAGGGCTACGGGGGCGAGAGGAGGAGCTGCGGAGGTCGGCCATGCTGGAATGGATCTTTCCGAAGCACGCTCAGATGAATTCTCGCTGGGGGAGGATGATATGGATCGGATCTAAGAATCCCCATCCCTTTAATAGACAATTTATTTATCTGGCTAGGGGGCGAATGTAAAACCGCCCTGGCGCCTCGTATTCATTCGACGCGTGGGAGATAGCCCTTATTGGGCACAGAAGCCAATAGGTTCAACATTTATGGAGCCGGACACTGCTTACGAACACTTGAAAGTTGGAGAAGAACTCGCCTTGCAATGCCGAAGACAACACTGCACGCCGGACTCATCGTCATTGAAGCCTGGTTTGGGGGCTACTGAGGGAGTCCTAGATTAGGGGGTCTCCGGACAGCCGGACTATATCCTTTGGCCGGACTAATTGGTCTATGAAGATACAAGATTGAAGACTTCGTCTCGTGTCCGTATGGGACTCTACTTGGCATGGATATCTCCTCCTTTGTAACCGACCTTGTGTAACCATAGCCCTCTCCGGTGTCTATATAAACCGGAGGGTTTTAGTGCGTAGGACAGAACGACAACATACAATCATACCATAGGCTAGCTTCTAGGGTTTAGCCTCTCTGATCTCGTGGTAGATCTACTCTTGTACTACCCATATCATCAATATTAATCAAGCAGGACGTAGGGTTTTACCTCCATCGAGAGGGCCCGAACCTAGGTAAAACATCGTGTTCCCTGCCTCCTATTACCATCCGCCTTAGATGCACAGTTCGGGACCCCTACCCAAGATCCGCTGGTTTTGACACCGACAATAAGCATTGGAGTTTTCTTCTTTAACAATAAAATTATCAAACTCATCCAAGCATTGGCTAGCAAACTTAGTAGATGGGATTTCACCCTTATCGAATCTATAGAGAGGATTTACCTTTACTACCAGTGTCGGGTTATCAAAACCATGTATTTCTTCAATAGGTGGTAAATTCTTAACATCTTCAGCTTTAATACCCTTTTCTTTCATAGATTTCTTTGCCTCTTGCATATCTTCAGGACTGAGAAATAGAATACCCCTTTTCTTCGGAGTTGGCTTAGGAGTTGGTTCAGGGAGTGTCCAATCATTATCATTACTCAATATATTATTCAATAGTAATTCAGCTTGATCAATAGTTCTTTCCCTGAAAACACAACCACCACAACTATCCAGGTGGTCTCTGGAAGCATTGGTTAGTCCATTCTAAAAGATATCAAGTATTTCATTTTTCTTGGGAGGATGATCAGGCAAAGCATTAAGTAACCGGAGAAGCCTCCCCCAAGCTTGTGGGAGACTCTCTTCTTCAATTTGCACAAAATTATATATTTCCATTAAGGCAGCTTGTTTCTTATGAGCGGGGAAATATTTAGCAGAGAAGTAATAAATCATATCCTGGGGACTACCCACACAACCAGGATCATGAGAATTAAACCATATTTTAGCATCACCCTTTAATGAGAACGGAAATAACTTAAGGATATAGTAGTAAGGAATTTTTTCCTCATTAGTGAATATGGTGGCTATATCATTCAATTTAGTAAGATGTGCCACAACAGTTTTAGATTCATAGCCATAAAAAGGATCAGATTCAACCAAAGTAATTAACTCAGGATCGACAAAGAAATCATAATCCTTGTCAGAAATACAGATAGGTGAAGTAGCAAAAGCAGAGTCATTTTTCATTCTAGCATTTAAAGACTTTTCTTTCTACTTTGCTAACAGTTTCTTAAGATCATATCTATCTTTGTAAGCTAAAAGATCTCTAGCAGTTTCTTCATCCATAACATAACCCTCAGGCACATTAGGCAATTCATATCTAGGGGGAGAATCTTCATCATCACTTTCATCAATATTATAAGTTTCAATAATTTCATTTTCTCTAACCCTAGCAAGTTCTTCATCAAGAAATTCACCTAATGGCAAAGTATTATCAAGCATAGAAGTAGTTCCATCATAAGCATCATGCATAGAAGAAGTGGCATCATCAATAACATGTGACATATCCGAATCAATAGCAGGAGTAGGTGTCACAAGTTTACTCAAAACAGAAGGTGAATTAAGTGCAAAGCTAGATGGCAGTTCCTTACCTCCCCTCGTAGTTGAGGGAAAATCTTGGTTCTTCCATCTTTCATGTTCCTCATAGTGATCAACAGATATAAATCCCAAGTGAACCAAAGAATAGAGCTATGCTCCCCGGCAACGGTGCCAGAAAATAGTCTTGATAACCCACAAGTATAGGGGATCGCAACAGTTTTCGAGGGTAGAGTATTCAACCCAAATTTATTGATTCGACACAAGGGGAGCCAAAGAATATTCTCAAGTATTAACAATTGAGTTGTCAATTCAACCGCACATGAAAGACTTAATGTCTACAGCAAAGTATTTAGTAGCAAAGTAATATGCCAGTAGAGATAACGGTGGCAAAAGTAACAGTGGCAACGGAAAAGTAACTAAGCAAAGATCAATATGTGAAAAGCTCGTAGGCAATGGATCAGTGATGGATAATTATGTCGGATGTGATTCCTCATGCAACAGTTATAACATAGGGTGACACAGAACTAGCTCCAGTTCATCAATGTAATGTAGGCATGTATTCCGAATATAGTCATACGTGCTTATGGAAAATAACTTGCATGACATCTTTTGTCCTACCCTCCCGTGGCAGCGGGGTCCTATTAGAAACTAAGGGATATTAAGGCCTCCTTTTAATAGAGTACCGGAACAAAGCATTAACACTTAGTGAATACATGAACTCCTCAAACTATGGTCATCACCGGGAGTGGTCCCAATTATTGTCACTTTGGGGTTACCGGATCATAACACCTAGTAGGTGGCTATTGACTTGCAAAATAGGATCAAGAACTCACATATATTCATGAAAACATAATAGGTTCAGATCTGAAATCATGCACTCGGGCCCTAGTGACAAGCATTAGGCATAGCAAAGTCATAGCAACATCAATCTTAGAACATAATGCATACTAGGGATCAAACCCTAACAAAACTAACTTGATTACATGGTAAATCTCATCCAACCCATCACCGTCCAGCAAGCCTACGATGGATTACTCACGCACGGCGGTGAGCATCATGAAATTGGTGATGGAGGAAGGTGGATGATGACCATGGCGACGGATTCCCCTCTTCGGAGCCCCGAACTGACTCCAGATCAGCCCTCCCGATGAAGATTAGGGCTTGGCAGAGGCTATGTATCATAAAACGCGATGAATCCTTCTTTCTGATTTTTTTCTCCCCGAACGTGAATATATAGAGTTGGAGTTGATGTCGGTGGAGCCTTAGGGGGCCCACGAGGTAGGAGAGCACACCCCAGGGGGGCGCCCTGCACCCTCGTGGACAGGGTGTCCCCCCGGCGTTGATGCTTTCGCCAGTATTTTCTATAAATTTCAAAAAGTGTCTCCGTAAATTTCCAGGTCATTCCGAGAACTTTTATTTCTGCACAAAAATAACACCATGGCAATTCTGCTGAAAACAGCGTCAGTCCGGGTTAGTTCCATTCAAATCATGCAAGTTAGAGTCCAAAACAAGGTCAAAAGTGTTTGGAAAAGTAGATAGGATGGAGAGTATCATACCCCAACATCTGTTCCAAAGAAATCTCATCCGCGGGCCTTTTCCGCCATGCTGCCAGAGGGGGAAACCATCACCGGAGGCCATCTTCATCATTCCCGCGGTCTCCATGATGAGGAGGGGGTATTTCACCCTCGGGGCTAAGGGTATGTACCAGTAGCTATGTGTTTAATCTCTCTCCCTCATGTTCTTGATTTGGCACAATCTTGATGTAAGATGAGCTTTGTTATATAGTTGGAGCATATGGTGTTCTTCCCTTTATATCTTGTTGTGATGAATTGAGTCTTTCCCTTTGAGGTTCCATAATTATTGGATTGAATATTTTGGACTTGAGAACACTTGTTGTATGTATTGCATGAGGATACCCATGGTGACAATGGGGTATTCTACTGAGACACTTGATGTATGTTTTGGTAATCAACTTCTAGATTCCTAAAGTCGCAATGGGGTAATCAAGGCACATAGATTGCTACACACTTTCGTCCTACTTTCTCTGATAGAAACTTTGGGGTACTCTTTGAAATTCATTGTGTTGGATTGAATATTATGAATCTAAAATTGTTTGATGCATATAAAATAATTAACTCATGAACAATTTTGGTGACATTTGAGTATCTAGATGACATTAGAGTTGATTGATGTGTATCATATGGTGTTATTTTAGTATAAACTCTAGGGCTTTTGTGACACTTATAGGGATAGACCAATAGATTGATCGAAAAGGATAACTTTGAGGTAGTTCGCTACCTACAACATTTTCATCTTATGTTTCTTCGCTATTGATAAGAACTTTGGAGTGATTCTTTATCGCACATTGAGGGATGGTTATATGCTTCAATTATATTAGCACTGTTGAAAGATTCACTCCAGTGAAAGTATGAACCTTAGGCCTTGTTTCTAAGCATTGGTATATCCTTTGTACTCACTTTTACTACTTGTTACCTTGCTTTTTATTATTTCAAATTACAAAAACCCTATATCGACTTTCATACTGGACTTGTATCACCATCTCTCCATCGAACTAGTGCGCCTTTACAATTTACCATTGTATTGGGTGTGTTGGGGACACAAAAGATTCTTTGTTTTTTATTGCAGGTTTTTTTGAGAGAGACCATCTTCACCCTACACCTCACACGGGTTGACAAACCTTAGGGCATCCACTTGAGGGAAATTTGTTGTTTTCCTACAAAACTCTGCGCTTGGAGGCCCAACAGAGTCTACAAGAAGAAAAGTTTTGTAGTAGACATCACCACCTCTATCTCCCCGACCCCCACCCTTTGTAAGTCCAGCACATGTCTCTCTCTTTTTCCTCTCTCTCTACTTGGGGTTAGGATTACTTTCAACTGTGGCATGGATGATCTGCCTTGATGGATCCTTGCTTGTAGTAATGTTCAATATTATTGCTTCCTAGTGTCAGTGTACATGTGTTGGGTGCTTGGGCTTTAGATGAATGTTAGTGTTTAAAACTCAGTTCTTCTTAGATGAATTTTTCTTTCTAGATGATGTCCACCAGTGACATGAGGAAGTTTCTAAAGCATGGTTTCAAGTTGAGATCAATGAGATGGTTAGAAGGGCCAATGAGAGGGAGAGAGGTGCAATCATGCCGCTGTCCAGTAAGATAAAATGGCAGAAAGGGGGTTTACATTGATTTATTTGACCAGACCAAATTACGATAGTATCTAGTATACTAGGTGGACCTGAGGTAAAAGTTTGAGGTCAATTGAATCGAGTTTGAGTTAAGTTTTGTCCAAAACAAAACTTTAGGAAGAAAAGAGCTTTGAAGAGGACGGCCTAGCTAGGATAATCATTAGTTCTGAAATTTCATAGAATGGTAGATAGGTCATAATATTACTTTAGGATGAAATGAGTTTTTGGCTATGTATTCATGCTGGTGCTTTGGAGATGGAGATCAAAAGCACAAAATCATAATGGCCATATCATGTCACATCACTACAGGAATCAGGCACTTTGACGTCCGCCATGGCGGACGGCAAAGTTCTTTGCCGTCAGCCAGCTGACGGCAATAGGTCCGGCTGAATAGGCTACGGCAAAGGCTTCTTTGCCGTCAGCTGGCAGACGGCAAAGATGAAACGGTCTTTGCCATCAGCTGGCTGACGGCAAAGGTCCTAGACGGCACACATTACAACGTCTGGCCGTTAGGGGGCTAACGGTGAGCTTTGCTGTCAGCTGGCGGACGACAAAGACCATTGCACCTTCGTCGTCAGCCAGCGGATGGCAAATTAACCAAATAGGACAGCCCCCAGGCTATACAGGGAGCTGCCACGTGGCATCTTTGTCGTTGGCTGGCGGACGGAAGCGGATGGCAAAGATCCTGTATAGCCCCTATTTTTTTGTGGTTTTTCTTAAATTCATTCAATTTGAACACACAAGTTTCAACGCACAAATTTCAACACACAAATTTCACAAAAGACATATCCAACACACAAGTTTCATCATATATACATACATAACCAACACATAGTTCCATCCATACATATTACAAAAGTTTCACATTGTTCATCCAACATCGTTATCCATCCATCCATATAACAAGTTCCATTCATGCAAGTTCATCGATACAAAATAAAAGCAGAAAGGGAAAAGAAGCACTCCATCCATGCAAGCTTCCGTGAATTAAATGAGATCTACAAAATGGGAAACAAGAAATTTAGAAGAAGAAGAAAATGAAGAAGAAGAAGAAGAAGACTGGCATAAGAAGTAAGCATACTTAGGTAAAATGGAGCTAACCTAGCTAATTATGCCATTTTTGAGTGAACTAAGCATATTATGCCATCTTGGTCATTTTGGAGCTAACCTAGGAAAACTAGGTCATTTTGGAGCTAACCTAGGTAAACTTGGTCATTTTGGAGCTAACCTAGGTAAACTAGGTCATTTTGGAGCTAACCTAGGTAAACTTGGTCATTTTGGAGCTAACCTAGGTAAACTAGATAATTTTGGAGCTAATCTAGCTAAAATGGATCATATTGGAGCTAACCTAGGTAAACTCAGTCATTTTGGAGCTAACCTAGCTAAACTGGATCATTTGGAGCTAACCTAGCTAAACTTGGTCATTTTGGAGCTAACCTAGGTAAAATGGATCATATTGGAGCTAACCTAGCTTAAATGGGTCATTTTGGAGCTAACTTTACTAATTATGCCATTTTTGAGTTAACTAAGCATATTTATGCCATTTTTTACACAAGTAAGCCAAGTGTATGTCATTATTGAGCAAACCTAGGAAACTAAGCATATTAGAGATAACTTAGCATATTAGAGCTAACTTATGTCATTTCGGAGGAAAGAAAGCTAAGTATATATAGATCATTCTGGAGATCTGACATACCTGACATAGTTCACTCCTCATTCGTCTTCTCCTTCTCCTTCCTCATCCTAATGCACCAAGAGCGGCGAGGCGGTGGAGGCAGTGGGATGTAGTCTTCTACCACAATTGGCATGGTCATGTCGCCCGGCTGTGGGATTGCGGCGCCACCACCATCGCGAGGTCATTATCAGGCACCACCACCATCACGAGGCCATCTTCAAGCAGCACAATCGCTACGTCATCCTCAGCCACCACCATCTCTTGCTCATCGTCATCCACCACCATCGCCACGTCATCCTCAGCCACCACCATCTGTTGCCCATCGTCAGCCTGCACCTCCTCATCCCCACTCCATTCCGGATCATCCTCGCTGCTGCTTTTGCTGCAGCCAGAGTCGCTGCTACTTTGGCTGTAGCCAGAGTTGCTACTGCTGCTCCCATTGCCTGACCAAATGCAACAATGACCATTAACAATCGATGTGAGACAAAGCAAAATGTAGAGGAAGAAGAGGCAGAACGTACTGGCATCATCATCGTCTTCGTAGCGCATGCGACACATAGTCGTGTTGAACACCTTCACGGTGAGCATGGCATCGCCGTCGTACCTGAAGAGAAGGAAGTACCCATGCCGCAGGTCGTAGGCACGGTAGAACTGCTCCCAGCCATGACACAGGTACATGTGGCCGTACCTGATCACCAACTCCACTTCCCAAAGCCTGCGAAACCCGCTGCCAACCTGTCGCAGCTTCACATTCTTTGGTCGATGGCCGTCCAACATCGTCATAAATGTGTCAGGCAGCCTCTGTAGTTTGGGACAAGGAGTGATGTAGCAAACAACAGAGTTATCATAATGAGGTGGGTGAAGGGGAGATCTCTCCTTTTATATACCTGCCTCTTGGAGGAAGACCCAAGTATGATACTGAAGAACTCGAAAGCATCCAACTCGTACTCCAGTGCGGCAGAGCGGAGCCAGCGGTGACGTCCTCCCCCATCTCTAATAAGCAGCAGAAGAGACCAATTACTATCTAGCTAGAAGCATATCTATAAACATAGAGCCAAGTTTCTAGACATGAAAGAAACCTAAGAAAAAAAAAAGCAATGCACTTGTGCTCAACAACATCAACAACACTTAATTAATTTGGTAGGTTAGTTGGCAATGGCAATTGGCACCCTTCAAAACTAGGAATTTCTTTAGATGTGAAAGAAAACTAAAAATGTTGAAAAAAGAGCATAGTAATCTAAAAATAGGGAAAAAATACACTTCGTCTTCCTCCTCTTTATCTTCTTCTTCTTATTTTCTTCATCTTTCTTCTTTCTTATTAACCAAAACAAAACCTAAAGTTCCTTATGGTGTGATCACATTGGAATACTTGTGGCAACAATCATAGTTGCACCATATTTTAGGTGGCTCTAGGTGCCACACACCAAGCAAACAAACATACCTCAAATCAGAAACTAAGGGTAGTGTCCTAAAATCAATTTACTTTGTATGCAAATCAGAACAAGTACCACATCACATTACCATAGGATCCTAGTACAGAAAAGGTATGTAAATGCAAGCTGGGGTAAGACATTATAACCATACTGCAATCTTATACTTGCTCAACTATGATCACAGGAGACACAACTAACATACGAGTTTGAGGCACACACACCTCAACAATGATGTTGCCACTTGCCAGGACTGTGATTGTCGCAGTCACTCAGATCAACACGGCCTCCTGTTTAGATTGATATTATGCTTTCATGCCTATGCTAGTGAGAAAGACACGCTAGACTTTCCTTCGGCTTGCTGAATGTATAGTTTGACTTTCCGCAAAAAAGAAAAAGAAAAAGACGGGTATAGTTTGCCTCTTATGACAGATTCCATAAGCAATATGCATGCCTTGTTGTTTTCTCAAATTAAACTAATTCGAGTGGTGCTAATTACTTCAACAGGTTCATGCTTAATTATTTCAATATTTTAAAAAATAATTTATTTGTGTTGTTCTTGTAGGGGGCAGAATTATCATATTATAGGGAACTTATCTAGTTATATTAATATCGATGAGATGCTATCTCCTGGGAAAAGAAACACTGCATACTCAGGTGTGATCAGCAGCTGGATTATACACCATGCTTCACATCAGTGCACCAGCACCGCATTTCAGTAGCAGGCTACGCATCTTGAGCTACTGGTGTGTATCAGCAAGCTATCAGGTTCTATTCGCACGGACCCTAAGAACTTCCAAGTCTAGATGAGCTATCATAATCAATTCTTGCACTGCAATATAAGGCTCTCTACTCTAAACCTAAACTAAAGTAAACGTAAACTAAACCAAACCTAAAGTAAACCTAAACTAAACTTAAAATACAGAAAGAAAAACAAAAAATACAAGAGTCTCACCGGTTGGAGAAGGGGGCGCCAGAGGGGTGGGCGGCCGCGGTGGTGGAGGAGAGGGGCGCCGGGGTGGTCGGGTGGAGGAGGTGGCGTCGGAGCGCCGGGGCGGCCGCGGTGGTGGAGCAGAGGGCCGCCGGGTGGAGGAGGGGGTGCCAGAGCGGCGGGGCGGTCGAAGTGGTGGAGCAAAGGGGCACCGGGGCCACCGGGGTGGAGGAGGGGGTGCCGCAGCGACGTGGGTGGCGTGGGGCGGCGGCGGCTCGGGCACGAGGCGGCGCGGTGCGACGACGGGGATGGCGCGGGGCAGGGAAGGGGGTCACCGGGGCTGCTGGGGCCGTGCGGTGATAGGGGTGGCTCGGGGCGGGGTGGCGCGGGGCGGTGGCGGCTCGGGCGCGAGCGGAGAGAGAGGGGGGATAGAGAGATGGGGCGCGGGCGGGCGTCGATGGATTTTAGTTAGGGCATGGTTCTTTGCCGTCCACCAGCAGACGACAAAGATCCTAGCTAACGGACGTTAGCTTGGCCACTTTCTTTGTCGTCTGCTAGTGAACGGCAAAGAAAGTGTCCGTTAGGTGGTTCTCGGGAGTGGGCCACCCTCATTCTTTGCCGTCCGCTATGCCGTCTGCTGACGGACGGCAAAGAGTTGGCTGACGGCAAATAGCGTTTTTGCCATCAACCCTTTCTTTGCCGTCCGCTTTGTGGAAGCGGACAACAAAGAAGCTCTTTGCCGTCAGCTGGCCGACGGCAAAGAGGAGGCAGATGACAAAATGCCAGATTCCAGTAGTGCATCTGTTGATTGCATGTGATGTTTATCTTTTTATGCATCTTATTTTGTTTAGGACGACGGTAGCATTATAAGATGATCCCTTCACTTGATTTCAAGATAAAAGTGGTCTCCCTAAGTATGAACCATTGCAAAAGTTCGTTGTTTCGAAGCACCTCGTGATGATCGGGTGTGATAGACTCTATGTTCACATATAGTGGGTGTAAGCCAGTTTTTACACATATGGAATACTTGAGTTAAACTTGATGAGCCTAGCATGTACAGACATGGCCTCGGAACACATAGGACCGAAAGGTCGAACATGAGTCATATAGTGGATATGATCAACATGGAGACATTCACTATTGATGACGATCCCATCTCACGTGATGATTGGACATGGGTAGTTTATTTGGATCATGCAATACTTAGAAAACTTGAGGGATGTTGATTTAAGTGCGAGTTCATTAGTAATATGATTAATTGAACCAATTATCATGAGCATAATCTTAGTGTGTTTGCAAAAAATATGTTGTAGATTAATGGCTCATGTTGTAGCTCCCTTGAATGTTAATGCACTCCTAGAGAAAGAAAAGTTGAAAGATGATGGAAGCAACTATGCGCACTGGATCCGTAATTTGAGGATTATCCTCACTGCTGCATAGAAGACTTATGTCACCTCTAGGACTGCCACCCGCTCCCGCAAATCTGGATGCTATGAACGTTTGACAAACTAGAAGTGGTGACTACATGATAGTTCAATGCGCCATGCTTTACGGCTTAGAACTAGGGCTCCAAAGACGTTTTGAGCACCACAGAGCACATGAGTTGTTCCAGGAGCTGAAATTGGTATTTCAGGCTCATGCCTGGGTTGAGAGGTATGACACCTTCGACAAGTTCTTTAGCTGCAAGATGGAGGAGAACAGCTCCGTTAGCGAGCACATACTCAAGATGTCTGGGTACTACAACCTCTTCAATCAATTGGGAGTTAATCTTTCGGATGAAATAGCGATTGATAGAGCTCTCCAATCACTGCCACCAAGCTACAAGGGCTTTGTGATGAACTATAATATGTGAGGGAAATATGCCCTAGAGGCAATAATAAAATTGTTATTTATATTTCCTTATATCATGATAAATTTTTATTATTCATGCTAGAATTGTATTAACCGGAAACTTAGTACATGTGTGAATACATAGACAAAACAGAGTGTCTGTAGTATGCCTCTACTTGACTAGCTTGTTAATCAAATATGGTTAAGTTTCGTGACCATAGACATGTGTTGTCATTCGATGAACGGGGTCACATCATTAGAGAATGATGTGATGGACAAGACCCATCCGTTAGCTTATCATTATGATCGTTTAGTTTTATTGCTATTGCTTTCTTCATGACTTATACATATTCCTCTGACTATGAGATTATGCAACTCCCGAATACCAGAGGAACACCTTGTGTTCTATCAAACGTCACAACGTATCTGGGTGATTATAAAGATGCTCTACAGGTGTCTCTGAAGGTGTTTGTTGGGTTGGCATAGATCGAGATTAGGATTTGTCACTCCAAGTATTGGAGAGGTATCTCTGGGCCCTCTCGGTAATGCACATCACTATAAGCCTTGCAAGCAATGTGACTAATGAATTAGTTGAGGGATGATGCATTACGGAACGAGTAAAGAGACTTGCCAGTAACGAGATTGAACTAGGTATGAGGATATCGACGATCGAATCTCGGGCAAGTAACATACCGATGACAAAGGGAATGACGTATGTTGTTATGCAGTTTGATCGATAAAGATCTTCATAGAATATGTAGGAACTAATATGAGCATCCAGGTTCAGCTATTGGTTATTGACCGGAGATGTGTCTCAGGCATATCTACATAGTTCTCGAACCCGTAGGGTCCGCATGCTTAATGTTTGATGACGATTTGTATTATGAGTTATGTGTTTTGGTGACTGAAGTTTGTTCAGAGTCCCGAATGAGATCACGGATATGACGAGGAGTCTCGAAATGGTCGAGAGGTAAATATTCATATATTGGAAGGTAGTATTCGGACATCAGAATGGTTCCGAGTGATTCAGGTATTTTTCCGGAGTACCGAGGGGTTACCGGAACCCCCTGGGGAAATAATGGGCCTTAGTGGGCCTTAGTGGAGAGAGAGGAGGGCCGCAAGGGGTCTCCCCCCCCCATGGAAGTCCGAATTGGACTAGGGGAGGGGGAGGCACCCTCCTTTCCCTTTCCCTCTCCCTCTCCTTCCTATTCCCTCCAGTGGAGAAAGGAATAGGGGGAGGGGCCGAATCCTACTTGGACTAGGAGTCCAATTAGGACTCCCCCCTTGGTGCGCCCCTCCTAGCCGTCGGCCTCCTCCTCCCCCCTTTATATACAGGGGCGGGGCACCCCAAAGACACACCAAGAAATCTCTTAGCCATGTGCGGTGCGCCCCTCCACAGTTTACTCCTCCGGTCATAGTGTCGTAGTGCTTACACTACAAAAAAAAGACACATCCGTGACATTTTGGGCCGAACAATTTTTTTTTCTGTCATGCTTATGACACTTCTATGACGATAATTGTGACAAAACCCGGTATCATCATAGATGTGGTGGGCTCCTACTTCTATGACAAAAAATCATGGCAGAAAATGGGCTTTTCGTCCTGGGCGGGACGGAGACGCAGCTGCATGACATTCTTTGGGTTGTCCATGATGGAAAAAACCATGGTAGAAGCGAGGGCGAGGAAAATATTGGGGAGTTCCTAGTTACGGTGGGTGGTCGGGGGCCGAGCAATGCGCGTTTTTCTCGTACATGTATGCGTGTGGGTGCGAGGCATTGGGCTCTAAGTGAACCCGAGCCAGGCGTTCGGCTACTGAATCCGAGCGATTGCACTGCAATCTATGTGTTACTGAACCCGAGCGATCGATCAATGGCTGTTAACTGAACCCGATCGAGCGATTCCTTCGCCACACTTCTGCTAACTAAATCTGATTAATGCTACCTCTGGATGAACAGTGAGCGTTGTTGGGGGGTGGATGAACAGTTCCCGGTGGGGGGTTGGATGAACAGGACCTTGTGGTAGTAGAGGCTGTTGTCGCTGGATGAACAGGACCCCGATCGAGCCGGTTGGGGGTGGATGAACAGGACCTCGTGGATGAAAGTGCATTATATTGACTAGAGGGGGGTGAATAGGAGATTTTTATGAAATTCTTCACTAAGGACTTTGCCGGTGAGGAAATTCCTTAGCGAAGAACTACTAGCAGCGGAATAAGTACTCAAAAGTAAACATAACAGAATACAAGCATGGTCATCATGATGAAATGAAGACAGGCACAGAGTACAGGTAGCGTAAGCACATGATGAAGACAAACATACTGAAGAAATTGAACTGAGGAAATTGAGAAAGTCTTCAGTCAAAGTCTTCAAACACAGATATGAACAAGCACACAACACAGTTATGAGGAATTGAAAGAGTTGAGGAAATAGAACCAGTAAGCTTGGTGAAGACAATGATTTGGTAGACCAGTTCCAACTGATGTCTCAGTTGTACGTCTGGTTGGAGCGGCTAAGTATTTAAACTCGAGGACACACAGTCCCGGACACCCAGTCCTAAACATGAAGCTCGGGACACCCAGTCTTCACCGTATTCCCCTTGAACTAAGGTCACACAGACCTCGTCCAATCACTCGTGGTAAGTCTTCAGGTGACTTCCGAACCTTCACAAACTTTGTCACTTGGCAATCCATAATTCTCTTGGATGCTCTAGACCATGACGCCTAACCGTCCGGAAGAAGCACAGTCTTAAAATGTAACAAGCGTCGGATCCACGCATGATCAATCTCTTCAGTGATGCTCAATCACTTGGGGTTTGTAGGTGTTTGGGTTTGGGTTTTTCCTCACTCGATGATTTTTGCTCAAAGTCCTCAAAGGATGGGTTGCTCTCAAATGACAAGTGTCAGTTTCTCTCGGAGCAGCCAACCAGCTAGTGGTTGTAGGGGGCGGCTATTTATAGCCTAGGGAGCAGCCCGACATGATAAGACATAAATGCCCTTCAATGATATGACCGTTAGATGGATAGATATTTTGGGACAGCTGGCGCATAGCACAGCAACAGTCGGAATTTTGAGTAGCTAAATCCTCAGGGCTATCATGTTCCTCACTGTGTAGGAAATCCGCACTGGCGAATTCCTAACTCCTCAGTCAGAACAAATTCCTCTGAGACCAGAAGAACTTCGTCTCTGTCGCTAAAGAATATGACTGGACTGTATGAGATTTCCAATGGCTTCACTCGAAGGGATTGGTAGGTGTAGGATTTTGAGGTGAGCATCACATGGAAAATTTTCCTTAGTATTTCCTTGACACCCTTTAACAGTATGGTGTTTCCTATGACTCAAGAAATAGAAAATGAAACTACGAAAACAAAAGTCTTCATGCTTCATGTTCCTCGAATGAATACCAAGTCTTCAAGGTCACACCAATTTCTTCACTTTCAAAGTCTTCAGAAAGTCTTCAGAAATCCAAAGTCTTCAGTCGAAGAACTTCATTTTTAGGGGTCGACTTTCTCTGCAAATATCAAACTCCTCATAGACTTATAGACCTGTGTACACTCACAAACGCATTAGTCCCTTAACTTATAAGTCTTCAATACACCAAAATCACTAAGGGGCACTAGATGCACTTACAATCTCCCCCTCTTTGGTGATTGATGACAATATAGGTTAATTTTTCAACGGGGATAAACATGTGAAGTGTAAATACTGATATTGAGGAATTTGATTGCAAGATATAGAAGAACTCCCCCTGAAGATGTGCATAGTGAGGAATTTGCTTTTGAAGCAATGCACACTTGAAGAGTTGAATCATGGAGATCTCCCCCTATATCTTGTAATTCATACACGCATTTGACATATAACAGTGAAGAATTTGAAATGCATGATGAAATATGGTGACTGGTGTAATTCAGCATGCGTGCAATAATATTAGCAGGGAATAAGCATGCAGAAAATGTCTCAAGAGTATCAGAGCACCATCGGGTTTAAGTTTACAACTCGATCCAATAAAGTCTTACAAGAACGAGTTGAAGACTAACTCAAAGTTCTCCCCCTTTGTCATCAAATGACCAAAAGGATCAAAAATGAACACTAACGCCCCTGAAGAATATCAAGTTGATGAAGGAGCGCCAGCATTGTTGGGGTAGTTTGTTGTAGTAGGGCCTGCCACAGTGTCGTCCAAGTCTTCATTTTCATCAGTGTCGCGCGATGAGGAATATGAGCTGGCCACCAAGGAAGGAACCTTGACATTCTTGAATTTCTTCGGTGGAGGTGCAGACCAGTCAAACTCTTCCTTGAGACCCATTTTCTTCAGATCGTCTTCACCATATAGATGTGACATAATGGCCCAGGTGCGACTGAAGACTTCATGGAGATAGTAATGGTTTTTCTTCACTGCATTGTGTGTAGCATTCATGTTGTGAAGAAATGAACCAAACTGACGCTTAACCCATTTATGATTTCGATCCACCTTCTGGTGAAGACTAAGCAGAAGCTCACGATCAGTCATCACACGAGGAGCAGTGGCTTAAGGAGTAGACTTGGGTGCATTGGCAGAGTCATGTGTGGCAGAGTCATCATTGGTGGAATAAGAGGCAGCTTTGCGAAACTGACCATCCAATGGACGAATGCCTTCATCTATAACAGCTGGTGCCTTGCCCTTTCCATCAACTGAGGAATAGGTCTGCTTGAGGACTTCAATCGGAGGCAAGTAGCTGAGGTGATTCTGAAAATCAGCTTTGTAGTTGAGTGAAGACCTGGTCCTAAGGAATCTCATAATCCAAGGTGCATAAGGCTTCAGCTCAAACGGAGACAGTGCAACATTTGCTAGATTCCTCATGAAGAAATCGTGATAATTGACAGGAATGCCATGAACGATGTTGAATATCAGATTCTTCATGATGCCAACAATTTCCTCATCAGATGAGTCATGGCCTTTGATAGGACTTATTGTCCTCGTAAGAATACGATAGACAGTTCTGGGCACATAAAGCAATTCCTTCACGAGGAATTTGGTTCTTGGTGCCTGACCTGGCTTCAAAGGTTTCATCAGCACCTGCATGTAGTGATTGGTAAGCTAAGGTTCACTGTAGATGCAACGAGCTTCTTCAAGGGGAGGACTGAGTGGTAAGGCACGAAACAATTCAGAGGCTGGTGCAGTGTAGTGAGTGTTTTCAGACATCCAGTCCAGCACCCATGAATTCACATCTTCAGAATCTCCTGTGATGTGTAGCGTTGCATAAAATTGAAGAATCAGTTCTTCATTCCAATCGCAGATGTCAGAGCAAAAGTTTAATAGGCCAGCGTCATGAAGAACACTAAGGACCGGTGCGAAGCACGGCAGAGATTCCATATCCACGTGAGGAATATGCTCATGGTAGAAGAATTTCTCTATGTTGAACATCACTGAGGAATAGAAATTGGCTTGACTAGCAGTCCAGAAACGCCTCTTCCTAATGCGAGCAGAGTTATAAGGGTTGTATTCTTCGAAGAATACATGCTCGACGAAGAAATCATCAGCCTTGAACTTTTGCTTCCATGAGAATGGATCCTTTGGCTTAGGTAGAGGAGTGTCAGTGAGTTGCATCACGACCTCAGGAATCGCAATCTCAGGTTCTTCAGGCTGAGGAATTTCTGGTTCCTCTTCAGTGGCAGTCTGCGTCTTCAGATGTTCAGCAGCAGCATTTTCTTCAGCGCTAGTGGCTGGAATTTCTTCACGCACAGATGAAGTGAGTGAGTTTCTTCAGAGCCCATTTGAACAGTTTGTGCCGGTGACTGAGGTGTTTGCTGCAATGGTGTGAACATTGGAGAGTTTGGATGCTGACTTTCCCAGAATTCATCACTTATTACGGGTGTGGAGCAGCCAACGTCCACATCTTCATCTTCCATTTCTTCAACGCCAGCCTCTTCAGTTGTGAACTGAGGCATAGGCGAGGAGATAACAGGTGTTGAAGGGATCGCATCCACTTCAATTTCTTCATCAATCTGCTCTGACGAAGCAGCAAAATGATTTTCTTCATCAGATCTGCTAGGGATCTCATATTCTTCACCAAAAGGAACAAGGTCCTTTGATGGCATGGTTGAGATTGGAACAACATCAATGGGATTAGCGAAAGAACTTGTCAAAGGCTTCATCTTCTTTGGAGCTGAAGAATCTGAAGTAGCTGATGCTTTCCTTTTCTTCACTGTTGCACGCTTTGCAACCTTGGTCTTCTTCACATCTGATGCAGATGGAAGGATCGGAGTTGGTGTTGGCGCAGGAGGAGCAGAGGAATCTGGTTGATTTTCTTCAGGCACAACTGATGCAGTTGCCCTGATTTCTTCAGTTTCTTCAGGCGCACCACTAGTGGATGCCCTGGCAATTTCTTCAGTGGCTGGAATGCAGTCATCAGCCCTGGAACTCACATTTTCTTCAGTAGCCTGATTGTCATCAGCGGTGCTAGCATTTTCTTCACTAGGCTGAGCAGATGCTTCAGCCTGAGGAATTTCCTGTTGTGTTGGGGCTGCAACATTGGAGGTGAACTGTTCTGTTATCTTTACAAATCTGACTTTGGCTCCCAACCAGTCAGCATAATAGCGATCAAATTCATCACTCAGTTTCTTGATTTCTAATTGGAGAGCAACAAGTTCTTCAGGTGAAAGCTTCAGAACGTTTTGCTTCAGAAAGCGCTCTTTCTTGTAATGCGCTTTCTTCACCCTCCTCCCCTGTTCAAATTTCCATTTCTCTTCTTGTATGAAGAGAGTCAACATGTGACTTTGGCCAGGAGTCAGCTTGAAGTCAGGCATGGGAGTGTTGGGGTCCTTGTGCCAAACGTCAATGTATTCGAGGATCAACTTGGGATCCAAAAGAAGTGGCACATTTGTTCCCTTGGCTCTAGCTGACCTAACTTGCCTATCTTTGATGATTTCTGCAAATTCATCATCATCAGCTTCGTCTTCTTCAGACGGCACTTGGAAAGTGACTTGCTTCTTCTAAGGACTTGGGCGAGGACCTCGTCCAGCAGTGGCCTTTGTCTTCAGGAGAGAGGGGCCCGTTGAGGAATTTGGTGCAACTGAGGAACTAGCTGAGACACCTGAGGCAATGGAGATGCCTGCAATCCTTTGGCACGAGGCAAGATGCACAGGTGCAGAGGACTTTGTCGGAACAGCTGAGGACTTTGGAGGAGCTGAGGGTTTTGAAGGAGCAGGAGCAGCATGAGGAATTTGCCGTGAGGGCTTTGAGGATTCTGGCCATGAGGGCATTGTTGGTGAAGCACTTGGCTTGCACGCATGCTTCTTTGACATAGCCTTCTTCGGCTTGACAGCAGAGGCCTCAGCAGAGGCAGCAACAACAGCAGCAGAGTCTTCATTGAATTTCCTCACTGCTTCTCTGGCTTGCTTAGCCAACTTGGCTTGGCGCTTGGCCCATTCATCAGGATAGTCCTCATCGCGCTTGAGGCTGGTGGGATCAGCCATTTGGCCAGGTGCCAATGGAGGTCTTGGGCATGGAGGGTTGAGTGCGAATTTCTTCATGTACTTGGGAGTGACATATCTATACTCCCTCCACTCTCTAGCCCATCTCCTGTCTATCTTCTGAATGTGCACCTTGCGCTCATTCTTGGTTTCCTCAGTAGGTGTGCAGTACCCAACATATATTTCATCAGGGATCTCAAACGTTGTATTGACCTCAGGCCTCTTTCCTCCTTTCTGTGGCTTCTTACTGTCAGCCATTTTCTTCAGTTGAGGAATTTGGACAATTGAATTCTTTGAAGAAGTATGCAACTTTTCTTCAAGGAACGCTGCAAATGAGTTAAGTTGATGAGAACCTAGCAATTCAGCAACTGACATGAGTACCTGTGAACAGAGTATAGTTGCAAGGAATTTGGAGAGGTCATATGCGTTCTCAGAAGGTTTTTCAAAAAGGAACAAGTTTGAGGAATTTGACCAGATGAGTCTTGAAAAATTTCACTAAGTGTTCTTTGTCTTAGGTTCCAGAGTTGTATAGATCGAAGATCCACACAATTGAGGAATCTTTGAAGAAAAATGATTCTTAGAGAAACGAATCAAGAACAGATGACTTGTGAGATGTTTAGTGTGTGAAGATATGAAAAAAAACACCTTTGAAGATTTTGTAGTTAATCATTCGAATCAATGAGGGCAGTAAAAGTAACTTTTAATTGCCCTGGATGAAGAACACGACGAAGAGTGAAGTGGAGAGGTGAAGTTCGTCTATGCAAATCTTCCACGCCCTAACTCAGCGGAGGAAGACGGCTATGGCGGCGGCGGAGTGAAGATTTCCGCGGTTGGTGTGAGTACGGCGGCGACGAGGTCGAGGCCGTGAAGCTCTTCCTCACCGGCGATGATGAAGTAGCAGCGGCGCTAGGGTTTGAGAAGCTCAAGCTGGAGAGAGGTCGAGCGGGGTAAAAGAAGTGAGGAAGGGAAGGAGGGGTATTTATAGCCACGGTGAAAAACTGTTCGCCTGAAGAAATTGGACGAACGTGCCCCTGACCCTTCTCATTCGCTTGACATGTGTCACCCACGTACTGAGAGGTGGAGATCGTTCACGATCATGGGTGAAAGGATAAGTATATCGTGGGATGCGGAACGGTTTGAGCGGCAAAGCCAAAAATTTAGATAAGATAGGTTTTAAAGTTCCGTTCGCAATTTCTTCAGCTGACAAGAACACAGTGAAGATTTTGAACGAGTTTCAAATAGAACGCACATGAAGAATTTGTGAATAGTTTGGGTTGAGTATAGCATAGAGGGGAAGGGTCCGATCACACTCACTTAGCAGAAAAACCAACTTGAAGAATTAGCAATAAGTGAATGTTGTAGAGGACATAAACTCATATATATATATATATATATATATATATATATATATATATATAGACAATGAAGAAAAACAACGGAAACTGTGAAGACAATGCAAAGTTGAAGAATATGAATAATTGAGGAATTTAAACTTTTGGTGGTGGCGTGACCCACCATATAAGAATGATGATTTCAGACACCGCGTACAATTATCGTAGGGTTCTGAGAATCAAATTCTTCATTAATTTCTACACACTAAGAGTGTTATTCTTCATTGATTGAAGAGAAACGTTTCTTCATGTGTTGCACATCTAAGTCATCAATTTTGCATAAGTGTTAGGATGAGTGTCCTTTTCAAAGAACATTCGAAGATTCTAGGATATTTAGCTCACATCGCAACTTGCTAAATCTCTTCTCATCCAAGGGCTTTGTGAAGATACCTGCTAGCTGTTCTTCAGTATTCACATGCTCAATAGAAATATCACCCTTTAACACATGATCATGAAGAAAATGATGACGGATCTGAATGTGCTTTGTCTTCGAGTGTTGAACTGGGTTGTGAGCAATCTTGATGGCACTCTCATTGTCACAGAAGAGAGGCACATTCTTCATGTTGACGTCGTAGTCCTTGAGAGTTTGCTTCATCCATAGCAATTGAGCACAGCAAGAACCAACGGCAATGTACTCAGCTTCAGTAGTAGATAGTGATATGTAGTTCTGTTTCTCCGAGGACCAACAGACCAAAGATCGTCCGAGGAAATGACATGTACCAGATGTTGACTTGTGGTCCACACGATCACCAGCATAGTCAGAGTCAAAATATCCAATGAGATCAAAAGCCGAGCCCTTGGGGTACCATAATCCAAGTGTTGGTGTTTGAGCTAGATATCGAAGAATATGCTTCACAGCCTTATGGTGTGATTCCTTCGGTGTAGCTTGAAATCAGGCACACATGCAAACACTAAGCATTATGTCTGGCCTAGATGCACATAAATACAATAAAGAGCCAATTATGGAGCGGTATACCTTATGATCAAAGTCGATACCATTTTCATCAGTGCACAAATGGCCATTTGTGGGCATGGGAATTTTGACGCCTTTGCAATCTTGCATGCCGAATTTCCTCAGTACATCCTTGAGGTATTTCTCCTGGGATATGAATATGCCATTGCGTTGTTGACGAATTTGAAGACCTAAGAAGAATTTCAACTCTCCCATCATAGACATTTGATATTCTTCACTCATCATATAGGCAAATTCATCACTATAACGTTGGTCAGCACAGCCAAAGATAATATCATCAACATATATTTGGCACACAAACAATTCACCATCATAAGATTTAGTGAAAAGAGTAGGGTCAAGTGAACCGAGTTTGAAGCCTCTCTTCATGAAGAATTCCTTCAAGGTATCATACCACGCCCGTGGGCCCTGCTTGAAGCCATAGAGGGCCTTGTTCAGTCTGAAGACTTTGTCAGGATTCCTTGGATCTTCAAAACTTGGGGGTTGAGCACCATATACTTCTTCCTCAAGCTTACCATTGAGGAATGCACTTTTCATATCCATTTGATATAAAGTGATATCATGATGGTTAGCATAAGAAAGTAATATGCGAATAGCCTCAAGTCTAGCAACAGGTGCAAAAGTTTCATCGAAATCAATTCTTTCAACCTATGTGTAGCCTTGAGCTACGAGTCGTGCCTTATTCCTCACCACAAGGCCATTTTCATCTTGCTAGTTGTGGTAGATCCACTTTGTGCCAATGATATTGTGCTTGTGAGGATCTGGACGTTTGACCAGTTCCCAGACATTGTTGAGCTCGAACTGATGTAATTCTTCTTGCATGGCCTGAATCCACTCAGGCTCCAGAAATGCTTCATCTACCTTAGTGGGCTCTGTAATAGAGACAAAAGCATAGTGCCCACAAAAGTTAGATAAATGTGAAGCTTTTGAGCGTGTGAGAGGACCTGGCGCTTTGATGTCATTGATGATCTTTTCAACTTGCACTTCTTTTGCAATGCGAGGATGAGCTGGTTGTCATTGAAGAATTCGATAAGCATTCTCTTCAGCACCATTTTCTTCAGTATTTTCTTCAGGTGCATTAGCTCGACGTTCTTCATGTTCTGGAATGAATTCTTCAGCAGATTCTTCAGTAGGAATGACATCCTCAGTAGCCTTGAACTTGATAGTTTCCTCAGGTGCTAGTTCATCTATCACAGTAGGTAGGTGCTCTCTTTGCGAGCCATTAGTTTCATCGAACCGCACATCTACAGTTTCAACAACCATGTGAAGAACGTTGTTGAGGACTATGTAGGTGTGCGAGTCCTTTTCGTAACCAAGAATAAAACCTTCATGTGCTTTCGGTGCAAATTTTGAGTTGTGATGAGGATCTCTAATCCAACATTTAGTACCAAAGACTTTGAAATAACTTACATTGGGTTTCTTATCAGTGAGGAGTTCATAGGTAGTCTTCTTGAAGAATTTGTGAAGATATACTCTATTGATGATGTGGCATGCAGTATCAATTGCCTCAGTCCAGAAACGATGAGGCATTTTGTATTCATCAAGCATAGTGCGAGCCATCTCAGCAAGAGTCCTATTCTTGCGCTCCATGACGCCGTTCTGCTGAGGAGTATAAGGAGCAGATAACTCATGAGTAATACCAAGTTCATCAAGATAGTCATCGAGACCAGAATTCTTGAACTCGGTGCCATTGTCACTTCTGATGTGCTTGATCTTCACACCAAAGTTGGTTGAAGCCCTCGAGGAAAATCGTTTGAAGACTTCATGCACTTCAAGGTGTACCCATGTATAACGAGAGTAATCATCAACAATAACAAAGCCATATTGAGATGCATCATTTGAAACAACAGAATAATTATTAGGACCGAAGAGATCCATGTGAAGCAATTCAAATGGGCGAGTAGTGGTCTGTTGGAAATATGCCCTAGAGGCAATAATAAATTAGTTATTATTATATTTCCTTGTTCATGATAATAATTTATTATCCATGCTAGAATTGTATTGATAGGAAACTCAAATACATGTGTGGATACATAGACAACACCATGTCCCTAGTAAGCCTCTAGTTGACTAGCTCGTTGATCAATAGATGGTTACGGTTTCCTGACCATGGACATTGGATGTCATTGATAACGGGATCACATCATTAGGAGAATGATGTGATGGACAAAGACCCAATCCTAAGCCTAGCACAAGATCATGTAGTTCGTATGCTAAAGCTTTTCTAATGTCAAGTATCATTTCCTTAGACCATGAGATTGTGCAACTCCCGGATACCGTAGGAGTGCTTTGGGTGTGCCAAACGTCACAACGTAACTGGGTGGCTATAAAGGTACACTACAGGTATCTCCGAAAGTGTCTGTTGGGTTGGCACGAATCGAGACTGGGATTTGTCACTCCGTGTAAACGGAGAGGTATCTCTGGGCCCACTCGGTAGGACATCATCATAATGTGCACAATGTGATCAAGGAGTTGATCACGGGATGATGTGTTACGGAACGAGTAAAGAGACTTGCCGGTAACGAGATTGAACAAGGTATCGGGATACCGACGATCGAATCTCGGGCAAGTATCGTACCGATAGACAAAGGGAATTGTATACGGGATTGATTAAGTCCTTGACATCGTGGTTCATCCGATGAGATCATCGTGGAACATGTGGGAGCCAACATGGGTATCCAGATCCCGCTGTTGGTTATTGACCGGAGAGTCATCTCGGTCATGTCTGCATGTCTCCCGAACCCGTAGGGTCTACACACTTAAGGTTCGGTGACGCTAGGGTTATAGAGATATTAGTATGCGGTAACCCGAAAGTTGTTCGGAGTCCCGGATGAGATCCCGGACGTCACGAGGAGTTCCGGAATGGTCCGGAGGTAAAGATTTATATATGGGAAGTCTTGTTTTGGTCGCCGGAAAAGTTTCGCGCATTATCGGTATTGTACCGGGAGTGCCGAAAGGGGTCCGGGGGTCCACCAAGGGGGTCCACCTGCCCCGGGGGGCCACATGGGCTGTAGGGGTGTGCGCCTTGGCCTATATGGGCCAAGGGCACCAGCCCCAAGAGGCCCATGCGCCAAGAGATAAGGGAAAGAAAGAGTCCTAAAGGGGAAGGCACCTCCTAGGTGCCTTGGGGAGGATGGACTCCTCCCTTGGCCGCACCCTTCCTTGGAGGAAGGGCCAAGGCTGCGCCCCCCCCTCTCCCTTGGCCCTATATATAGTGGGGGAAGGGAGGGCAGCAACACCTAAGCCCTGGCGCCTCCCTCTCCCTCCCATGACACATCTCCCTTCTCCCGCAGTGCTTGGCGAAGCCCTGTTGGAATCCCGCTACTTCCACCACCACGCCGTCGTGCTGCTGGATCTCCATCAACCTCTCCTCCCCCCTTGCTGGATCAAGAAGGAGGAGACGTCGCTGCTCCGTACGTGTGTTGAACGCGGAGGTGCCGTCCGTTCGGCGCTAGGATCATCGGTGATTTGGATCACGACGAGTACGACTCCATCAACCCCGTTCTCTTGAACGCTTCCGCGCGCGATCTACAAGGGTATGTAGATCCACTCCTCCCTCGTTGCTAGATGACTCCATAGATAGATCTTGGTGACACGTAGGAAAATTTTGAATTTATGCTACGTTCCCCAACAGTGGCATCATGAGCTAGGTCTATGCGTAGTTTCTATGCACGAGTAGAACACAAAGTAGTTGTGGGCGTTGATTTTGTTCAATATGCTTACCGTTACTAGTCCAATCTTGATTCGGTGGCATTGTGGGATGAAGCGGCCCGGACCGACCTTACACGTACTCTTACGTGAGACTGGTTCCACCGACTGACATGCACTAGTTGCATAAGGTGGCTAGCGGGTGTCTGTCTCTCCCACTTTAGTCGGATCGGATTCGATGAAAAGGGTCCTTATGAAGGGTAAATAGCAATTGGCATATCACGTTGTGGTTTTTGCGTAGGTAAGAAACGTTCTTGCTAGAAACCCATAGCAGCCACGTAAAACATGCAAACAACAATTAGAGGACGTCTAACTTGTTTTTGCAGGGTATGCTATGTGATGTGATATGGCCAAAAGGATGTGATGAATGATATATGTGATGTATGAGATTGATCATGTTCTTGTAATAGGAATCACGACTTGCATGTCGATGAGTATGACAACCGGCAGGAGCCATAGGAGTTGTCTTCACTTATTTATGACCTGCGTGTCAACATAAACGTCATGTAATTAGTTTACTTCATTGCTAACCATTAGCTATAGCAGTAGAAGTAATAGTTGGCAAGACAACTTCATGAAGACACGATGATGGAGATCATGATGATGAAGATCATGGTGTCATGCCGGTGACGATGATGATCATGGAGCCCCGAAGATGGAGATCAAAAGGAGCAAAGTGATGATGGCCATATCAAGTCACTAGTTGATTGCATGTGATGTTTATCATGTTTATACATGTTATTTGCTTAGAACGACGGTAGTAAATAAGATGATCCCTCACTAAAATTTCAAGAAGGTGTTCCCCCTAACTGTGCACCGTTGCGAAAGTTCGTCGTTTCGAAGCACCACGTGATGATCGGGTGTGATAGATTCTTACGTTCGAATACAACGGGTGTTGACGAGCCTAGCATGTACAGACATGGCCTCGGAACACATGCGAAACACTTAGGTTAACTTGACGAGCCTAGCATGTACAGACATGGCCTCAGAACACAAGAGACTGAAAGGTCGAGCATGAGTCGTATAGAAGATACGATCAATATGAAGATGTTCACCGATGTTGACTAGTCCGTCTCACGTGATGATCGGACACGGCCTAGTTGACTCGGATCATGTAATCACTTAGATGACTAGAGGGATGTCTATCTGAGTGGGAGTTCATAAGATGAACTTAATTATCCTGAACATAGTCAAAAGGTCTTCGCAAATTA
Organism: Triticum aestivum; assembly: GCF_018294505.1. Taxonomy (NCBI): domain Eukaryota; kingdom Viridiplantae; phylum Streptophyta; class Magnoliopsida; order Poales; family Poaceae; genus Triticum; species Triticum aestivum. The sequence continues at coordinate 141,145,811 of NC_057812.1, forward strand.
TGTCGTAGCTCGCGCTTCAGTTCTACTGTTTAGTTATGTTCCTAGAGAAAATTTAGTTGAAAGTTGATAGTAGCAATTATGCGGACTAGGTCCGTAAACTGAGGATTGTCCTCATTGCTTCATAGAAGGCTTATGTCCTTAATGCACCGCTCAGTGTGCTGAACCTCGAACGTTGTCTGTGGATGTTGCGAACATCTGACATACACATTTTGATAACTACGTGATAGTTCAGTTAAACGGCTTAGAGTTGAGGCACCGAAGACGTTTTGAAACGTCGCGAAACATATGAGATGTTTCGAGGGCTGAAATTGGGATTTCAGGCTCGTGCCCACGTCAAGAGGTATGAGACCTCCGACGATTTTCTTAGCCTGCAAACTAAGGGAGAAAAGCTCAATTGTTGAGCTTGTGCTCAGATTGTCTGAGTACAACAATCATTTGAATCGAGTGGGAGTTGATCTTCCAGATGAGATAGTGATGTTTCTCCGAAGTCATTACCACCAAGCTGCTAGAGCTTCGTGATGAACTATAATATATCAGGGACATATATGATGATCCTTGAGATATTTGCGATGTTTGACACCACAAAAGTAGAAATCAAGAAGGAGCATCAATTGTTAATGGTTGGTGAAACCACTAGTTTCAAGAAGGGCAAGGGCACGGAGGGATACTTCATGAAACGGCAATTCAGCTGCTGCTCTAGTGAAGAAACCCAAGGTTGAACCCAAACCCGAGACTAAGTGCTTCTGTAATAAGGGGAACAGCCACTGGAGCAGAATTACCCTAGATACTTGGTAGATGAGAAGGCTGGCAAGGTCGATAGAAGTATATTGGATATACATTGTGTTGATGTGTACTTTACTAGTACTCCTAGTAGCACCAGGGTATTAGATACCGGTTCGGTTGCTAAGTGTTAGTAACTCGAAATAAAAGCTACGGAATAAACGGAGACTAGCTAAAGGTGAGCTGACGATATGTGTTGGAAGTGTTTCCAATGTTGATATGATCAAGCATCGCACGCTCCCTCTACCATCGAGATTGGTGTTTGCGTTGAGCATAGACATGATTGGATTATGTCTATCGCAATACGGTTATTCATTTAAGGAGAATAACGGTTACTCTGTTTATTTGAATAATACCTTCAATGGTCTTGCACCTAAAATGAATGGTTCATTGAATCTCGATCATAGTGATACACATGTTCATGCCAAAAGATATAAGATAGTAATGATAGTACCACCTACTTGTGGCACTGCCACTTAAGTCATATCGGTATAAAACGCATGAAGAAGCTCCATGTTGATGGATCTTTGGACTCACTCATTTTTGAAAGGATTGAGACATGCGAACCATGTTTGTTGGTAGATATGCATGAAGAAACTCTATACAGATGGATCGTTTGGACTCACTTGATTTTGAATCACTTGAGACATGCAAATCATACCACATGGGCAAGATGACTGAAAGCCTCGTTTTCAGTAAAATGGAACTAGAAAGCAACTTGTTGGAAGTAATACATTTTGATGTGTGCAGTCCAATGAGTGCTGAGGCGTGTAGTGGATATCGTTATGTTCTTACTTCACAGATGATTTGAGTAGATGTTGAGTATATTTACTTGATGAATCACGAGTCTGAATTATTGAAAGGTTCAAGTAATTTCAGGGTGAAGTTGAAAGATCGTCGTGACAAGAGGATAAAATATCTATGATATGATCATAGAGATGAATATCTGAATTACGAGTTTGGCACAGAATTAAGACATTGTGGAAATTGTTTCACAACTAATACAGCCTGGAACACCATAGTGTGATGGTGTGTCCGAACATCATAACTGCACCCTATTGGATATGATGCATACCATGATGTCTCTTATCGAATTACCACGATAGTTTATGGGTTAGGCATTAGAGACAACCACATTCACTTTAAATAGGGCACCACGTAATTCCGATGAGATGACACCATATGAACTATGGTTTAGAGAAACCTAAGCTGTCATTTCTTAAAAGTTTGGGGCTGCGACGCTTATGTGAAAAAGTTTCAGGCTGATAAGCTCGAACCCAAAGCGGATAAATGCATCTTCATAGGACACCCAAAACAGTTGGGTATACCTCCTGTCTCAGATCCGAAAGCAATAAGGGATTGTTTCTAGAATCGGGTCCTTTCTCGAGGAAAAGTTTCTCTCGAAAGAATTGAGTGGGAGGATGGTGGAGACTTGATGAGGTTATTGAACCGTCTCTTCAACTAGTGTGTGGCAGGGCACAGGAGTTGTTCCTGTGGCACCTACACCAATTGAAGTGGAAGCTTATGATAGTGATCATGAAACTTCAGATCAAGTCACTACCAAACCTCGTGGATGACAAGGATGCGTACTACTTCAGAGTGGTACGTAATCCTGTCTTGGAAGTCATGTTGCTAGACAACAATGAACCTACGAGCTATGGAGAAGCGATGGTGGGCCCGGATTCCAAAATGGCTCGAGGCCATATAATCCGAGAGAGGATCCATGTATGAAAACAAAGTGTAGACTTTGGAAGAACTACTTGATGGTCGTAAGGCTGTTAGGTACATATGGATTTTAAAAGGAAGACGGACAATGATGGTAAGTATCACCATTAAGAAAGCTCGACTTGTCGTTAAGATGTTTTCCGACAAGTTCAAGGAGTTGACTACGATGAGACTTTCTCACTCGTAGCGATGCTAAGAGTCTGTTGGAATTATATTAGCGATTACTGCATTATTTATGAAATCTTGCAGATAGGATGTCAAAACATTGTTTCCTCGACGATTTTCTTGAGGAAAGGTTGTATGTGATACAACCGGAAGGTTTTGTCAATCCTGAAAGATGCTAATAAGTATGCAAAGCTCCAGCAATCCTTCTAAGGACTGGAGTAAGCATCTCGGAGTTGGAATGTATGCTTTGATGAGATGATCAAAGATTTTGGGTGTATACAAAGTTTATGAGAAACTTGTATTTCCAAAGAAGTGAGTGGGAGCACTATAGAATTTCTGATGAATATATGTTGTGACATATTGTTGATCAGAAATGACGTAGAATTTCTGGAAAGCATATAGGGTTATTTGGAAAGTGTTTTTCAATGGAAAGCCTGGATTAAGCTACTTGAACATTGAGCATCAAGATCTATAAGGATAGATCAAAACGCTTAATGGTACTTTCAAATGAGCACATACCTTGACATGATCTTGAAGGTGTTCAAGATGGATCAGTCAAAGAAGGAGTTCTTGCCTGAGTTGTAAGGTATGAAGTTAAGACTTAAAGCTCGACCACGGCAGAATAGAGAGAAAGGACGAAGGTCGTCCCCTATGCTTAAGACATAGGCTCTACAGTATGCTATGCTGTGTACCGCACCTGAAATGTGCCTTGCCATGAGTCAGTCAAGGGGTACAAGAGTGATCCAAGAATGGATCACAGGACAGCGGTCAAAGTTATCCTTAGTAACTAGTGGACTAAGGAATTTTCTCGATTATGGAGGTGGTAAAAGAGTTCGTCGTAAAGGGTTACGCCGATGCAAACTTTGACACTAATCCAGATTATTCTGAGTAGTAAACTGGATTCGTATAGTAGAACAGTTATTTGGAATAGCTCCAAATGTAGCGTAGTAGTTGCATCTACAAGATGACATAGAAATTTGCGAAGTACATACGGATCTGAAAGATTCAGACCCGTTGACTATAACATCTCTCACAAGCATAACATGATCAAACCCAGAACTCATCGAGTGTTAATCACATGGTAATGTGAACTAGATTATTGACTCTAGTAAACTCTTTGGGTGTTAGTCACATGGGGATGTGACCTTGAGTGTTAGTCACATAGCGATGTGAACTGGATTATTGACTCTAGTGCAAGTGGGAGACTGTTGGAAATATGCCCTAGAGGCAATAATAAATTAGTTATTATTATATTTCCTTGTTCATGATAATCGTTTATTATCCATGCTAGAATTGTATTGATAGGAAACTCAGATACATGTGTGGATACATAGACAACACCATGTCCCTAGTAAGCCTCTAGTTGACTAGCTCGTTGATCAATAGATGGTTACGGTTTCCTGACCATGGACATTGGATGTCATTGATAACGGGATCACATCATTAGGAGAATGATGTGATGGACAAGACCCAATCCTAAGCCTAGCACAAGATCATGTAGTTCGTATGCTAAAGCTTTTCTAATGTCAAGTATCATTTCCTTAGACCATGAGATTGTGCAACTCCCGGATACCGTAGGAGTGCTTTGGGTGTGCCAAACGTCACAACGTAACTGGGTGGCTATAAAGGTACACTACAGGTATCTCCGAAAGTGTCTGTTGGGTTGGCACGAATCGAGACTGGGATTTGTCACTCCGTGTAAACGGAGAGGTATCTCTGGGCCCACTCGGTAGGACATCATCATAATGTGCACAATGTGATCAAGGAGTTGATCACGGGATGATGTGTTACGGAACGAGTAAAGAGACTTGCCGGTAACGAGATTGAACAAGGTATCGGGATACCGACGATCGAATCTCGGGCAAGTATCGTACCGCTAGACAAAGGGAATTGTATACGGGATTGATTAAGTCCTTGACATCGTGGTTCATCCGATGAGATCATCGTGGAACATGTGGGAGCCAACATGGGTATCCAGATCCCGCTGTTGGTTATTGACCGGAGAGTCATCTCGGTCATGTCTGCATGTCTCCCGAACCCGTAGGGTCTACACACTTAAGGTTCGGTGACGCTAGGGTTATAGAGATATTAGTATGCGGTAACCCGAAAGTTGTTCGGAGTCCCGGATGAGATCCCGGACGTCACGAGGAGTTCCGGAATGGTCCGGAGGTAAAGATTTATATATGGGAAGTCTTGTTTTGGTCGCCGGAAAAGTTTCGCGCATTATCGGTATTGTACCGGGAGTGCCGAAAGGGGTCCGGGGGTCCACCAAGGGGTCCACCTGCCCCGGGGGGCCACATGGGCTGTAGGGGTGTGCGCCTTGGCCTATATGGGCCAAGGGCACCAGCCCCAAGAGGCCCATGCGCCAAGAGATAAGGGAAAGGAAGAGTCCTAAAGGGGGAAGGCACCTCCTAGGTGCCTTGGGGAGGATGGACTCCTCCCTGGCCGCACCCTTCCTTGGAGGAAGGGCCAAGGCTGCGCCCCCCCTCTCCCTTGGCCCTATATATAGTGGGGGAAGGGAGGGCAGCAACACCTAAGCCCTGGCGCCTCCCTCTCCCTCCCATGACACATCTCCCTCCTCCCGCAGCGCTTGGCGAAGCCCTGTTGGAATCCCGCTACTTCCACCACCACGCCGTCGTGCTGCTGGATCTCCATAAACCTCTCCTCCCCCCTTGCTGAATCAAGAAGGAGGAGACGTCGCTGCTCCGTACGTGTGTTGAACGCGGAGGTGCCGTCCGTTCGGCGCTAGGATCATCGGTGATTTGGATCACGACGAGTACGACTCCATCAACCCCGTTCTCTTGAACGCTTCCGCGCGCGATCTACAAGGGTATGTAGATCCACTCCTCCCTCGTTGCTAGATGACTCCATAGATAGATCTTAGTGACACGTAGGAAAATTTTGAATTTATGCTACGTTCCCCAACATGGTCATGATAGTCTTTGCTGGATGCTTGGCCTTTGTCATCTTCCCAGGTTCACAGGCTCCGCATAGGTGATCCTTGTGGAATTTGACATTCTCGTTGCCAATGACATGCTTATTCCTCGCAAGCATGTGCAAATTCCTCATGCCCGCATGACCAAGTCGTCGATGCCAGAGCCAGCCTTCTAAAGCTTTTGCAAGTAGACACACGGCTGGTTGTTGTCCTGTAGAGAAATCAACAATATACAGGTCTCCTCTCCTAAAGCCTTCGAAGACTTTGAAATTGGCAGCTTCCATAACCACAACACAATGGTACTTGCCAAAGATAACAAGCATATCAAGATCACAAAGCATTGAGACAGACATAAGGGTGTATCCTAAGGACTCAACAAGCATGACTTTGTCCATGTGTCGATCCTTTGTGATCGCAACCTTAGCTAGACCCAATACCTGACTTTTGCCTTTGTCGGCAAAGATGATATGCTTCAGATGCGACGGTGATAATGGAGCATCCATCAATAGATTTTTGTCACCAGTCATGTGATTTGTACATCCACTATCGAGGACCCACTCAGTGGCTTTTGGTTGATCATCCTACAGATGAATTAGTGCAGCTTACAAACTCATATACTTCATCAATGAAGAATATGACATCGATTCATCAGATCAATTTGATCAAGAAGAAGAACAGATAAAGCAGTAGGAGGACGTGAGAAATGAAAGTTCATTTCTTCATGATTAGCTTGCGTCCTATCACGCATGCTCAGGTCTCCAGCAAATTCTTCAGACGATTACGTACGTCTGGAGACCTGACCCTGCATAAGTGATTAGTTCTTTTTCTTCACCACCCACAATTGAAGGGGTGGCAAAGAGTTCATCATTCTACGAGCTCCATGCGAGAAGGATGGCATAGAAGCCAGTCCATTTCGTTTCACATAAGAGGGGTTAGAGTAAGCATAAGACTAAGCAGAGAAATTCTTCGAGGACTTATGGACATAATGATTTGAAGAATAATGCACATATCCATAATCCTTAGATCTTCCCTGCGAAATAGATCTTCCCTGCGAAACAGATGGGTTAGCACGATGATGTTCATATGAGGACTTTGATCCTTTTGAGGAATATGATCAATGTGAAGAGTTTGGTCTTTATGAAGAATTTGATCTGGGGTTCCTATTCTTCACAGGTGGCGTCATGATGACATTCACCTGAAGATTTTCAAGGCATCTTTTGGGAACCCAGATTTTCTTCATAGGAGGACCGTTCCTGCAGTTAGTGCCAACATATCTAGCAAATACTTCACCATTCTTATTTTTAAATAGTTTATAGTTGGAGTCAAATGACTCATCATCAGAATGAAGAGATTCACATGCAAATCCAGATAAGTTAGATGGATCAACTGGAGGTCCCTTCGCAGCAACCCATGTAGTTTTGGGGTACTGCTCGGGCTTCCAATATGTTCCATCAGCATTGAGTTTCCTCTCAAAGGCAATACCCTCTTTCGTAGGGTTCCTGTTGAGGATCTGCTTTTTAAGCATATCACAAAGAGTCTGATGCCCTTTGAGGCTTTTGTACATGCCTGTCATGTACGATTCCTTCAGCCCTGCATCGTCAGTGATACTAGCAATGTCCTCAGATGAGGAATTAGTGATAACAGAGGCATGTGAAGAATTTGAATCATTAGCAGCATTTGAACATTCAGGTGAAGAGTTAGCAGATTCACGTTCAATGCATTTCAAACATGGAGGAACAAATTCTTCCTAAGAAGCGCTGATTTATTGAGCAAGTAATGAATCGCGCTCCTTCTGAAGATCTTCATAACTCACTCTTAGCTTTTCAAGGTCTTGCTTTCTTTGAAGAAATTCATAAGAAAGCTTCTCATGATCAGATAAGAGAGTGTTATGTTGATCTTGAAGGGTGTCATACTTAGTATGAAGTCTCTGAAGACTTTCAGCCAAAGCTTTTGACTGATCCATTTCTTCACCCAACATATCATCGCTCTTATTTAGCATGTTGTGAACTTTTTCCAAAGCTCTTTGTTGTTTAGTGGCAAGGGAAGCAAGTTTGACATAGCTGGGTCCAAATTCATCACCAGATTCATCATCACTAGACTCGGATAGGTAGCATTCAGTTACCTTAGCATCTTTTGGCATAAGGCATGATGCAGAAGATGATGATTCTGGTTCGAATGTCATCGCTTTGAGAGATTCCTTGAAGTCCTCAAACCAAGGATCATGATAGGTTCGATGACCTTCATAGACCTTAGAGAGACGGTCCCAGATGAGCTTTGCATGATTGAGATGCATGATATTCCTAAACTGATTTTGTGATAGACTGGAGCAGATGACACCCTTCGCCGTGAGGTTGAGAAGAGTGTACTTGCGAATGTCATCAGCTTCCGCCATCTTGCACAGATCGGTCAGACCAATCTCAGTGACAGTCCATAGCTCGATGTTCATCGCCATGAGGCGTTTCTTCATCATATCCTTCCACTTGGGATACTCATGACCGTCAAAGATGGGGAATGTCACTTTCTTCATACCTGTGGTCGACATAACTAAAACTCCAGGTGGTTAAACCAAAATCACACAGAACAAGGGAGTACCTTGCTCTGATACCAATTGAAAGTGTGTTATATCGACTAGAGGGGGGGTGAATAGGCGATTTTTATGAAATTCTTCACTGAGGAATTTGCCGGTGAGGAACTTCCTTAGCGAAGAACTACTAGCAACAGAATAAGTACTCAAAAGTAAATATAACAGAATACAAGCATGGTCATCATGATGAAATGAAGACAGGCATAGAGTACAGGTAGCGTAAGCACAAGATGAAGACAAACAGACTGAAGAAATTGAACTGAGGAAATTGAGAAAGTCAAAGTCAAAGTCTTCAAAGACAGATATGAACAAGCACACAACACAGTTATGAGGAATTGAAAAATTTGAGGAAATAGAACCAGTAAGCTTGGTGAAGACAATGATTTGGTAGACCAGTTCCAACTGATGTCTCAGTTGTACATCTGGTTGGAGCGGTTGAGTATTTAAACTCGAGGACACACAGTCCCGGACACCCAGTCCTGAACACGCAGCTCAAGACACCCAGTCCTCACCGTATTCGCCTTGAACTAAGGTCACACAGACCTCGTCCAATCACTCGTGGTAGGTCTTCAGGTGACTTCCGAACCTTCACAAACTTGGTCACTCGGCGATCCACAATTCTCTTGGATGCTCTAGACCATGACGCCTAACCGTCTGGAAGAAGCACAGTCTTCAAAGGTAACAAGCGTCGGATCCATGCAGGATCAATCTCTTCAGTGATGCTCAATCACTTGGGGTTTGTAGGTGTTTGGGTTTGGGTTTTTCCTCACTCGATGATTTTCGCTCAAAGTCCTCAGAGGATGGGTTGCTCTCAAATGACAAGTGTCAGTTTCTCTTGGAGCAGCCAACCAGCTAGTGGTTGTAGGGGGCGGCTATTTATAGCCTAGGGAGCAGCCCGACATGATAAGACATAAATGCCCTTCAATGATATGACCGTTAGATGGATATATATTTTGGGACAGCTGGCGCATAGCACAGCAACGATCGGAATTTTGAGTAGCTAAATCCTCAGGGCTATCATGTTCCTCACTGTGTAGGAAATCTGCACTGGCGAATTCCTAACTCCTCAGTCAGAACAAATTCCTCAGAGACCAGAAGAACTTCGTCTCTGTCGATGAAGAATATGACTGGACTGTATGAGATTTCCAATGGCTTCACTCGAAAGGATTGGTAGGTGTAGGATTTTGAGTTGAGCATCACATGGAAATTTTTCCTTAGTATTTCCTCGAATCCCTTTAATAGTATGGTGTTTCCTATGACTCAAGAAAGAGAAAATGAAACTACGAAAACTGAATTCTTCATGCTTCATGTTCCTCGAATGAATACCAAGTCTTCAAGGTCACACCAATTTCTTCACTTTCAAAGTCTTCAGAAAGTCTTCAGAAATCCAAAGTCTTCAGTCGAAGAACTTCATTTTTAGGGGACGACTTTCTCTGTAAATATCAAACTCCTCATAGACTTATAGACCTGTGTACACTCACAAACGCATTAGTCCCTTAACCTATAAGTTTTCAATACACCAAAATCACTAAGGGGCACTAGATGCACTTACAGTGGAGGGCTGGATGAACTGGACCCCGTGGAGGGCTGGTTGAACAGTAGCCGGTGGAGGGCTGGATGAACAGTAGCCCGTGGAGAGGGCTGGTTGAACAGTAGCCGGTGGAGGAACGGTGGAGGCTGGATGAACAGGAGTTCGTGGATGAACAGTAGCAGGTGGAGGGTGGAGGAGGTCGACGGTGGATGAACAGTAGCCCATGGAGGCCGGAGGAGGTCGACGGAGGAGATGAACAATATCCCGTGGAGTCCCATTTTGCGGTACACCACACCCCTCCTGATGAACAGGACCCCCGTTTCGACCATAGTGCTCCAACACAAGTCCGTTTCCTCCGTTTTGCGGTATGCCACACCCCTCCCAATCAACAGGACCCCGTTTCGACCATAGGAGGTCCAAGAGAAGTCTGTTTCCTCCGTTTTACGGTACGCCAGACCCCTCCCGATGAACAGGATCCCGTTTCAACCGTGGCCGGTCGAACACAAGGCCATTTCCTCTGTTCTACGGTACGCCAGACCTCGTTTCAATTGGTTGTTCCGTCCAAGCCGGTTGGCTCCTGACGAACACAACGTATTCCGTTGCCTCCCGATGAACATGACGCACTCTGTTGCCTCCCGATGAACATGACGATTGTCACGACCGGTTTTCCGGGTATTATTTCCAGAAAATGGCCGTTGTGCTCACCAGCCCCAGGATTACTGTTATCTGATGAGGCACCAACTTGATACAGAAATTCCAAGCAAAAATACAAAAAATGTGTAGTACAAGACCATTGTGGCCTATGAGTACATCAAATGGTTTCTAGTGGTTGAGGGCGGAAGCGGTTTGTGGATCACCACGGTCTATGGGACTCCATTTCCCACAGGAACAGCTGACCAGGTTAACTCCTATCTTCGCGAGGCTGCTATCACCGTTGCTTAGGTCCCGAGGCTGTCATCGCCACGCTCCTCTCCAAGCAAGCAATCTGGCCAAGACAATAGCCAGGGACAAGCCAGTGAGTACTTTGAATGTACTCGCAAACATTAAGAGCACAGGTATAATATAATTGATCAACATACATTGAAATATTCTATGATCATATCGTTAGTCATAAATAAAATCTTCATGCATGCAAGCAGGTAATTTATATGCAACCGGAATATGAAGTGACAAAATAGAAATAAAATGCACCGACGGATGTCTGAAGCGACGTCTCGAAAGGATAGTAAAAGTGAGCATGCCTTAGTCGGGTGTCTTAGCGACACCACGTAAAGGGCTTATAAGGTAAATAAATAACAAACATGCCACAGTCGGGCGTCTCAGCGACACCATATAAAGGGCTTATGAAGTAAATAAAATAACAAGCATGCCACAGTCGAGCGTCTGAGCGACACCACATAAAGGGCTTATGGGCTTATGAAGTAAATAAAATAGCAAGCATGCCACAGTCGGGCATCTGAGCGACACCACATAAAGGGCTTATGAAGTAAATAAATAATAGGCATGCCACAGTCGGGCGTCTGAGCGACACCACGTAAAGGGCTTACGAATATAAACATAATCATAGTGAATATCCAGGGGTGGTACCGTCCCAGGGATATTCATTATTTCAAACAATGCAAACGGTTAGTCCATAATGATAATAATCATAACCATCATATATCACATGTCATCATCAATATTCGAGAATATTCGGGTTTAGTAGTTTCTCCTCCGAAGACCGACACTAAGACCGACACTTGACCCATCCCAGACTGTAGTCCTTCACCATGGAGACGGCTATTCGAATAGGTTTAATATCTCTACAGAGAGTGTACTCTTTACCCACGAGTAACGGATTCTTTTAGTCCATCGGACTAATTCCGTCTACGGTCTTTTAATTGAAACACACCTGACTTGCACACACCAGCTTTTACTCGTGTCTGGAATCACCCATGACACCTGTTAAGCAAAACTCTAAGTGGGGAGGATACAACCTCGCATAGCATGGGATCAAATTTCTATCGCGCGCTCTAAGGGGTGCCCCCTTCTCGGTCCCAACCGGATACACCCATGCCCCCGGACCAGGTGGCATGCCTACCGGCTACAACCGGTATCTTCCACCATGGCCTCTCTGTACGGTGTGTGCCAAGACAAGGGTTAACAACTTACTGAACCATACCCCACCTACGGTAGGGACCAGTGGCAGTACGAAACAAGTATGGGGGTTACCGGAACAAGACTCGATCTATGGCCAACTCAGGAGGCTTATGAGTTCCCTGCATGACATGTATAACAAATATATTTCAACCAAGAGAATCACCACCCATTATACCTTACTATGCCATACCGGACATAACCGTCCCGACGGAGACCGATGATAAGCTCACGCCTACCCAAGGCAGAGGCTTTCCCGGGTTCCTTTCCGGCATGCATGCAAGGCACATGAGGATGATTACCATCACATGTATATTCATTTCCAAGAGCAAGGAAATCACTAGTATGCATCCATGCAAATGACCATATCACATGAAATAACAAGTTCTCCGAAATAAGGTGGTGTTATAAACGTGTCAACTAACACACCAAAAATATTATGCCGGGGTTCAGAATGCTTGCCTTCATGGTGTGGAAAGGCAGGGTGCACTCCAAATCTTTTGAAAGCTTTCTTCTCTTCAAAAATCCTATTTTCAAAATATGCAAATAACACATATTTCAAAAACAGTACAAAAAAGTTGTTTGGAAAATTTTCAAATAAATCTTAAAATAAACTAGACAGAATTTGAGAGATGTAGTAAAAAGAATCAATTCATTTGGAGTTATATTTAAAAATTTATAGATAGTCAAAGCTCTGGTCAAAATCTGTTTTTAAAAGAAAATCCAGAAAAGAAAACGGTTCGAATGGAATTACGCTTTCACACAGAGGAGACATACTTGAGCCTTTACGCCTCCACTTATCCAGCATGGGCGGCACGTGAGTCATTGACAGTGGGCCTAGGGAATCACTGGTCAGGTTTGACCAGTCCACGTGCGCGCCGTTTCCTTCGACCGAACAGAGACGGAGCTCCGGCGATCGCCGCCGGCGAGTGGAGGCATCTCACGAGGGTCCAAGGACAGGGATGGATCCGCAAGGTCAAGGCGGTCCTTCCGGTGGTCTACTTGCCGGCGGGGACGGAGTGAGTCGTCGGCGGCGAGCTCCGCGGCGGCCGGTGGCTTCGGGAGTGTTGGGGGTTTGAACTCCGGTGGCTATCGATCGTGTTAGAGGTGCTGGACGGCTTCGCAAGGGTGATAGGAGGAGGTTGGTGGCACTGGTTGGACTGGAGGGGCTCGGCTCGCGATGAATCGGACTGAAACATGGCGGCGGTCGAACCGGCCGGAGTCGGGGAAGACGACTTCCCTCCGACTATTGCAGGCTGAGGGGGTGCCATGGGGGTGGCCTGAGGTTGCCTGCGTGCTTGAATGAGCTCGGGGGCCTCCTTATATAGCGCGACGAGGTCGGTTTGCGGCGACCGGATAAGAACGACGGCGGACCGCTTTCCTGTAGTGGCAGGGCGTCGTGGCGGCGACGAGGGCTAGGGGACATGCTTGCGGATGAGCATGCACTGTTCCAGGAGGCAGGTGGCAAGCGCTGGCGGCTTGGGCAGCACTGGCTAGCGCAGGAGCGGTCAGGCGGTGGTGGCGGCTAGCGGCTAGCCTGCTGGAGACGTGGCGAGAGCTGCGGGGCTGGTGGGTGCAGGAGGGGACACTGCATGCTGGCTGCGGTCGGTCATGGACCGGATTGGGTGCGGGGGTGGGACGCGGCGACTCGGGCGCACGTGCGTGCCAAATGCATGTTCTGGGCGCGCCCAGTGCACGCCCGGGACATGCTCGACGAAATGCCATGGCACTCCAGAGCGCTCGGTTGGAGCTGGGGTTTAGCAGGTCTAGGCTAGGGCTTGCAAGGAGATCAGTGGACAAGCTTGATGGGTCAGAGGATCAAGTTCATAACATAAACTTATACTCATGCCAAATCTGTTCATGCCCACAGGGTGTTTGTCAAAATGCCAGAGGCATCTAGGCAGTTCTTGGAGGGGCCAACATCTCCAGATAGAAGTCTCTTTGGATGCACAAGAGGGTGGTGAGGTTAGTTGGTGGAAAGCACAAACTTGCTAGTGCAAGTTTTGCAGAACTTCAAATCTGGACAGGATGTGAATGGCGTTATTTCATGAACCAAAAATATGCCAATGGTTGCATGCTCCTGGACTTAGGGGTTTGGTAGGGCTGTCTACAAGTAGGAGAAGGCACAAGGTTACTGGAGCAAAAATAAATAGGGTTGCAGTAGAAATCACAAGGCTGGACCAGAATGGAAAAGAGGTTGATTCACTCAAAATTTTCAAAGAACAACACTAGGTTTTTGCATAAAGTTGAATCATATGCTACTACCAACATCCCATAATTTTGGTGGAGGCCAGAAGGAAATATCTAAATGGGTTGCAGTGCAAAATTGCACTCTGGACCAGAGAAGGAAAATTGATGCAGAGCTCAAAATATTACATGAATAAAAGATATTTTTGCATAAAAGTGATTTAAAAACATCACATGATATCTCCAAATTTTGGTTGGAATTTTAAGTGAATTTATCAAATGGTTGTAGTTCAATTATGGCCATATAACCTTGGAAAACCATTTTTCAAGAAAATAAAGATCAAGCAAATTAATTATGTAATTAGTTCTACTAATAAAAGAAGAGTTTTTCTTGAGAGGTTAAACAAGTCCAATAACATATTTGAAAAGTTTTCTTTTGGGGGGAAAAACTCCATAATAACAAGGGAGAAAAAGGTTCAAAAATAAAAAGGGAGCCCAGAAAATAAAAGTTTTAATTTCCTGGCAAAATTTTAATTTATTAAAACAAGGTCAAAATTTTGGGGTGTCACAACACTACCCCCCCTTAAGAAAAATCTTGTCCTCGAGATTTGATAAGGGTTTTTTGAAAATATCTTCCCTGTTAGTTGGAACCAAAAAGCTTATTCATAGCACAAACTTTGTGTGGCCGGGGTTGGTTTTTCGTACGCTCAAAGTAAAATGCAACCGTTCACCGACATACACAAGCATGGTAAAAAAATCGAGGCACTCAAGCAAACATCATTCAATCATGGCAACACACAAATACAGGGCGTGGCCGTACTAAGGCTCGGTACTAATCGAGTAAATTAGTCTACCTCGTTCATATCCAAGCGGGCGTGCCTTGTGGATGTCGAGGCTTCTCTTCGGGTCTCACTGTAGGGATTAGCTGGAGTGGGTTGAGGGGCTGCAGGCTCGGGGTAGCGATGATGACCATCTCGGGGATTGTTGGCCACAACCCCGTTGGAGTGTGCTCCCAAGAGGCGACGAAGCACTTCTGGGGTCATCGAAGCACCATGGCCGACGGCTGGGGCAGATCTCAGGGACTCGATCGGGTGTCCAAACAGCACGACTGGGTTGTCGGCGTTGGGCTCGTTCTCTTCTCTCGTCGGGGCTCGACGAACCAGCTCTCCACGAGCTGCGATTAGATCAATGGTGATTTGATCGAATAGTTCCTCTAGTGCACCTACATAGCGCACTAGATGTAACAATGCAGGATCTGTCTCGTGATCTCCGTTGGCAACTTGGGGTGGCCTAGCATACCCTTCACGTCTGGGGTAGTAGTGGAACGAGCGACAGTTAACTCTGGGCGACAAGTGTCGGAGATGAACTATAGCCTCTCGAGCAGCTAGTTGGATGGCTTGAGGTTCAAAGGAAGTCGCCCTTCCAGTGAACCTGTAGGGGCGCTCGGGTGCTAGACCCCTACCATAGATGTGCACAGTGGCCTAGAATTGACGGCTCTCACCGCTCATGGACCCTTGGTACACAACATATTCTGGGGGCTCTTCTAACGCATAGGCACGACGGGTGAGGTTTGCGAGTATGGTCACAAAACCTCCAAGGTTGGCTGCTGTGGTCTCATTGTGGACAACGGGTCCTGGCATTATAGCTCGGTTTGGGGTAGAGGTTGTGTTGTGCTGAGTTGGGGCTAGCGTGCCCTTTTTATAGGAAAAAGGGGACGGAGTCTTCCTTCGCATGCTTGCGAATGAGACGCCTTGGGTGCTGGTCACTGGTGCGTGATTGACAGGCTAGGTTGATAGGTTGGGCACCGACTGCAAAACGTGTAGGGGTCACTGTGTGGCTATCTTGCATGAGAAGCTTGGCTGGGGTTTGGTTATGGCCTGGTGGGTTGGTTTACCTAGGTTTTTCGACCTGGCTAGATAGGATTAGCCAATGGTCATCCTGGCTCTGATACCAAGTCTGTCACGACCGGTTTTCCGGGTATTATTTCCAGAAAATGGCCTTTGTGCTCACCAGCCCTAGGATTACTGTTAGCTGATGAGGCACCAACTTGATACAGAAATTCCAAGCAAAAATACAAAAAATGTGTAGTACAAGACCATTGTGGCCTATGAGTACATCAAATGGTTTCTAGTGGTTGAGGGCGGAAGCGGTTTGTGGATCACCACGGTCTATGGGACTCCATTTCCCACAAGAACAGCTGACCAGGTTAACTCCTATCTTCGCGAGGCTGCTATCACCGTTGCTTAGGTCCCGAGGCTGTCATTGCCACGCTCCTCTCCAAGCAAGCAATCTGGCCAAGACAATAGCCAGGGACAAGCCAGTGAGTACTTTGAATGTACTCGCAAACATTAAGAGCACATGTATAATATAATTGATCAACATACACTGAAATATTCTATGATCACATCGTTAGTCATAAATAAAATCTTCATGCATGCAAGCAGGTAATTTATATGCAACCGGAATATGCAGTGTCAAAATAGAAATAAAATGCACCGATCGGATGTCTGAAGCGACGTCTCGAAAGGATAGTAAAAGTGAGCATGCCTCAGTCGGGTGTCTTAGCGACACCACGTAAAGGGCTTATAAGGTAAATAAATAACAAACATGCCATAGTCGGGGGTCTCAGCGACACCATATAAAGGGCTTATGAAGTAAATAAAATAACAAGCATGCCACAATCGGGCGTCTGAGCGACACCACATAATGGGCTTATGGGCTTATGAAGTAAATAAAATAGCAAGCATGCCACAGTCGGGCGTCTGAGCGACACCACATAAAGGGCTTATGAAGTAAATAAATAACAGGCATGCCACAGTCGGGCGTCTGAGCGACACCACATAAAGGGCTTTAAAAGAAATGCCACAGTCGGGCGTCTGAGCGACACCACATAAAGGGCTTTAAAATAAACAATCATAGTGAATATCCCGGAGGTAGAACCATCCCAGAGATACTCGAAAATAACAATAATATCACGGGTTAGTCAACAATAATAATAATCATCGTTATCACAAGTCACAAGTAGTAATTCCATTTCTGGTTAACAGTTCCACCTCCGAAGGCCGACACTAAGACCGACACCTGACCCATCCCAGACTGTAATCCTTAACCATGGACACGGCTATTCTAATAGGTTTATTCTCTGCAGAGGGTGTACTCTTTACCCACGAGTAACGGATTTCTTTAGTCCATTGGGACTAATTCCGTCTACGGTCTTTTTGTTGAAAACACACCTAACTTGCACACACCAGCTTAACTCACATGTGTCTGGAATCACCCACGACACCTGTCAAGCAAACTCTAAGTGGGGAGGCTACAACCTCGCGTAGCATGGGATCAAATTTATATCGCGCGCTCTAAGAGGTGGCCTCCCCTCTTGGTCCCAACCGGAAACACCCATGCCCCTGGACCAGGTGGACTTCCTACCAGCTACAACCGGTATCTTCCACCATGGCCTCTCTGTACGGTGTGTGCTAGAAAGATGTTGACAACTTACTGAACCGTACTCTACTTGCTGTAGAGACGGGTGGTAGTACGAAACAAGTATGGGGGTTACTGGAACAAGACTTGATCTATGGTCGACTCAGGAGGTTTAAGTATTCCCTGCATGATTAGTATAACGAATATATTTCATCCAACAGAGTCACCGCCCATATCACCTTACCATGCCATACCAGACATAACCGTCCCGACGGATACCGGCGACAAACTCATGCCTACCCAAGGCAGAGGTTTTCCCGGGTTCCTGCCGGTATGCATGCAAGGCACATGAGGGTGATTATCATCACAAGTGTGTTCATTTCCAACAGCATGGAAATCACTAATATGCACTCATGCATATGATCATACTACATGAAATAACAAGTCCTTCGAAATGCGGTGGTGTTATAAATGTATCAACGATCACACCAAAAATATTATGCCGGGATTCAGAATGCTTGCCTTCAATGTGTGGAAGGGCAGGGTGCACTCCAAAACTTGAAACATTTCTCCTCTCTTCTAAAATCCTATTTTAGCAATATAAAAGAATTAACACACAAATTAAAAACAGCACCAAAAGTTGTTCTAATTTTTTTAAATAAATCTTAAAATAAACTAGGTGAAATTTGAGAGAGGTAGGAAAAAGAATCATTTCATTTGGAGTTATATTTAAAAAGATATAGTCAGTCAAAGTTTTGGTCAAATTCTGTTTTTTTAATAAAACAAAAGAAAACGTTTCAGCCACGAATACGCTTTCTAAGAAGGGGTTACGTACTCGCGAGTTTTATGCTTCCACTTACTCCGCGTGGACCGAGCGGGGGTCACTGACAGTGGGTCCTAGGTGGCCCACTAGTCAGGTTTGACTAGTCTTTCTCCCTCTCCTTCCTCTGTCCCGAGCGGAGGCGGAGCTCTGGCGATCGTCGCCGGCGACTGGCGGCTCCTCGCGGGGCCCCAAGGGGGGGGATGGATCCGCCACTCCAGGGCGGTCATCCCGGTGGTCGTCAGGTAGGTGGAGGCGGAGGGAGCTGCCGGCGGCGAGCTTCGCGGCGGAGGAGGCTTTGGTGGCGAAGTGGTTTTGTGGCGGCGATGGCTCCCGATCAAAATCAAGTAGGGGGTTGGGTTCCTGGATTGAAGGAGGGGTTCTTGGTGAAGAGAACGGGGAGGGGGAAGCCCTGGTGGCGCCGGAGCGAACGAGACAGTGGCGGCGGCAGGAGTTGCCGGAGATGAAGAAGGCGGCGTTTCCCTGACGATTGCGGGCTATGGGGGTTCCATGGGGGTAGCTTGAGGTTGCGTGCGTGCTTAGAGGGGCTCGGGGTCCCTTTTATAGCGCGACGAGGTCGGTTCCGCGGCGGTGGATAAGGCGGCCGGCGAACCGCCGTTCTGTAGCTGCAGGGGAACGTGGCGGCGACGAGAGCTAGGCGACACCCTTGTGGATGAGCTTGAGCTGTTCAAGGGGCCAGGTGGCGAGCCGGGGTGGCTTGGGCGGCGCTGAATGGCGCAGGGCTGTCGGCCGACGCCGGCGTGCCGCCAAAAGTGCTCTGGCGGTGGTGCTGTAGGGCGCCAGGGCGGGCTGTCGTGTTGAGGCGAGGCGGGGAGTGTGTGGCGAGGTTCTGCAGTGTGGGCCAAGACAGGGGTGCGACGCGGCGGCTCGTGTGCGCGGCTGCAATTTGCGCGGTCTGGGCGCGCCCAGCGCACGCACACCAGATGCTCGGCGAAATGCCATGGCACTCCAGAGTGCTTGGTTGGAGCTGGGAGTTAGCAGGTCTAGGCTATGGCTTGCAAGGAGATCAATGGACAAGCTTAAGGGGTCAGAGGATCAGGTTCACACTGCTAACTAAAATCCATGCCAAATCTGACCATGTACTCCAGGTGTTTAACAAAATGCCATAGGCACTTAGGCAAGTCTTGGAGTGGTCAAAAACTCCAGATCAGTGTCTCCTTAGATGCAAGAGAGAGTGGTGAGGTTATTTGGACAAAAGGGGAAACTTGCTAGTGCAACTTTTGCAAAACTACAATTCTGGACAGGAAATAAATGACATTATTTCATGAACCAAAATTAATCCAATGGGTGCATGCTCCTGGATTTAGGGGTTTGGTAGGGCTGTCTACAAGTAGGAGGAAACACAAGATCTTTGGAGCAAAATTAAATAGGGTTGCAGTAGAAATCACAAGGCTGGACCAGAATGAAAAAGAGGTTGATTGACTCAAAATTTTCAAAGAACAGCACTAGGTTTTTGCATAATGTTGAATCATATGCTACTACCAATATCCCATAATTTTGGTGGAGGCTAGAAAGAATTATTTAAAAGGGTTGTAGTGCAAAATGCACTCTGGACCAGAGAAGGAAAAATTAATGCAGAGCTCAAATTATTACATAAATAAAAGATATTTTTGTATAAAAGTGATTTAAAAACATCACATGACATCTCCAATTTTTGGTTAGAATTTTAGGTGAATTTATCCAATGGTTATAGTTCAAATATGGCCATATAACCTTGAAAAACCATTTCCAAGAAAGTAAAGATCAAGCAACTTAATTATTTAATTAGTTATATTAAAAAAGGAAAAGCTTCTCTTGACAGGTTAAATAAGTCCAATGACATATTTGGAAAGTTTTCTCTCTGGGAAAAACTCATCATCACAGGGAAGGAAAAGATTTAAAAATAAAAAATGGAGCTCAGAAATTCAAAGTTTTAATTCCTGGCAAAAAATTTAATTCATTAAGACAAGGCCAAATTTTTGGGGTGTCACAACACTATCCCCCTTAAGAAAAATCTCGTCCTCGAGATTTGTTAAAAGCTGTGTTAAGAAAAAATTACGCAATAAAGATGTGGCTTTAGTGAGAGGGCAATAAGTGGTGAAAAATCACAGTGTGAAAACTGGTGCTGCGTGGAAAAGTCTACGGTTCGGGACAAAACGTGAGATTTCTACGCTGGATATAAATTTAGAATAACTTCTAAATTTTAAAAAAATACGCTGGTCGTACCCGAGAGCACAGTGCTCTCTCTGGCCGACAGGTGGACCCGGGGTCCACTGTCAGCCTCTTCTTCTCCCTCTGGCTCTTTCTTCTTCCTCTTTCCCGCGCGCTTTCTCCACCGGCGACGCCTAGTGCGTAGGGCATCTAGGCCGTACCATGGTAGTGCCCGGCGTGCTATCTGCCGGTGCAGCGTGCACTCACCTCGCGGGCCAGCGCGCTGTCGGCACTGCTCACGGTTTCGACTCCGAACACCGGCGATCGGCGACGAGCGGCGTTGGTGGACTTCGCCCACTGTACACCGAGCTCGAGCTATAAAATGGCCGGGGTGCCTCTCTCTTCTTCCTCACACCTGGCCTCACTTCTCCTCCTCCTCCCTCCATTATTGCTTACAAAAGCTCAGGTTAGGCCCTAATGGCGGACGCGATGCCGGACTGGTTTGCGATCCTGATATGCGGAGGGCTGGTGACACTGTTGGGGCTCTCTGTGCTCCTGTGCGCGATGATCCTCGACGATCATCACAACGCTGCTGCTCGGGTGTTGGCTCTCCGCGGTGGTGGTGATCATGAGGAGTAGATGGGGTGTGCCGGGTGCTAACTGTTGTTAGGGGGGTGATTAGCTGGATGTAACATCGTTGCAAAGTTTTGCAAACAGTGTATGTGTTCGAATGGTAATGGTTGTGAGTCTGCTACCTGGTGCTGTGTGAAGTTAATACATCCACGCCGTGAGAAAGTGTAGATGTAGCAACTCAGGGAAAAGAAATCTCACTCCAGAATTTCGCGAGGAAAAACAGTTAATTTAAAGGAGTATAAACCACAACAAAAACTACATACATTAGTAGAAGCCAAATATTTGACTCGTCGTACAAACTCAGGATATCACGCATAGGTCACACACATAAATAAATGTTGCAAATAATGAACACTGCAGCAACGTCTAAAATGGAAACGGTAACTGGACGGGGTCCCTAGAAAATGTCTCTGGTACTGGGATACACTCCTCTTCTATCGGGGGAAGTGGATTGACCAGTCGATGCACGTGTCTCTCCTGGTCGGGCCTTAGTGCTCTGCCGATGCCGATCTGAGGATTTAGATCAGTGAGATCCTGGAGATAATCCATCACTCGTTGGTTCAAATGCTCTTGAGCGATGATGTACTGGATAAGGTTGGCCAGAACTGGGTCTCTCTCAATATGCCCACCGGGAAAAGACGTTACTTCTCCGGGTGCTGCACGGCTCGAAAAGTAATAATATCCTCGTTCGCGGGCATAGGGTACTGCGGATCGAAGACGAGCAATCGCTTCTTTCGCAGCAGCTTCTATGGCCAAGTGTGGGGTTGGCATAGATTTCCCCACGAAGGAAACTTCTGTTGGATCTTGGTTGGGGTCTACAGGAGGAATGTGTACTGCTGCCCAATATTCCGAGGTGGATGGGGTGATTCCAGATTTGAACAACTTGTACTGGGGTGGCTGGGTAGAACCCATGGTACTACGGGTAAAATCCCACAATATTTTGACAAAGCTACCTGGGGTTGCATCTGGGGTTCTCAGATGAATGCTGGGGCTTGGCATGACAGGAAAAAGTTGTGAGTGTGGTGCACAAGGTGAGGGTTGCTGGGTAAGGCCACAAGGTGGCCTTTATATAGCAATGGAGCCGGATTCGTTTTACCGTGGTGAAAGGTAATAAATTTGCCAGCTTAGCTCCAAAGATCAGGTCAGTGTCAGTGATACACATATCTCATAAAGAGACATGTTACTGTGGTTGTCGTCGGGTTGGTTTTGGTAGTTGTGCCCGGAAAAATATGCAACTATGCGCTGACCAAAAATGCAAGGCTACTATTAAAACAGAGGCACAATGACAGGCTGCGTTAATATACACGGTCGCATGATTACAAAGTGAGGATACACTGAGACTCGGTACTACTCGTACGGCTTAGTCTACCCCGTTTATGTCTAAACGGGCGTGCCTGGTGGATGTCGAGGCTTCTCCACGTATCTCATTGCCGGGATTAGTCGGAGATGGCGGAGGAACTGCAGGGTCGGGGTAGTGATGATGACCATCGCGGGGATTGTTGGCCACAACCCCGTTGGAGTGTGCTCCCAAAAGGCGACGAAGCACTTCTGGGGTCATCAAAGCATCTCGGCTGATGGCTGGAGCTGATCTCGGGGTCTCGATCGGTTGTCCGAACAACACGACTGGGTTGTCGGCGTTGGGCTCGTCTTCTCTTCTAGCTGGGGTTCGACGAACTAGCTCTCCACGAGCTGCGATCAGATCAATGGTGATCTGGTCGAACAGTGCC
Source organism: Triticum aestivum (assembly GCF_018294505.1). Lineage (NCBI taxonomy): Eukaryota > Viridiplantae > Streptophyta > Magnoliopsida > Poales > Poaceae > Triticum > Triticum aestivum. The sequence continues at coordinate 141,168,605 of NC_057812.1, forward strand.
TCTAGTGCACTTACATAGCGCACTAGGTGCAACAATGCGGGGTCCGTCTCGTGATCTCCGTTGGCAACTTGGGGTGGTCTACCATACCCTTCACGTCTGGGGTAGTAGTGGAACGAGCGACAGTTAACTCTCGGCGACAAGTGCCTGAGATGAACTATAGCCTCTCGAGAAGCTAGTTGTATGGCTTGTGGCTCATAGGAAGTTGTTCTTCCGGTGAACCTGTAGGGGCGCTCGGGTGCTAGACCCCTACCGTAGATGTGTACAGTGGCCCAGAATTGACGGTCTTCACCGCTCAAGGGTCCTTGGTACACAACATATTCTGGTGGCTCCTCTAACGCATAGGCACGACGGGTGAGGTTTGCGAGTATGGTCACAAAACCTCCAAGGTTGGTTTCTGTGGTTTCATTGTGCACGACAGGGCCAGGCATTGAAGCTTGGTTTGGGGGTAGAGGCTGTGTTGTGCTGTGTTGGGGCTAGCGTGCCCCTTTTTATAGGAAAAAGGGGACGGAGTCTTCCTTCGCACGCTTGCGAGAAAGGACTATTTAGGGGCCGGTCACTGGCGCATGAGCGATAGGTTAGGTTGATAGGTTGGGCACCGACTGCCAAAAGGTGTCGGGGTCACTGTGTGGCTATCTTGCATGAGAAGCTTGGCTGGGGTTTGGTTATGGTTTGGTGGGTTGGTTTGCCTAAATTTATTGACCTGGCTAAGATAGGATTAGCCAATGGTCAGCCTGGCTCTGATACCAAGTCTGTCACGACCGGTTTTCCGGGTAATAAATTTCCAAAAAAGACCGTCATGCTCATCAGCCCCAGGATTACTGTTAGCTGATGAGGCTCCAACTTGATACAGAAATTCCAAGCAGAAAAACAAAATATGTAGCACAAGGCCATTCTGGCCTGTGAGTACAACAAATGGTTTCTAGTGGTTGATGGCGGAAGCGGGTTGTGAAACATCAATGTCTATGGGACTCCATTTCCCAACAGGAACAGCTGACCAGGTTAACTCCTATCTTCGCGAGGCTGCTATCTCCATTGTGTGGGTTCCGGGGCTTTCAACATGGTCGCTCCTTTCCGCGCAAGAAATCTGGCCAAGACAATAGCCAGGGACAAGCGAGTGAGTACTTTGAATGTACTCGCAAACATTATGAACACATGTATAATATAACAATGATGTGCTGAAAATATTTTATGCTCATGACGTCAGTCAAAAATAGTAAATAAAATTCTGATGCGTGTAGGTGGTTATTTATAAAAATGCAATAACATAGTAGTATTAAAATTTATGAAATAAATAACAAGCAATGCCACCGTCGGGCGTCTTAGCGACACTACATAAAGGGCTTTAAAAGAAATGCCACAGTCGGGCGTCTGAGCGACACCACATAAAGGGCTTTAAAAGAAATGCCACAGTCGGGCGTCTGAGCGACACCACATAAAGGGCTTTAAAAGAAATGCCACAGTCGGGCGTCTGAGCGACACCACATAAAGGGCTTTAAAATAAACAATCATAGTGAATATCCGGGAGGTAGAACCATCCTAGAGATACTCGAAAATAACAATAATATCGCGGGTTAGTCAACAATAATAATAATCATCGTTATCACAAGTCACAAGTAGTAATTCCATTTCTGGTTAACAGTTTCACCTCCGAAGACCGACACTAAGACCGACACCTGACCCATCCCAGACTGTAATCCTTAACCATGGACACGGCTATTCGAATAGGTTTATTCTCTGCAGAGGGTGTACTCTTTACCCACGAGTAACGGATTTCTTTAGTCCATCGGGACTAATTCCGTCTATGGTCTTTTTGTTGAAAACACACCTAACTTGCACACACCAGCTTAACTCACACGTGTCTGGAATCACCCACGACACCTGTCAAGCAAACTCTAAGTGGGGAGGCTACAACCTCGCGTAGCATGGGATCAAATTTATATCGCGCACTCTAAGGGGTGGCCTACCCTCTCGGTCCCAACCGGAAACACCCATGCCCCCGGACCAGGTGGCCTGCCTACCAGCTACAACCGGTATCTTCCACCATGGCCTCTCTGTACGGTGTGTGCTAGAAAGAGGTTGACAACTTACTGAACCGTACTCTACTTGCTGTAGAGACGAGTGGTAGTACGAAACAAGTATGGGGGTTACTGGAACAAGACTCGATCTACGGTCGACTCAGGAGGTTTAAGTATTCCCTGCATGATTAGTATAACGAATATATTTCATCCAACAGAGTCACCGCTCATATCACCTTACCATGCCATACCAGACATAACCGTCCCGACGGAGACCGGCGACAAACTCATGCCTACCCAAGGTAGAGGTTTTCCCGGGTTCCTTCCGGTATGCATGCAAGGCACATGAGGGTGATTATCATCACAAGTGTGTTCATTTCCAACAGCATGGAAATCACTAATATGCACTCATGCATATGATCATACTACATGAAATAACAAGTCCTTCGAAATGCGGTGGTGTTATAAATGTATCAACGATCACACCAAAAATATTATGCCGGGATTCAGAATGCTTGCCTTCAATGTGTGGAAGGGCAGGGTGCACTCCAAAACTTGAAACATTTCTCCTCTCTTCAAAAATCCTATTTTAGCAATATAAAAGAATTAACACACAAACTAAAAACAGCACCAAAAGTTGTTGTAAATTTTTTTAAAATAAATCTTAAAATAAACTAGGTGAAATTTGAGAGAGGTAGGAAAAAGAATCATTTCATTTGGAGTTATATTTAAAAAGATATAGTCAGTCAAAGTTTTGGTCAAATTCTGTTTTTTTTAAATAAAACAAAAGAAAACGTTTCAGCCACGAATACGCTTTCTAAGAAGGGGTTACGTACTCGCGAGTTTTATGCTTCCACTTACTCCGCGTGGACCGAGCGGGGGTCACTGACAGTGGGTCCTAGGTGGCCCACTAGTCAGGTTTGACTAGTCTTTCTCCCTCTCCTTCCTCTGTCCCGAGCGGAGGCGGAGCTCCGGCGATCGTCGCCGGCGACTGGCGGCTCCTCGCGGGGCCCCAAGGGCGGGGATGGATCCTCCACTCCAGGGCGGTCATCTCGGTGGTCGTCAGGTAGGTGGAGGCGGAGGGAGCTGCCGGCGGTGAGCTTCACGGCGGAGGAGGCTTTGGTGGCGAAGTGGTTTTCTGGCGGCGATGGCTCCCGATCAAAATCAAGTAGGGGGTTGGGTTCCTGGATGGAAGGAGGGGTTCTTTGTGAAGAGAACGGGGAGGGGGAAGCCCTGGTGGCGCCGGAGTGAACGAGACAGTGGCGGCGGCAGGAATTGCCGGACATGAAGAAGGCGGCGTTTCCCTGATGATTGCGGGCTATGGGGGTTCCATGGGGGTAGCTTGAGGTTGTGTGCGTGCTCAGAGGGGCTCGGGGTCCCTTTTATAGCGCGACGAGGTCGGTTCCGCGGCGGTGGATAAGGCGGCCGGCGAACCGCTGTTCTGTAGCTGCAGGGGAACGTGGCGGCGACGAGAGCTAGGCGACACCCTTGTGGATGAGCTTGAGCTGTTCAAGGGGCCAGGTGGCGAGCCGGGGTGGCTTGGGCGGCGCTGAACGGCGCAGGGCTGTCGGCCGACGCCGGCGTGCCGCCAAAAGTGCTCTGGCGGTGGCGCTGTAGGGCGCCAGGGCGGGCTGTCGTGTTGTGGCGAGGCGGGGAGTGCGTGGCGAGGTTCTGCAGTGTGGGCCAAGACAGGGGCGCGACGCGGCGGCTCGTGTGCGCGGCTGCAATTTGCACGCTCTGGGCACGCCCAGCGCACACACACCAGATGCTCGGCGAAATGCCATGGCACTCCAGAGCGCTTGGTTGGAGCTGGGAGTTAGCAGGTCTAGGCTATGGCTTGCAAGGAGATCAATGGACAGGCTTAAGGGGTCAGAGGATCAGGTTCACACTACTAACTAAAATCCATGCCAAATCTGACCATGCACTCCAGGTGTTTGACAAAATGCCACAGGCACTTAGGCAAGTCTTGGAGCGGTCAAAAACTCCAGATCAGTGTCTCCTTAGATGCAAGAGAGAGTGGTGAGGTTATTTGGACAAAAGGGGAAACTTGCTAGTGCAAGTTTTGCAAAACTACAATTCTGGACAGGAAATAAATGACATTATTTCATGAACCAAAATTAATCCAATGGGTGCATGCTCCTGGATTTAGGGGTTTGGTAGGGCTGTCTACAAGTAGGAGAAAACACAAGATCTTTGGAGCAAAATTAAATAGGGTTGCAGTAGAAATCACAAGGCTGGACCAGAATGAAAAAGAGGTTGATTGACTCAAAATTTTCAAAGAACAGCACTAGGTTTTTGCATAATGTTGAATCATATGCTACTACCAATATCCCATAATTTTGGTGGAGGCTAGAAAGAATTATTTAAAAGGGTTGTAGTGCAAAATGCACTCTGGACCAGAGAAGGAAAAATTGATGCAGAGCTCAAATTATTACATAAATAAAAGATATTTTTATATAAAAGTGATTTAAAAACATCACATGACATCTCCAATTTTTGGTTAGAATTTTAGGTGAATTTATCCAATGGTTATAGTTCAAATATGGCCATATAACCTTGAAAAACCATTTCCAAGAAAGTAAAGATCAAGCAACTTAATTATTTAATTAGTTATATTAAAGCTTCTCTTGACAGGTTAAATAAGTCCAATGAAATATTTGGAAAGTTTTCTCTCTGTGAAAAACTCATCATCACAGGGAAGGAAAAGATTTAAAAATAAAAAATGGAGCTCAGAAATTCAAAGTTTTAATTCCTGGCAAAAATTTTAATTCATTAAAACAAGGCCAAATTTTTGGGGTGTCACAATATCCCTGTTTTCACAGAGGCAAAAAAGGAAACAATTACTGGGCAATAAAGGAGGATGGAACAAATGGCAACAAAAAGAATCATCTAACTTATCTTGATGGAAAACAAAGTAGGATAGTAGCATTGCTAAAACGGTTGCATTGATTCATATTAACAGAGCCATTCTCTTAAAACAACATTTGTTAAAAATGTAATTTACTTTGAACAGTGGCATTGCTTCAATTTACCAGCGGTGTCGTGGATTTATCACGGCAGATGTCCTAGTGTGAGGACTTGTCGTGAGGCCAACGCAATTAGGTAGTAGCCTGAGCGGGGTTGATCGGAATCGAGAGACGCGAAGCGGGCGAACACACAAGACAAGGGTTTAGACAGCTTAGGGCCCCGGAAAACATCATCCGGTAATAACCCTACATGTTGTTTGTGGCTAGGTCTCATGTAACATCCCAAATTTTCAATTTGGAATGTTATACATAGATCATCCTTGCATATCATATTTTATTGCATTTTGTCTCGCGATCCTCGAAATCCTAAGCAACTCAAGGACCCTCAGAGAGAGTTGGGGATTTCCCCGATTTTCAAATTTGATTTTTATCAAATTTTGAAACGAGGATGTCTGGTTTTAATTATTTTTCTCTCCGAAAATATTTCATATTAAAATATATGAGAGCAGATAATATGACTTCTCCAGAATAAATGAAATATTGGAGGAAAAATATTAAAATCAATTTTTGATTTTATTTGGATTTTATTGCAATTTTGTTTGCATTAGAAAAATTGGACGTTTTCAAAATTGCATTTTAGGGCCAAGAAAATGTTCATCTTGTTCGAAATATTTTATTTAGATGGACAAAATTTGTTTTAGCATTTTTAGTTTTTTATATTTTCTAGGACTTTTCTTAGTTTCGAAGGAATTTTTTTTATAAAAGAAAATGCGCCAAGGACTAACTGGGCCGAAGCCCAGCTGCCGGCCCACCACCCCGCGCCGCAATCTCCTAGCGGGAGACCGCCGCCGCCGCGCCGCCCGAACCGGAGTCCGGCTCGGACTCCGCTTCCCCGCCGTGCCCCCTCCCCCAAGGCACCGTCCCCCCTCCTTAAAAGCCACCGCCCCACCGCCCCTTGGAGCCACACCATCCCCGCCGCCGCGAGCCGCC